>NC_065444.1:59197648-59527648 GCF_917563875.1 Diabrotica virgifera virgifera | reverse complement strand
CAACGTAGGGAAAGAGGTTTTGTAATCACTCCCTACGGTAAACATGGCGGATACGATGCGTATCGAGTGTACGTAATCCGGGCCCAGACATATAAGAAATAGAAAAAATAAAATACCTCCATGGCATCCTGAGAGAAAAAACCCACTTTTCAATAAAAATTTTGTGAATGTTAATTTGTGAGTGATGTCCAATTTTTATATTTAAATGTTTTTACACCAATACAAACATTATTATACAACATTAAAGAAAACAACTGCATAAAAAGTTTGAAGACAAAAACCAACTGTTCTTACAAAAAATTATACATTTGCAACTTAAGATCCAAAAAATATAGCTTATCTGCTTTTTTGATGGGGCTGGTGACTTCCGAAAAAATTATCCTTGGCTGTAGAACAGTTCCAAGTACTGATATGTAAGTACATACCTATTGCAAAGAAAAAAAAAAAAACTTTATGTGTATTTTGATCATTTATACACTTTTGTCTACACTCCCTCAACCCTTAAGCAATTGAGGATTGAGGGTAGTATATATTAACCCTGCTGTCCTGTTCGGGTCTATTTGACCCAAAAAATAATTTATTTCTTATTTTACAAATTATTACGCGGCGTAACGATTTGGTGTTTCGTGACTTTATTACCTAATATGAGGTCTTTCAATTGCATATGAGATAAACAATCAACTTCCTGATTTTTTTGATAAAAATGAAATTGTTACCTATGGTACGTTCGGGTCAATGTGACCCGAGTATTTAAACCGTTAAAAATTACTTGTGTATGTGTGTTTAGTTGGCAGTATTCTATATTAGCAGTACCTGTGTGTTTGTCAGCCGCATACGTCTGTAAATAAAAACAGGTTACTGCAAGCTAAAACTTGTAAAATCAACTGTAGTGTAGCTGGACGATGTTGCAAACCAAATTATAAATATGACCAACATGGACAGACAGCATGTATTTGGAACCAACTGGAAAGACATAAATAAAGTTGGTTTCCAAGCATACATTGGTTTTTTATTTTTAGCTCGAGTTTATAAGTCCCATGGTGAATCAACTAAAAGTTTATGGAATGAAGAAACGGGTCGTACTATATTTAGATCAACAATGTCGCTTGATCTATTTACAGAAAGTTTGCCAGTAATACGTTTTGATAACAAAACTACTAGACAGGATAGAAGACGTTTTGATAAACTTGCGGCAATACGTGAAATTTATGAAACATGGGTAGAAAATGTAAACAGAACTTTTAACCCTGATAAAAATGTTACCGTCGATAAGCAACTAGTTGCCTTTAGAGGCAACCGCTCTCCCTTCAAATGGTATATTCCAGCAAGCCAGCGAAATATGGCACAAAACTTTAGGGTTCATGTAATTATGAACAGTAAAACTTCTTATGCTCTAAAATTGAAGATCTATACAGAAATGCGTGTGATGTGTGACTTGAGTAGTGATTTGAAATGCCACAATATTACGTGTATAATAACTTTTTTTCATCGTAAAATTTGGGAAAATTTCTTCTAAAACAAAGTAGATACAACGCCTGGGATTATAAGTAAAATAAACCGGAGCTTTCAGCAAAAATCGCGAATAGAGAAGTTCATAGCTCGTCTTTTTTGCTTCATGCAAGATTTGACAATATTCCCAAAAATAATAAAAATGTTGTTCTTATGAGTACTTAGCATCATGAATCGAGGCATCATGCATCATTTTCATCAAATGAAAAAGCCCCAAATTATTTTAGATTACAATTCCAATAAGGGAGCAATGGATACTCTAGATTAGCTTGTTGGCACGTATATATGTGAGAAGAGATAAATCGCTGGCCAATGATTGTTTTTTATAATCTACTGGACATTTCTGCCTACAACGCGTTCGTATTATGGGCATCAATAAATATCCAATGGAATACCAATCAATTGGGAAAACGGCGAATTTTTCTTGAGGAATTGGGAAAAAACTAATGAATCTAGTCATCATTTCCAGAAAAAATATACCAATAACTAAAGGCTCTTACGAACTGGCAAAAAGGACACGAGAATGAACAAGTAGACAAGATGGAAATGCTAGTGAACCGTCTATTAAATCTAACTCCGCCTGCTAAACGAACACGCTGTAAACTTGCCGTAAAAACGATGTCAAGACAAATTGTTATATTGGATTACATCACAAACATATTTGTAAAATCCATTCTTTTTATTAATGTCCCAGTTGTAAACTGAATTAAATTTTTGTAGATATTTGTTACTAGGCTTTTTTGAAAGAAAAAATGTGTTTTGTTTTTGTTAAGAAGGTTTAAGTTACATTAATAACATAATTTTTGTTTAGTTAACCATAATTTCTTGTTAATAAAGTTCTATTTATCACCATTAGTTTATTTTATTTCGATTAAGGAGCGTAAACCATAGTTGGGTCATATTGACCCGAACAGTACATTTGTGTAGTTGACTCGAACGGGACAGCAGGGTTAAAATTTATATACCAAGCAATTTACATCAGACTGGTCACTCCCAATATAAAAAGTCACAATATACACTTTATGGAACACTGAGTTCAATACTCCACAGTTGGTTTGCTTTATGGTGTGTTTTTTTTTATCACAACCTAGACATAGTTGTTTTTTATATTTTTATATATATGCACATTTCGCCTTTTTTGTTAATTTTAGCGAGTAGTTTGTACACGTGAAGACTATTTGTACTGGGCCTGATGATGAAGCATAAAATGTAAGCTTCGAAACCGGTCGCCCCTTGATTGTAACAACTAATAAACATACAAACTATAAGATTGCGAGTATAGACTCATTTCCTTATCCAGTGGTAAAATGTAAAATGTAATTTTCATTACAGTCACTTGTACGAGTACATCCCAAATAAATACAATATTTCATTTTAAATGTAAATTAACAGTGTTTATACGCTTTTATGTATAAGTTTTTTTAAAAACAGAAACACTGGATAACAGATGAAACCATTAAAATAATTGAGAATAAAAGAAATCATTGTCAAAGTGGTGTACATAGTGAAAAGGAAAAACCTAATTTAAAAAACCTCAACAAAGAAATAAAACGAAGATTCAAGGCTGATAAACAATACTATCACAATATATGTAAATAAATTAAGAGCCACGATAAAAAAAATCATCCGAGAGATCTATTTAGGAAAATACCCAATAGAACAAGAGACGCTGGCCGATCCAAAATAAAACCATCACTACAACTGGGTTGTGAAAGCCAAGTGAAAATACATATTACTATCACGTACAACTGTTTAAGCCAAAGAAAAACAAAAGTAAAGATGATTCAGATTTGATTACAGGACAGGGCCTCTACTATGTGCTTATACGTATTTCGGCTTTACCATAGCCTCATCATAGTACCTCTGTTAGTTCCTGCTTCTTTTGAATAACTAAAGAAAAACCTTCCCCATCTTTTCTACCAAATCATAAAAAGCTATGTTAAAAAGCAGGATAATATACAATATACAGGCCTAAAACCAATAAAAGCCGGGGTACCACAAGGAAGTGTCCTGGACCAATTTTGTACTTGCTCTACACTGCTGACCGACAGACAAGTAACAGAACAACATGTGCAACTTTTGCTGATGACACCGCTGTACTATCCTCTCACCATAATCCAATCACAACGTCCAGAATCTTTCAAAAAGACCTTAACAGTATCTAACGATAGCTTAAAAAATGAAAGATTAAGACGAATGAGAGTAGATAAATCTACCCATGTAACTTTCACCGTGAAAACACAAACTTGTCCAACTGTAACTCTGAACGAACACAGCTTCCAGAAAAAAAGCCGATAGTGTCAAGTATCTAGGAATCCACCTTAATAGGGCGTATTTTCACAAAAAGAAAACAACTAGGAATAAAATTCCGAGAAATGTACTGGATCATCATCGGTCGTAAATCTCAACTATCTCTTGAAAACAAACTACTGATATATAAAGCCATATTAAAAACAGTGTGGACATATGACATCCAACTGTGAAGGACAACCAGTCAAACAAACCTAGAAATACTGCAGAGATTCCAGAACAAAGTCCTTAGAACAATGTTGAATGCCCCTTGGTATGTGCCAAACTATGTGATGGAGCAAGACCTCAATGTGCCATCCATAAAAACAGCAATAACAGAATATTCCAATAAATATTCCAAGAGAATAGAATCTCATCCAAAAGACTTCACTGATGGTCATATTGATGTATGACGCTTGAATAGATTCAAAATAGTTGACTTAGCAAGAAGATTCGAATGACCTATATAGATTAAACTAATCATTTATGTAAAGAGAGTGATCAATGAATCTCCCTGTACAGGTCAAATTTTCAATTTTCAGTGGAAACAATTTACCTATTGTTCTTGGTTATACAATAATTGTTGGTTGTACAATTTACCTTTATAGTTAAGGACAGATTGTAAATATTACAAAACAAAATTAGAGCAAGAAATGTTATCTCTAAATAGCAATAGTTTGGTATCACTAGACTCAAACCCAGACATCCAAAGTGAAAGTTATCCTCCAACACCAAATTGTTCTATATGGTCCATATAATGTTCAGAAAAAAGTCACACCATTTCAGGGGGGAGAAATCGGTAAATTCGTAGTTTTTTACGTTTTTCGTCAATATGTATTTCTAAAACTATGCGGTTTAGCATGAATAACCTTCTATACAAAAATGTTCTACATTAAATTGGAAATAAAAAAGGCCCTATGCATAATCCTTCTAAAATGAATGGTTCCAAAGTTACGGAGGTAGTATAGTATAATTGGTCCAAAAAAAAGACCTAGCCCATACATTAAAAGTAAAAGTTTTCCTCCAACACCAAATTGTTCTATAGGGTCCACATATTGTTCAGTAAAAAAGTTACACCATTTTGAGCGTCCGGTTTGGGGTGGAGATGGGGGAGAAGTCGGTAAATTAGTAGTTTTTTTACGTTTTTCGTCAATATTTCTAAAACTATGCTTTAGCGTAAACAATGTTCTATACAAAAATGTTCTACATAAAATTTAAAACAAAAAAGGTCTTATACATAATTGTTATCAAATATACGGTTCTAGAGTTACGGAGGGTGAAAATGGAGATTTTCGATAACCCTTAAAAAGTAGCGCCCCTTAAGAAGTGGTGAGCTTGATGTTTCTTCAAGGGCTTATCGCTAACAAACCATCGGCCACTGAAATAGCAAATTTTATTTACAAAACACAATCCTGTTAAAGAAAACTTCTTTCACCAACAATAATATAAATTGCAAAAAAATATAAAATGTATCGAAAACGAACACCTCCACTGTTCACCCTCCGTAGCTCTGGAACCGTTGATTTTATAACAATTATGTGTAGGACCTTTTTTGTTTTAAAAATTTTATGTAGGACATTTTTGTATAGAACATTGTTTACGCTAAAACTACTAATTTACGGACTTCTTCACCATCTTCCCCTCCCCCCCCCCCCCAACCGGACGCTCAAAATGGTGTAACTTTTTACTGAGCAATATGTGGACCATATAGAACAATTTGGTGTTGGCGGAAAACTTTTACTTTGGATGTGTGGCTTAGGCCTTTTCTGGACCAATTATACTATCATCATCATCCAGCCTCAAAAGTCCACTGCTGAACATAGGCCTCCTCCCCTCGTTTCCAACCCCATCTATCCTGCGCCGCCCTCATCCAGTTTTTATTTACCTTTCTTAAGTCGTCAGTCCATTTTGTAGGCGGTCGACCGACGCTTCTCTTGTCTTCTCTTGGCCTCCATTCCAATAACCTCTTCGTCCATCGCCCATCTGTCATTCTGGCTACGTGTCCTGCCCATCTCCACTTCAACCTGGCTATCCTCTCGATGACGTCAGCCACCTTTGTTCTTCTCCAGATTTCTTCGTTTCTGATTTTGTCTCGCAGAGTTATTCCTAACATTGACCGCTCCATTCTTCTCTGCGTGACTCTTAGTTTGGTAGCCGAGGCTTTAGTTAAGGTAAGTGTTTCTGATCCATACGTCAAGACTGGGAGGACGCACTGATCGAATACCTTTCTCTTTAGACATAAAATTTAGAAATTTAAAAAATGTCTAAATTATACTATACTACCTCCGTAACTATGGAACCGTTCATTTTAGAAGGATTATACATAGGGCCTTTTTTATTTCAACTTTAATGTAGAACATTTTTGTATAGAAGGTTGTTCATGCTAAACCGCATAGTTTCAGAAAGATTGACGAAAAACGTAAAAAACTACGAATTTACCGATTTATCCCCCCAAAACCCGACGCTCAAAATGGTGTGACTTTTTTCTGAACATTATGTGGACCATGGACCATATAGAACAATTTGGTGTTGGAGGATAACTTTCACTTTGGATGTCTCGGTTATGCCATTTTTTGGATAAATTGTATAATACTACAACAAGAATGCATTTTCAGAACAAGTTGATTTTCATGCAATTCAAGTTTTCTTGTATTATTTCTGTCCATAAAGCGCTGTCCTAATATTTAATCAAAAACTGAACCAACAAATTCATCCAATTGGAAACATTTACAATGCACACACTGAACCGCTGAGAATTTCTGTATTAATTAACAATCCTCTTGGACCACTGGCCTATAGCTAGGAAGCTATTTCAGCTATTCCATGGGCTAAAGTTAGACCATTCGACGCTGGCCGTCGCAAAATAAAACCAACACTACAACTGGGTTGTGAAAGCCAAGTGAAAATACACATTACTATCACGTGGAACTATAAAAATTCTTCGAATTTCACTGTGTCTCGATGTTGCCCTCTTCATATTTATTTCGAAAGATGTATTGCGATTCATTGACTAGTTTTTTATATGATAAAGCTACGTGTCTTTGCGTTTTATTGCGATTAGATCTTGTAGCTATGAGGATGTTCGAAGAATTACTGGAACTTTGTTTTACACTTTTACACTTAGTCGTTTTTGTGCGATATAAATACTCGACCGTTAGCGTTTTATGTATTTTCCATTCTTAACCACGATATTTAACATAACTTCTCTTTAGACGTAGATTTTGCGCTGTAAAATAATTACAATAAAAACAGATGCAAAAAGCTTTATGCCTCAGGGACCACTGCTTACTCCAGTCGTATATCTTCTCTACAAATAAATTGCTGAAAGTATTTGACCGTTAAAGTTTTATGTATGTATTTGCGATTTGACCATAATCTTTAAACTATTTTTTTAAACATTCATTTTGAGCTTTAAGAGCGTAGGCGCAAAATTTCGGGACAATTCTTTTTAAATGCAGTCATTTTTTTCGAATCCTGAGAAAACCAATACTTAATAGCACATGATTTGACCATGTAAATGACCGTTTTGGAGCGTAATTTTCAGGGTCAACTCCGCATTGCATGACAATTTGGATTCAGGTTCTACCTACCTTCCACTGCAAAGTAGAACTTCTGCCGTTGGTTGCTTATTCTTGGGGGCGACAGTCACCTCTTCTCGGGGGTGAAAAAACGCGCGTTTAAAATAAGTCCAGAAATGGATAGGTTAACTAATTCCAAACAGTTTTCGTTCTATAAATTTATATATATTTAAATATCTATATATTTAAATCTATATATTTAAATAACTATTTCGTTATCTATTTTTTAAAATAAGTCAATACTTTTCGAGTTAGTTGCGATTGAAATTATTTATTTTTCGACAAAAAAAAACACGTTTTCATTTTTTCGCAAATAACTCAAATAGTAAATATTTTATCGAAAAAGATATTGCTATAGCCCCTCCCAAACCCTTTTTTCAGTGCGCCACAGATTATCGAATTCTCTCTAACGCGTTGGAGGTGACAGAAAAAACGTACCTCTGTGATTATTATACATTGAACTTATAAAATTATGTATTTCTTGACGGGTATTTGTATCTTAAAACGGATTTCTACTTTATAGATATATAATTGGTTGGCGATTACAATACATACTCTAAATAGATACCCAATCAATGAGGCGAGTAAAGATAATTTGACACAAAAATAAACGATCATATGGTAAAATGACAATTGTAATTTCTAGGTTAGAAATTTGTCAACGGCGTAAATCTAAATATTTTATGTCATTGGTATATTCGGGCATTGTATAGTGAAATTTGATATTATATTTATTTCATTTTACATTAAACTATTTTTTCTACAACCGTGTTAAAAATGCAATTTTTAGCACTCCATACGAGCGTTAAAAATGCTACTTTAAAGCACTAGTGCTTTAAAATTTTTGAGGCACTGCAGTTCGTATTGACCGTATAGGCAATTTTGATGTAATGTCAAAAAAATATAAAAATGGAATGTCAGTCAAGTTCAAGTAAAAGTTTTTGTAGATATTGTCCTGTAATTACGTTTGTAGAAAAAATATTGTATGATATTCGTGTTAAAAAGTACATTTTTAAGGCACTCATGTGAATTGCAGAACTCGCTTCGCTCATTCTGCAAACTTTCACATGCGTGCCTTAAACGTGTACTTTTAACACTTATATCATAAATAACTATTAAATATTAATATTCTGGCTAATATTTGTATAAATATTGATGTTTACATAAATGTAAATATAAATATTCTGACAACTCTCAGATTTAACTAAAATGTCATGTTTGCGACATTCTTAAAATCCTATATGACGTCAAAATTAATGACGCACGAAAAAAGGGTTTGGGATCTACTATAGCAAAAATGTAGCTTATAAGAAAACAAAAAAAAAATAGTTTATATACGAAGTCTATAAACCCAGCAACAGCAAAGTTGTGGCTCATTAGAAATACGTTCTTATTCGTTAAATTCCAAATCGAATATTTCAACGTGAAATAACCAAAAAATTAAGCACTTTTCGGGAAAGATCCATTAAAAAGATGAATCCATATTAATTTCTAGAGAAACAGGGAGAAATGGGATAGATGCATTATATCATCGTTTAGGATACTTTCAAATTAACAACGGACGACATTTTGAACATTTGGTTATGTAGAAATTAATTTAACAATGTAGTAAACTTTTAATTATTTGGTTCAAATTTAGTTATACATAGACATAATTTATTGAGGCGCTTTGGCGTTTTTCTTCTGTTGTATCTTGTAAGATGTTCCTGACTACTATTGTATTCCTTCCGATACACGGTGGGCTGGTCGAAAACATCTTAAACTGCCAGTTTTAGGTTGGTTTTCGTTATTATATCATATCACTTGTCCTCTCTGTATTTCAGTTCTCTAACGAGGGTTAAACCTGTAGCGAGCTATCAACAATTTGTGAACGGATTATATATAAAATCGAAAGTATTTTATAGGGTTGAACTGATATTGAAGTGGAGATTTTAATAAAGGTACAATATATAGGGGGCTATATTTAAAAAACCAAAGTGACCTCTTAACACATGTAGACTTTATAGATCATTTACGATTTTTTTTGATGGGATTATACATACATAATATATTATTAGATTTTAGTTTTTATGTATTCTCTAAAAGTGTTTTTATTGTTTCAGGCATTATGTACTGAGGTGTACGAAATGCAAATAAGCGAAGCGGCAGGCGGGGTGCCGGCCCTGGGGGCGGAACCTTGTAGGTTCCCGAAGCTCGAAGAGTGCGCCCATTTTCATTATGAAAGGGTGCAACTGCCCCAGTTGGCCGTCACCCTGCAGACCAGCATGGACCAGTCACTGCATTCGCAACACAGTAAGTACCTTTAAGTAAATTCTTAGTTTATCATTTTTTTATTGGTCCAGACATTGCACAAGACATAAAAGAAAACATTAAAATTGTTTTTTTGTATCGCGTTAATGAGATGATTGTCCAAAGTTGAACATAGACTTCCCCTTATTTCTTCCAGTTATGTCGGTCTTGAACTTCCTGCAGTCAATTCTCAGTGATTCTTTTGACGTCTTCTGTCCATTGTGTAGGTGTTTTACCTCTGCTTCTTCTGTCTGTACGTGGCCTCTACACTGTAATTTTTTGTGACCGCAAGTCGTCATTCATTCTGGCCACATGGCCCGTCCAGTTCCACTTCAGCCATGCTATGCGCTCTGACATCTGTGACTCCTATCCTTCCTATTTCTTCGTTGCTAAACATGTTTCTGAGAGTCAGTCCAAGTGACGGCCTTTCCATTCTTCTTTGGGCCACTCTGAGTTTGGTTGCTGTGGCATGAGTTAAAAAGTGTTTCGTGGCCGTAAATCATACCTGGAAGCACACATTGGTCGAACGTTTTATTTTTCAAATACTCTGGGCAAATTAAAAAAACAGGGAAAAGTTATTTACCAGTAATTTTATTGTTAGAATCGAATCGATTAATGATTGTATGTATATATTATTAATAGACGGACACATGGGTCATGCAGTGTATCGGAAACCGACACATGCCGACAGATATCTACAAGCTGCTTCACGTTACCATCCTGCACAATTACATTCAGTCATCAAAACCGTGTGATTACAAAATTCGAAAGACTGATAGACCAAGAACATCAAAATGAAGAAATACATAATTAGTCCAGGGCGCATCTGTTTTGAGATGGACATTGAGAGATGACTCAAATTTTTTTGCAGAAATTTCTTGAAAATAACTCAAATAATAATATTTGAGTTATCCTCCCACTCAAAATGGTCCGGAACATTGTTTAAATAATCAAAATGTCAAAATATGAAGGAAAAATGTCTTCCAATCTTTATCTAATATATTATTTTCTTACTCTATATTTTGTTGTATTTTAATATTTTAATTCCACAAAAATCAAACTAATTTTATTATTGTTTGTGAAATATTGTTTAAACAATTGCATATGTTTAAAAATAATAAACTTTTATTCTCTAAGTTAAAATATATGAACAAAGAAAGTTTTTCCTAAAAAAAAGTGTTATTTCAAGGGATAGAGTATGTGTTTTTATTTTGTAATAAACAAATTTATTTATTTATATCGAAATGTAATAAAAATTAAAATGTATCAATCATTATCAAAGGTCATTGGAATGCCCAATCAGAGCAAACTATCCGCTGTCCTTCGCGTAGCACCTAGCACCAATAATTAATGCTTATTTAAAAAAATTCCTGACGCCGTGGTAGTTAATCGATTTTAGTTTTGCAAATTGCAAATGAAAGGTACAGTACACTTCTATAAACAAAAAAAATTGATATCTGCTTTATTTTCAGTTCTGTAACATTTTGAAAAAATGAATTTTTTTTGCGAAAGCTGGATTGCAAAATTTATTTTGCAAAATCTATTGAACCGAGCTTAATGAAATTTACAGTATTGTTTTACTGTATCATAAAGTCTTTCTGGGTGAAATATGAAGGTCCTAAGTGTAGCATTAAATGGTTGAAAAACGTAAAATGCGAATACTTGTTTTTGTATGGTTTTTTCGCAATTATTGCCATTTTGCAACAAGGGTGATTATGTTTTAAATTTTTAACCAATTCTATATTGTAGGAAATTTAATTACGCAACTTTTATGTCAGTACAACTTTTCTCGGAAATGAATACTTTTAAAGTTGTAAACAAAAGACGAAGAAAAAAATCGAATTGTTCCTTCATTTTTTGACATTTTGATTATTTAAACAATGTTCCGGACCTTTTTGAGAGGGAGGATAACTCAAATATTATTATTTGAGTTATTTTCAAGCAATTTCTGCAAAAAAATTTGAGTCATCTCTCAACGTCCAGATGTACTAATATTTTTACAGATGCGCCCTGGTCTAAATGTGAAAACAACGTTAAGAAAAACGGGTTTTCAACATATACCATCGAGAAAGCTCAAAATGCTCCAAGAAGGATTAAGGACCCAACAGAAGACAAAAAACCGATCGGCAAAACCATTCTGCCATATGTGAAAAGTACAACAAAGAAAATAGGGAGACTGCTGAGAAAACACAAAATAGAAACGATATTTATCACGTACAGAAAAACGTCAACTATTTTACCAACAGCAAAAAACAAAATATCGTTAGAAAATCCATAGACATTTATTATGGACAACATGTTCGGTTTGCTGTTTATACTATTATGTATGATATTCTTTCACGTATCGCTTTAAATTCCATAACTTTATGTCTCATTTCCCCTATCACCATAAAATCTGTCCTGTTTTTCTTCGCCTGTATACCATATTGTATAATTTTCTTTTTCGATTTATCCATGTCCCCCATCCGCTTTCCTCAGTTCCTAAAATATATATCTTGTATTGTTTTAACTGTGTCGCTAGTTCTTCCATTTTTCATGCTTCCAGCATCGTCCTAACATTCCATGTTATAATTTTGTTCGTCATTTTCTTAATTCTCTTTCTTTTTTTTTTGTATTTTTCTTATTATTCTGAATATACCTTGACTCATTTTCCTCTTCGTTTGCATTACTCTATAATTGCTCATGGCCATTGTCATTGCCTGATTCGTCATATTATTTCCGGAACAATGGTTTACTAGTTTTTGCCTCCATTTTGAACAATCCAAGTATAACTTCTACCTAATAAATGATATTCATTGTAATATAGTTCGTCCGCTATAACTTTTCCCATGCGTCACGATTCATTTTCAAACAAATTAAGTCAAAACATAAAGTGAAACGAACGTCGATGTGTGTATACATTTTGTATATTGTATACTAAATACTACACACATCGGCGTACGTTTCACTTTATGTTTTGACTTAATTTGTTTGAAAATGAATCGTGACGCATGGGAAAAGTTATAGCGGACGAACAATATATGATTAGGGGGAAAGGCTCAAAATGTCGCCTGTTAAAATTTTCAATGTGTTTTAAATGTACTCATGTTTTTCGAATCCTGCGAAAACTAATAAAAATTTTTGAAAAATTTAAACTCATAATGAAAGATTACATTATTACTGAGGGCCAAAAGCCACTGAAAACTTCTATAATTATTATTTCAATAAGTTACAGGAGTGAAAATAAAAGAGAAAATTTAGTGCGATTTTTAATTGCAAATATTTCATTCAAAAAAAAATTTTTATTTATTTTAAGGGACTTTCGGCCCTCGGTAATAACGTAATCTTTCATTCTGCGTTACAAATTTTTCAAAAATACTTATTAATTTTCTCAAGATTCGAAAAAATTAATACATTTAAAACTAATTGAAAATTTTGACAGGCGACATTTTGCGCTTTTCCCCTTAATATGATTTAACTAATGTTAATCATGGACTTTTTATTTCCAGCTAATGATGATACCGATGTTGAGTGGTTCATGGTTCAAGTGACTTCTGGAGATGCGTGCTGGATCATTCAGCGGAATTTCGAAAACTTCCAAATGTTGGACGACCAGCTGCACCAATGCATCTTCGATAGAAAAATCTCCCAACTGCAGGATCTCTCTAGTCAGTCTCCGAATGACGAAGATTTGGAGGTAAGAATAATTATTATTCTCTTGAAAGAATTAGATAATTTATTTGTAGACGCTATGTTTCTCTTTAATCTTAGTTAATAAGGTTGATATTATTTAACGAATTCAGGAATAATACCTTCGTATTCATGTACCAAGTCCGTTAAGAACGTTGGTTACCATGATAGTTATTTTAATCTTATTCACTGCCACCTTAAATAATATCGCTACCTACATTATAAACTGCTCGTCAAAAGTTAGGGATATGGAATATTATGCTCATTTTCATAGTTGATTTTTTCGTGAACAGATTAACGGATTCCGCTAATTTTTTTTTTCGGATCCGCTAATTTTTTATTATTTTAGATTTTTCTTTAGTATTCACATAGTTGTACAGAGGTTTACTCATACTTTTTTTGTACTTATACCGGGTGGAAGTAAAGAATATTTTTTTCTTATGTTAAGTTTGTGCCACCCTGTAGGGAGGACGAGGTACAAATATTAGTATAGATCGGAATCGTACTGTAGTCTTATGTTTTGTGAACATGTTCTTTTTTGAATGTCCTTGATATCTTTAGAACCAAAGAAGATAGGTGGTTTTACTTTTTAGCAGGTGCTTTAACTGAAACAAAACTAAATTAACAATAAAAAATAACAGTTAACAAAACTTTAAAAACAGAAAGGCACATAAGGTAAACAATTCTTATCGACACCTATAAGAGTTATTTGTCGACCAGGTAAGCGGTATGCACAGCGTAATATAAGAGAGACGAGATTGTTTAATGGAGGCCCTGTGATGTTTTGGGGCGGAATTTCCTTGAGAATAAGTACGGATTTGGTGTCTACGTGAAGGCTCTTTAAATAGCGAGAGGTACATTACACAGATTTTTTCCTTAAACACTCTGTTCTTTTCGCACTATATGTAGAACATAATTGCATCTTAGTGGTATGACAAGACATGGCCTCTTCACGTATCGCATGTCGTCAGTTAAAACACATACTAAAGAATAAAACCGTCTAGTTTCTTTGTTATTAAAGATATCAGAGAAATTAAAAAAATAAAATATTCTCAAAATATGAGACTACAACATAATATCGATGTATATCCTCCTTTGTGTCTTTTCCTCCCTACAAAGCGTCTCAAACTTTTGTTTCGGTTAAAACACATGTTAAACTACAAAACAGTCTATTTTCTTTGTTTCTAAAGATATCAGAGACATCCAAAAAACAAAATGTCCACAAAACATAAGGCTACAATACGATTCTAATGAATACTCACATTTTTGTACCTCGTCCTCGCTACAGGGCGTCTCAAACTTAACATAAGAAAAACATTTCTTTTCTTCCACCTGGTATAAGTACAAAAAAGAAGTTTAAGTAAACCTCTGCACAACTGTATAAATACTAAAGAAAAATCTAAAATATTTAAAAAATTAGCGGAATCAGTTAATCTGTTCACGAAAAAATCAGCTATGAAAATGAGCATAATTTTCTATATCCCTAACTTTTGACGAGCAGTTTATTTTAAATAGCTATAACTGAACGAAAACTTTTTACACGCCAATTTTTTGAAAGGTTCCATTATTTTAAAGCATTTAAATTATTATTTTTTTTCTAAAAATGAATAACCATTTTCATCTCGTTGCAACACGAAGCCAAAGCCGTCTTATATTTCAGTTCGTTTAGAGAGCGCAACAAGCACACTGTCCGAACGGTTTCAAAACTCGTTAGTTTTTCATCAGAGAATGCATATGTTGCTATCTCTAAACCAAACTGAAATAATCAGGACCCCGATTTTTGACCCTTCGCTTCGTTATCGAATGTATTCGCTCCGTATCTTTACAGTGTGCAGATAGCGAATCTGCTAGATACAAGTCAAAGTTTTAAGCGGATGCTGGAGCAAGGAAGATGAGGGAATTCTATAATTTGCAATTCACATCTTATCTGTCCAGCGCGGAAAAATTCCAACGAAAATGGAACCCTTCATAGTCAAATAGGAGTAATACTAATAGAAATAAAAATTAATATCCATTTTCATCTCGTTTCAACACGAAGCCAGAGTCGTCTTATATTTCAGATCGTTTAGAGAGCGCAACAAGAACCCTATCCGAACTGTTTAAAAACTCGTTAGTTTTTCATCAGAGAATGCATATGTTGCTATCTCTAAACCAAATTGAAATAATCAGACGACCAGCCTCGAATTGCAACTAACAAAATGGCCTGAGTCTAATATTTCAATTTGGTTTAGAGATAGCAACATATGCATTCTCTGATGAAAAACTAACGAGTTTTTAAACCGTTCGGTCAGGGTTCTTGTTGCGCTCTCTAAACTAACTGAAATATAAGACGGCTCTGGCTTCGTGTTGAAACGACATGAAAATGGATATTCATTTTTATTTCTATTAGTATTACTTCTATTTGACTATGAAGGGTTCCATTTTCGTTGGAATTTTTCCGCACTGGACAGATAAGATGTGAATTGCAAATTATAGAATTCCCTCATCTTCCTTGCTCCAGCATCCGCTTGGCTTGCATTTTTAGAAGCCACGGAGGTGTAACCAGAAAATCGTCTGAATAAAGTTTTTGATTTAATATTATTTTATATTTTATTAAGTTTAAAACTTTGACTTGTATCTAGCAGATTCGCTATCTGTACACTGTACAGATACGGAGCGAATACGTTCGATAACGAAGCGAAGGGTCAAAAATCGGGGTCGTGATTATTTCAGTTTGGTTTGGAGATAGAAACATATGCATTTTCTGATGAAAAACTAACGAGTTTTGAAACCGTTCGGTTAGGATGCTTGTTGAGCTCTCTAAACGAACTGAAATATAAGACGGCTTTGGCTCAGTGTTGCAACGAGATGAAAATGGTTATTCATTTTTATTTCTATTAGTATTACTCCTATCTGAGTATGTAGGGTTCCATTTTCGTTGGAATTTTTCCGCGCTGGACAGATAAGATGTGAATTGCAAATTATAGAATTCCCTCATCTTCCTTGCTCCTGCATCCGCTTGGCTTGCATTTTCAGAAGCCACGGAGGTGTAATCAGAAAATCGTCCCAATAAAGTTTTTGATTTAATATTATTTTATATTTTTTATTAAGTTGAAAACAATTGACTTGTAATTTTTTTCTATTTAAACTGGGTTGGTTTTTACAGTGTGTTACAGAGGTTGGAGGGGGGATTGAACAACGCATTAAATTAAAAATAGCTCTCTTATTATTGTAATGTAAATCAATACTCCTATTACAATTGTGTCTTGTGTCAAATATTCAATATATTTTCCGGGGCACCTTTCTTTTACGATCTTTTTGTATATCAAAGTCAAGTTCGTCGTCTGATTAGTATAATATTTATTTTTATTCCATCTTCTAGTCTGATTTTCTATTTGGCGATGTATCTCGATAAGCTATAATATAATATGCAATTGAGCTCTCCTTAATCTCATTATTTATAGCTGATTGATGTTGACATAAATTCACCCCGGCTTGTTGTATGACCTATATACAAGACATTCCAGTTCCAATTCTTCGTCGAAACATAATAATCGATCGCCGTCCTATTTACTACCACTTCCACCATATACGTCTAGCATTATTTAATAAAGAACGGGAAATTATGTCGGAATAGTATCCCCGCCACTAAAGGCACCCGATCTATCTGTTTCTGGTTTAATAGGCAATTTCATCTCAATAATGGTCACAAGAAAAGCCATTTTCATCGGAAAACTCGAACGAGCTCCTACATGAACACGTCTATAAAGGACACAATGGTCGGTTAACGG
Source organism: Diabrotica virgifera virgifera (assembly GCF_917563875.1). Lineage (NCBI taxonomy): Eukaryota > Metazoa > Arthropoda > Insecta > Coleoptera > Chrysomelidae > Diabrotica > Diabrotica virgifera. Next base: position 59,510,544 of record NC_065444.1, on the reverse strand, counting down.
ATTTTATATCTAGAGAAGTTAGCAGATACACCGCACAAGTTTAAAATTAGTTATCTTGGGGTGAACACAACTTTAGACTTCTTTTGTGCTAAAGTGTGCTGCTGTTGGTGGAAAAAGTCTTTTACTTTTTCTCATTTGAAAGTTTTTTACTTTTTCTGGAATTAGTTCTCCTAAATATGCGAACTTGGTTCATTTTCTATTGGGTTTTTCATTTTTTTAACATAATTTCATTGTTTTTAACATAATTGTATCATTATGTTGGCACGTAATGATCTAATTATGTTTTTCAACAGTTATGTAGGTTTTCAGTAACTTCGTTGATCTGCATTCGCTGTCCAGGGTATCCGGGACATTCTTCACTGCAATCACATCTCAAATGCCTCCCTAGGCGATTGGTGGTATATGCAGTAAAAACGTAAGAACAGTTTGTATTCAGAATGTGCATGTGTTAAGTACGAATAAGGAAGACGAAGGAAAATAGCCTGTTTATGAAAACAGAAAAATATTTTAATTCTTTACCAAAATGAGACATAAAGATAATAAAACGAGAGTTCAATGCAAAGATTGTAATAACCGAACTATCAAAAAGTATGCAGGAAACGTGTAGTTTCAAATAGCACTGGATAGGACAGCATGGTAAACTATGAAAGAGACCTACGTTCAGCAGTCGACAATTTAGGCTTTTTAGATTAGATTAAAGGATCAGACCAAAATTAAATGACGCCAAATAGTATTTACTGATGATTTGAACACATTGTCACTGATGTTGTGTAGACCTCGTCACCGTCACGTCTTTATTGTATAAAAGTTTAAAAACTAGTCGTATTCTAATAAGTCAGATATCGGCCAGATAACACATCTGTTCACAGTTCAGAGTGTACATACACAGAGTGTATATATACTTGTATTTAACAGTGTACTTTTCGTAGCTAGCTGATCCTTAGTTCTGTCGCCAGGGGGATTACAATGGCCTTCTTTATTCAGATGGACTTACCCAAGTTTTTTTTATGTATTGTGACCCGTTGAACACGAAGTTTTTGGGTAACAGTTGATCCGGATGTCGATAAGATTGTTATAAACAAAGAACTTAAGGAATTACATAACAACGATTTCTCGCAAAACAAAACATTTTTTGTATTTTTTGGGCCATTCTAAGCAAAAAATGTTCTCACAAGTTTTTTCGTAGGATGCATAGTTTTCGAGATAAACGTGGTTGAAATTTAAAAAAATCGAAAAATTGCAATTTTTGAACCCGAATATCTTTTGATTAAAAAAGAAAATAGCAATTCTGCTTACCGTATTTGAAAGTTCAAGCCACATTATATCGGTTTTGATATTTTTTTATTGTTAAACAACCCGTGGACAATACATGCGTTTTAACGCAAGTTATAGTACAACGACCGCTACCATCCAGTATATTCTACCACGTGGAATCAACACGAGGCTACGCCGCGTCGCAGCGTTGAACATTCTGGACCTAATTGCGACGTATTGGACAGCAAGATCAGCAATTATAAAATTATAAAACACCATGTAAAAATCAATATTTTTCAGTCTGATTAAAATCTCTAAATAAAAGTCTAATTAAATGTTAAAGTAAAGTCTGATTTTAAATTATTGAGTTGTATCTAAAATCTTTGTTTGTCGAAATAAAAGTTTTAATTGTGAAGTTTAGTTTTTTAAAAAAGTGTTTTTCCAAAGAACATTCATAATTGGCGCAGAGTCAGTACGGAAGTGGAAGAGTCTTTACAGATCCTCGTCACTTTTAAGTGTTTGTCCACTGTTCTAAGAACCAGCCCCAGGGAAACCGTTGCAGAGTTCACCCGAGGGAATTAGCAGTTAGAAATAGAAGTTAGGAGCCTTCAGGAGCAAAGGAATGCATATCGGCATCGTCTTTATCCTGTAAGCGATTTTTATTATTACTTAGAATTAAGAAGATTAATTTTTGAAAGAGATATTAATAAATCAGACTCCTCTGAGTCCTTAGATTGAATCAGAGCTAGATTAAGAAGATAAAAACAAAGATTTGAATAAATTAATAGAAAGATTAAAATAATTTAGAAATATCTCCTCTAAGTCCTTAGATTGACTTTAGAGCCAGATTTAGAAATTTATTTAAAGAAAAATTTGAATAGCTTAATAAATACTATATATTAATAAACACTAGAGATTAATAGATAAATAATAAGCAGTTTAAGATTGATATATTTGAAATTACTATACGTATTTGACTATTGACTATATATATTGAAATTTTTTAAATATGGCAGTTCCACAATTTGATGTGAAAAATTTATGCATTCTTCCAAATTTCGACGGAAACCCAAATGAATTACATGAATTTATTAAAGTTTCTACAATACTTCTAAACCATTATTATGATAGACTAAATGCAGCTAATATCCAAAATAAATTTTTGCTTCATGGTATTATAAGTAAATTAACAGGTAGAGCCAAAGAAGTTATATCTGTATATGGATGCGAAACTTTTGACGAAATAAAAAATGCATTAATTCAAAATTTTGGAGACCAAAGAGACGAAAATTCGCTTACAAGAGACTTAGTAAATTTAAGACAAGGAGCAACAGAATCTATCATGCATTTTTACGAAAAAATAATGGGACTTTTAAGCTGTATCAACAATTACTTAGAATTACATACTGTAAATGCCGACATTAAAAGAAGCAAACAGGAATTTTTCCGTCAACAAGCTCTCACAACATTTTTAGCAGGCCTACGAGAACCAATGGGCTCCGTTATCAGAGCAATGAGACCAGGAAGTTTAGCTACGGCGATACAATACGTACAGGAAGAAAATAATGTTAGATATCTTCAAAAAAATCAAATAAGTCAACCTTCAACATCAGGAAGAAGCGAAAATTATCAAGAACGCCGACCTCAGAGACAGCAAATGCCTTTACCTGTCCAAAAACCATTTTATCAACAGCAGAATTTTGCACCTCCACAATGGCAGCAACCAATCAGGCAATTCTACCCACAGAATCAGTTTCAACAACCCCATCGACAACAAAACTTCAACCAATTTAGACAAAATTCAAACCCTCCAGCATTCAGGACCCAGAACCAGTCAAATGTATGGGCACCCAAACCCGGACAGCCAAAGCAGCCTAGACCAACACCTATGAGTGGAATATCAGAAACCACAACCGGAGGCCGTCAAAAATTCACACCAAATTACCGAGCACAACCAAAATTCACCGTAGAAGAACTTTACAATATACAATGCCACGGAGATGAGCAAGAAGAGAATGCCGACTACAATGATTACTATGAACCCGAATACGACAATTTTCTACAAGATACATACGAAAATCAACCAACCGAATACGAAGAAAACGTAAATTTTCGAGAGGACCCACCAGAAGCAGCCGAAACGTAATTGAACTTCATTCATTTCCCGACAAGAAGGAGCTACCTTACATCGAAATTTCTGAGCCTTCTTTACGACTTTTAATCGATACAGGATCCACAAAGTCATTTCTTAATCCAGAAATAGCTTCTTCATATTTTCCAAATTATATAAAACACGAACCCTTCATCGTCACATCAATTTTTCAAAATTATTCCCAAAAATATTGTGCTGAAATTCCTTCATTTTCAGAATTTAATTCTGACAGCAAAATGAAATTTTATCTCTTCAAGTTTCACAAAACTTTCGATGGTCTTATTGGCCTCGATAATCTAAAACTTTTCGAAGCCCAATTAAACTTTCCTAAATCAGTTCTAGTTACAAAAGATTCTACAATCCCTATCAAATATTATGAAACAAACAAAACACAATTTTATTCCATCCATTTGGAACCAAATTCAATTAGCCAAGTCAAAATTCCAGTCAAAGAAGAAAAAGGAACCATCATTATTCCAACTCAAAAAGTACAAGGCGTCGTAGTACGAGAAGCCCTTACTAACGCCGAGAACCACCTCGCCTGGACCGAAATTGCCAACTTCACGTCAGAACCCATTCACCTTTCTCTTATGGAACCACTCGAAAGCCAGGAAATAGACATTCAAGATTTCCATATATATTCTATGGAAACAACCTCCGGACCAGACTACAGACAAGATATCGACGACTTAATTAAAACTGAACATCTTAACGAAGAAGAAGAGGATCAAGTTCGTCAACTATGCCGAAAATTCTCCGATATATTTCATCAACCAGACACTCCTCTCAGCTTTACTAACGAAGTTAAACACCACATCAAAACCAAGGATGAAGAGCCTGTATATACGAAATCATACCGGTATCCGTATGTGCACAAAGAAGAAGTAAAGAAACAAATCTCTTCAATGTTAGAGCAAGGGATCATTCGACCAAGCCAATCGCCATGGTCCTCGCCCATCTGGGTCGTGGCAAAGAAACCAGATTCATCCGGTAAAATAAAGTGGAGGATAGTGGTAGATTATAGAAAGGTCAACGAGAAGACAATTGACGACCGATACAGAATTCCTCACATTAGCGATATTTTGGACAAATTGGGAAGATGTCAATATTTTACGACCCTCGACTTAGCGAGCGGATTTCATCAAATCGAGATGGCTGAAGAAGACATTCCCAAAACAGCATTTAATGTGGAAAATGGACACTATGAATATTTAAGAATGCCATTTGGACTTAAGAACGCTCCGTCCACGTTCCAACGTATGATGGACAACGTATTGAAGGGACTTCAAGGAGAAATATGTCTCGTCTATATGGATGACGTAATAGTATACTCAACATCATTACAGGAACACATAGTAAATCTCACAAAAGTATTCCAACGATTAAGAGAAGCTCGACTAAAAATCCAAGTTGACAAATGCGAATTTTTAAAAAAGCAAGTTAATTTTCTGGGACACGTAGTCACACAACAAGGAATAAAACCGAATCCAGCGAAAATTGAAGCAATAGAAAAATATCCAATACCGAAAACAGCAAAAGAAATTAGAGGATTCCTTGGACTCTTGGGATATTACAGAAAGTTTATTCGAGACTTCGCAAAAATCACAAAACCTCTAACAAGATGCTTGAAAAAGGACGCAAAGATCGAACATACACCCGAATTCGTAGAATGCTTTGAAACATGCAGGAAATTATTAATGAATGAGCCTTTATTGCAATATCCAGATTTTTCCAAACCGTTTAACCTCACAACAGATGCCAGCAATTTTGCTATCGGAGCATTACTTTCCCAAGGACCAGTTGGCAGTGATAAACCAATTGCCTTCGCTTCCAGGACACTAAATGAAACTGAGACCAAATACTCAACAATAGAAAAGGAAATGCTAGCAATGGTGTGGGCAACTAAGTATTTCCGACCCTACCTATTTGGAAGGAAATTTAAAATACTTTCAGACCACCGTCCCTTGCAATATCTATTTTCCCTAAAGGAACCCAACTCCAAACTAGTACGTTGGAGATTAAAATTAGAAGAATTTGACTACGAGGTAATTTACACAAAAGGAAAAGCTAATACCAATGCCGACGCACTGTCTCGAATCGAAATTCACACAAAGGAAACTAAGGACATCGATTCACAAATTAAGGAAGTCTTTGACGACTTAGTAGACATGGAAGACGATGGATGGTCAACGACTAATAATCCAGATGCAGATCGAATAATCGACGAGATTGTAGAAGAAAAAGCAACAGAATTAATCCAAAAAAACATCCCAGAAGACACTGTTGAAAACGAAGATCAAAACATCCAAGAAGACACTGTTGAAAACGAAGATCAAAACATGGATGAAGACGGAAATGAAACAATACATACAGCAGTAGAAAACCCAATTCTTGATATACCTATTTCGGAAAAACCACTTAACTTCTACAATAACCAAATTATAGTCAAAATCGTCAACTACAATCCACGACCTCCAGCAATTATACAAACCTTTCCGAATAAAAGACGTTATCATATCCAGCTATCGAAAGATCAGCTAAAAGCTGATACCATAAAATTTTTTAAGGAACACCTCAACCCGAAAAAGAAGTATGCAATTTTATTTGAAGCAGAAGAAGAAATCTTTGCAGAAATTTGCGAAATTATCAGGAAAACTTTTAAAAACAACGCATATGACTTAGTAAAATGTAATCTTTTATTGGAAGATGTTAACCTAGAAGAACAACAAAAGGAAATTATAAAAAACTATCATGAAGGTAAAACGAACCATAGAGGAATAGCTGAAACAGAAAGCCAAATAAGAAGAAAATATTACTGGCCTAATATGAAGAAAGACATAGAAGATATCATAAACTTCTGCGATATATGTCAAGAAAATAAATATGACAGACTTCCTCCCAAACCAAAATTTATGGTTACACCAACTCCCACTAAACCACTGGAAATAGTTCACATCGATTTATTCCAAGCTGATGGACAGAAGTTTCTAACCATAATAGACGCATTTTCGAAGTATGGACAAGCCTATCCAATAAATGGAGGAAACGCAATCAATGTACTCAACGCCCTACTAATTTTTATAACCCATCATGGACTCCCAACAATGATAGTAGCCGATAATGGTACAGAATTCAAAAATGGAGTAATACAAGAATTTGTAGACTCCCATAAAATCTCAATCCACTATACGACACCAGAGAATCCGCAATCCAACGGGATGATTGAGAGATTTCATTCTACATTAATCGAACATCTTCGAATCCTAAGGAACACCAAGGCAAAGCTCCCGATAAAAGAACAAATGCTATACGCTATAATTGGGTACAATAATTCCATACATTCCGCAACGAAGTTACGACCATTGACATATTAAACGGCCATATCGACGCAAAAGATCCCTTTGACGTTGACATACAGAAAGTAATACTGAATAATTATATTCAAAATCATAGAGAGATAACAAAGGAATTATACAAGGAAGTAAATCAGCATATGCAAGAAAATAAAAATAAAGTCATCGAAAATAGAAACAAATCGAGACAAGACCCTATTACGTATAAACCAAGCACAAAAATTTATACCCGAAAAACAGTCACTAGGAATAAATTACTTCCACGATATTCTGCAAAACTTATAAAGAAAAATAACGAAGTTACTGTAAAAACATCAAAAGCTACAGTACATAAGAAGAACATAAAACATCAACCTAAATCAAAAACTAATTCGGAACCTTCTCCACAAGATCAGCCAGACGATAGGAAAGAAATTAAAGATAAAGAAACTGAAAAACAAACCAGAAATAATTCCCCTCAACCTGGGACAAGCAAGGATTTAGATTACTAACAGACAACAAAAAAAAAAATGATAAAGAAAAAAATAAATTTAACTTTTCAAAATATCCAGAGTTATTAAATTCAAGGGCAAACGTTCCAGATAAATCGCGAATACTTCCCAAAAATTAGGACTACAGAAATTCAAACCATTCAGGATAGACCACATCCCTTTAGAAAAATTCCATAAACTCTCCGAAGGAAGAAGAAGAAGAACATCCAGAAAAAAATAACCCAAAATTATGGAACCATAGCCATAGCCATTTTTTGGTTAACTCCTGTATAGATTTTTATTAAAATTATTTGCCTTGTATATGTTACAGATACAAAAAACAAATTCTAGCAACGAAATTCCAAGAGATGCCAATCCAAAAGTTTTGTTCATCCCTTACAAAACTTCTTCAGGGGATGGAGTAGTTATAGTACAACGACCGCTACCATCCAGTATATTCTACCACGTGGAATCAACACGAGGCTACGCCGCGTCGCAGCGTTGAACATTCTGGACCTAATTGCGACGTATTGGACAGCAAGATCAGCAATTATAAAATTATAAAACACCATGTAAAAATCAATATTTTTCAGTCTGATTAAAATCTCTAAATAAAAGTCTAATTAAATGTTAAAGTAAAGTCTGATTTTAAATTATTGAGTTGTATCTAAAATCTTTGTTTGTCGAAATAAAAGTTTTAATTGTGAAGTTTAGTTTTTTAAAAAAGTGTTTTTCCAAAGAACATTCATAATTCGCATGCTACTTAGAAATTGCCTCGCTTGCACTTGTACCTACTCTAAATACTCGTTCGATTTTAAATGGGAGATCATTGAAAACATCACTTAAACACTATGTGTTCATAGCTTTGTTTAACAATAAAAAAAATAAATTTTTAGCAACGCAAATACTTAAAACTGATATAATTTGACTTGTGAACTTTCAAATGCGGTAAGGAGAATTGCTATTTTTTTTAATCAAAAGTTATTTGGGTTCGAAAATTGCAATTTTTCGATTTTTTAGAATGACCCAAAAAATACAAAAAAATGTTTTGTTTTGCAAGAAATCGCTGTTATGTAATTCCTCAAGTTCTTTGTTTATAACAATCTTATCAACATCCGGATCAACTGTTACCCAAAAAATTCGTGTTCTACGGGTCAAAATACATAAAAAAAACTTGGGTAAGTCCATCTGAGTAAAGGAGGCCGTTGTACACCCCCTGGCGACCGGACTACCTCAGCGAAACGTAATAAAATGCATAATACGCCATTATATAAATCTGTATTATCTCGTGGTTAAGTATGCATTCCCTTTAAATGGAAACCATTTCCAGTCGCCCATTTATCCTAACACAAACGAAAATATATTAATCTGGCAGAAAATAGGTCACACAAACCGACTAGAGCGTCTTTAAAGTACGTAACTAAGTGAAATATATAAACCAAGAATGAAATAAATTGCAAAATGTTGAGCGTCTGTTTTCCGGGAAACCCGTTGCTTCTGGCAAAGGCACCGTAAGTCTGCGTTTTCGACTCTCGAAGTATGCTAGTAAAGTAGGGCCTTTCTGAAAATTTAATGATGCCAATCGAAGGTAAAAGACTCAAAACGGTAGGTTTCGTTTCGGTAAGACGCTTTTCTGTGACATTTTGCAAAAAAACACAGTTCAGAAAGGGTATGGGTCTGGTATGATTAATTACCTGGCTCAACTTTTCTTTGATTCGCCAATTTTTATAAAGCTTGCGTGTATTGTTTAATAACTACGTCGACTGACAAGGAGATTGGAAGTTTTTTTAATAAAAAACATTTTATTTTTTAAAATAGTTACCTGCGTGGTCGACAAAATTATTCTAATAACATTCAAATGAGCATTAGTTTAATTAAAGGTCTAGAAATCCAAGTCATCGAAATACTTTAACAAGGTTCTGAAACTGAAAATTTATCCATCAGACTAATTATTTGCAGCAGAAAGGGTTCTCCTTGCAGCAGACTTAAAGTTCCTCCTAGACACAATGCAGCCTCAACACAGACACAATACAGCAACAAAACACATCTTTTATCAAAAGCTCACTTGCAAAAACTAGCAGAAATAGACTACAATTCCAACAATATAAGTAATCCATTTTAATTAATATCACCAGTCTTTTTACCAATGTACCATTGGATCAAACTTTAAAAATAATAAGAAGTAAACTAGAGAGGGATGATACATTGACAACAAAAACCAAACTGAACGTAGCAGCTATCATGGAGCTACTAAAACTTTGCATAGGTAACGATTATTTTTCACTAGATAATGATTTCTATAAGCAAAATTTCGGATTAGTCATGGGCTCTTCCTAATCTACATTATTAACATATAGATTCATGGAGTATTTCGAACAAAACATTGCACACAAACAAGACAAACAACCCATAGTATGGTGAAGATATGTAGATGATGTGGTCTCCATTTCGCCTCACCGACCAGAAACATTGAATAAATTTCTGATGGACATCAAGAATAAAAAAAATCAATCAAATTCACCATGGAACAAGAAAATAGTAATTCACTTCCTTTTCTAGATGTGCTAATCATAAAAGAAGACACAGGATATGCAACCAGTCACAAAAACCAACCCACACCAACAGATATTTAAATTACCACTCCAACCTTAACGTAAACATAAACATCAAAAAAGAAATTACCAAATCTAAATGACAGAACCCGAAGCATCTGCTCTAACGAAAACCCGCTAACAAAGGTGTAGACTAAAAATGACTGGCACCGTAAGTCTGCGTTTTCGACTCGCGAAGTACTGTGGTTTGTTTTTAAACCAGGATGAGTAACCTAAAAATACAGATTCACAACCAAGTAAGTCACTAGAAAAATCACCAAATACATCTTCTTTTTTAGTTGATCATATAGGTATTTGACGGTAATCCATAAATATTCTATATATTGTTTTTCATTTGTCCAAAGTTGAACGTAGGCCTTCCCTTTATTTTTCTACTCTTCTCGGTTCAGTGCTAATGCTGTCCATCTGGTCCCTGCGTATCTTTTTAGGTCATCCAAACATCTCATCTGTGGTCTGCCCCTTCCTCTTTTGTAGTCCCAATGTCTTAAGTGAGTTATCGCTTCATTCCATCTTCCGTCTCTTTGACTGCTGTTGTGTCCTGCAAATTTCCATTTGAGAGTAGCTGCATGTTTGTTTCCGTCTTTCACTTTGGTTTTATTTCTGATCCATATATTTTTCTTTCTATCACTTAGCTTGATACCAAGAATCTGCCTTTCCATTGCCCCTTGAGTCTTGGCTATATTTTCCATATTTTCTATTGTGAAGGTCCATGTCTGTGCTCCATATGTAAGTACTGATACAGAACACATTGATTATATACTTTTGTGCGGAGGGCATATTTCTGATTTTTCAGGATATAGCTCATTTTTCCGAATATCAACCATGCGAGTCTTATTCTCCTTTTTATCTCTGCTGTTTGATTTTCTTTACTTCGTTTCATCGTTTACCCTAGGTATATGTACTCCTTGACTTTCTGTATTGTACTTGTTCCTATTTGCATGGTTTCGGTGTCCTCTTCTTACGTTTGTCATTACATTTGAAGACATAAGTGGATAGAGGTCATATGTCACATTTTTTGAGAAAATTGTTTTATTAGGTTTTTGTTCTTATAATTTTATGTTGTTTTACCCTTTAAAATTTTAAAATAACCTATTTTTAGCTAAATAAAAATAACAGGAAGGTATTAAAGCAATATGTCCCACTAGATTTTCGAATTCTAGCGAATAAAGGTATTATGTCCAAAATCGCATTTGGACATAATACCTTTATCCATGTAAAATGTGTAAATATGGAGAATTTTTTCTACTACTTTGAAGATCTGCTGACGAACCTCTATTTGTGTGTTTCGAAACTAAATTTTAGTTTTTGTGTAGTTCATTTTTAGACCTATCTCGTTTGCTTCCTTGTCCAATTGTGTCATTATTTCGTTAACACGTGTTACTGTTTTTTGTTTCACTTCATTATATTTTATTTATATTGACGATTTATATCATTTTAGTAAATTGTATTTGTTATTTGTTATTGTTCTTATTTATGATTCTTGTAAGTTTTGTCTATTAAAGTGTTAAATTTTTCATGACAGTAAAGCATATTTCTATCTATCTATCTAAGATCTTTCATATTGTCTGATATCATCGCTATGTCATCCGCATATCTCAGGTTATTCAGCAGTTGTCCATTGATGTTAATTCCTTTGTTGTGCCATTCAAGTTTTTTGAATATTATGTTCTAGTGCTTGTGTAAATAATTTTGGGGATATTATGTCCCCTTGCCTAATTCCTCTATTTATTTTTATTGGTTTGCTGTTTTGGTGTGGACGTGTGGATCCATAAATATTATATTATACTAATACGTCGTGTTGGGGTGTAGCGTTGGATCGCCTCCACGTGGTGCACCCTGGGTAACGCCAAATGATCCATCCTCCCAATCCTAAGGTGTAACACCATCGTGCCAACGGGATGCATGGTACAGGGAGTAAAGTGTATCTGAAGCGATGCCCTAGAGAGATGGCGAACTCTAGGGGAATATAGCCTTGGTGCGGTAAGGGCGCACTGCCGTACTCGACATTTATTTCGACCCTACTCGTGGGAACAATCGTGGAACCAAAGAGAAACATTAAACAAGCGGAGAGGGACTCAGAAATGGGCGACCTCTCCGAAGAAACAAGAATGGAAGCTGCGGGAGCAGCAGACCATATAGAACACACGGACAAGGGAGCTGTGGAAACAGCAGACCATGCCGAGGAGAGAGGTATTGAAGCTGACCAGCTAGAGACAAGCCTCGAGAAACTAAGTCTCGGGACAAAAAAGCTATCTGGGGCTCAAAAACGGAGGCTTAAGAAAGCCGAAAAAATAGCTGCTGGGACGTGGGTTAAAGAGAACCCACATAAGACCAAAGGCCAAAAGGGGAAAAGTGACCAGACCACGGGAGTGAAAAGGACCCGGTCTGACAACTCGACCCCAACAAAAAACCCCGAGGCCAAAAGACCGAAGGGAATTACGAAACAAGCAGCTAACAACGCGACCAGTAGCGGTAATATGCAGACTGGCACAGTTGCTAGCGCTAAAGAGGTAAGGGGCAGTAAAACGCAGACTGGCACTTACGGCGAAGTGACAGACAAACTGAGGATGGCGGTGGTAGACAGACGTCATCCTGAGGTAAAACTGAACCAGGAACAAGCAGAACTGGTTCGAACAAAACTGGAAGAGGCAGTGGATAAGGCACCCGGCGGAAGTCAGAATCCACTGCAGTTCCTAAGAACTACATTCAGCGCGGGGATTCTGTGGATCCACTGCGCGAATGAGCCTACCAAATCTTGGCTGGAGGGGACGGTACGAGAGCTTCGGGATCTCTGGGAGTCGGCGGATTTGAAGTTGATCAAATCCAAGGACTTGAGAAGACCGATTGTGCTTGTGCACGTGCCTGAGACCGGCATAAGCGAAAAAGTGTTCAGGAGTCGCTTGGGCAAGCAGAATGCAGGGCTCAATACGACAGACTGGACACTGAAAAGCCAGAAGGTCGAGGGGCAAGGAGAAATCCTTGCGTACTCGATCGACAAGGTCTCCTTTAGGGCTTTGAAGCAGACCCAACTCAAGGCCTTTTATAGGATGGGAAGGGTAGCATTCAAGATCGTGCGGGAGACAGATGGAGATGACAAAGGTGAGAGTGATCCAAGCCAACCTTCAACACAGTAAGGCAGCTTCGGCAGAACTTGCTGTGGCGATGGAAAGGTTTGATGTTGCTCTCATCCAAGAACCCTGGGTAAACCAGGGTAAAATAAAAGGTCTCTCAGGAATAAGTGGAGAACTGATTTACAGTAGATCCGCTGAAGTACCAAGAACCTGCATAATAGCTAAAAGCAACATTAAGGTACTGCCGTTAACTAATTTCTGTTCTAGGGATCTAACAGCAGTAATACTAAAAGTTACAGAGGGAGGTAGGATGAAGGAGATAATACTCGGATCAGCCTATCTGCCCTATGATGATCCTAACCCACCACCACCAAGGAAATTGGAGGAGCTGATGAGAGACTGCAGAGGCAAAGGATCACAGATAATCATCGGTTGTGACTCCAACTCACATCACATCAGCTGGGGGAGCACCGGAAACAACGAAAGAGGTGAGCACTTACTACAATTTATTATGGAATATAATTTAGACATACTAAATGTAGGCAACAAACCTACCTTTGTGACTGCTAATAGGAAGGAGGTTATCGATATAACGATGGCGACTGCATTTGCAAGCAGCATCGTTAGGAACTGGCATGTGTCTGATGAGGCGAGTTTCTCAGACCACAGACACATATACTTTGAAATAACGGGCTATGAGCACGAAACAGAGACTTATCGAAACCCCAGGAAAACTGATTGGGAAGCGTATCAAGAAGACCTGACATATAGTTTTCGTGGGGCTATAAAGAGGATAAGGAACACAATAGAGCTAGATATGGCTACTGAACAATTTCAGGATATAGTCATAGAAGCATATAAAGATAACTGTCCCGTAACAGTGAGGAGCTCCAACAGGAAAGTGCCCTGGTGGAACAATGAACTTGCTAAAAGAAGGAGAGATGCGAGAAAAGAATTCAATTCTGCCAAGAGATCAGGCGAGTGGAGGAATATCGCAAAGCTCTGACTGAATATAACAAGGCTCTACGGAAAGCCAAAAGAGAATCATGGAGGAAGCACTGCGAGGAGATAGAACAGACTGCAGTAGTGGCTAGACTCCAAAAGGTTCTCTCGAAAGAACCTAAGAGCAATATCGCCACGCTCCAAATGGAGTCAGGCGATTACACACAGACCAGTGAAGAGACGCTGAGGGAACTCTTCAATGTTCACTTCCCTGGGTCGGTCACCAGAATGATGACACCAGAAGTTCTACAGCAAGAAGGACCAGTTACCATGAAATATGGAAATAGGGGAAGCTGGAGAGCTGCAAAAGAGATGGTGACACCAGACAAAATAAAATGGGCAGTAAGTTCATTTAAACCATATAAATCACCGGGAACGGACGGGATTTATCCTGTACTTTTGCAAAAAGGTACAGAAGCAATGTACAAGCAAATGTGTACAATACTTCGTGCAAGTATTGCGCTGGGGTATGTACCAGTTGCTTGGAGGTCGACAAGGGTAGCATTCATACCTAAGCCTGGTAAGGGTGGACGTATGACTGCGAAGTCCCTTAGACCAATAAGTCTGATGTCCTTTGTACTAAAGACATTGGAAAAACTGGTAGATAGACATATTAGGGATGGAATATTGGTTGAAAGACCAATAGAACAAGACCAATATGCATATAGGCCAGGTGTATCAACAGAAACAGCACTGCACCATCTAGTACAGAGGGTGGAGTATGTTCTGGAAAACAAAGAGGTGATGTTGGGAGCCTTTCTCGACATAGAGGGAGCCTTCAACAACACCTCATTCGATGCAATCACAAAGGCTATCCGGCTGAAAGGAGTGGATGAAATAAGCTGCAGGTGGATAGAATGCATGCTTAAAAGCCGCGTGGTATATTCGACACTGATGGGCGAGACCATGTCAGCACGGGTTGCCAGAGGATGCCCACAGGGAGGTGTATTATCTCCGTTAGTGTGGAATCTGGTTATGGACGGACTGATTGGAACGCTCAACAGGAAAAAATATAATGTCCTGGGCTATGCAGATGATTTTGTCATTCTGGCTCAGGGCAAGTTCAATACAACTGTCAGGGATAACATGCAACAGGCCCTGAATGTAGTATCAAAATGGACAAGTGAGGTAGGATTGTCCGTAAGCCCTCACAAATCCAAAATAGTAGCCTTCACCAGAAGGACAAAATTAGAGGGAATAGGACCTGTGAATCTCATGGGGATCTCCCTAAAGGTGGAGAGGGAGGTAAAATATCTCGGAGTCATAATAGACTCAAGGCTTACCTGGAATCAACACCTGGAACGAATAACCAAAAGAGCGATGGCCACTTTAATGGTGACCAGACGCACACATGGCAGAACATGGGGACTTAAACCGGACATGATGTATTGGATATACAACATGATGGTAAAGCCCACAATAACGTATGCAGCATTGGTCTGGTGGCCAAAGGTGCAACAGAGAAATGCTATAGAGAAGTTAGGCAAGATACAGAGGCTTGTCTGTCTCAGCATAACAGGAGCAATGAGAGGCACACCAACTGCAGCAATGGAAGCCTTACTAGACCTTCCTCCCTTACACATCACAGTGAAGGGCGAGGCAAGGATGGGGTTACATAGACTGCAGGGTAATCAAAGCAAAATTGCAGTGGGCAAAGGACACTGCAGCATCAATGATATATGCGGGGATCCAATATGGGAGATGATAACAGACCATTGTATCCCCAAATATAAAATGGAAATACCTTTTCAGGTGGAAATACACTCCAGAGAGGTATGGGAAGATCCTGGCAGACATCTGAAGTATGAGGGCCACACCTGGTATACAGATGGGTCCAAGACAGAAGATGGTTCGGGATCAGGAGCATATAGTGAGGATAGGAACTATAACGGTTCCATCCCACTAGGAGAATATACCTCTGTATTTCAGGCGGAGGTATATGCAATCCTGCACTGTGCACGGATAAACAGATTGAGGACTTATACTAATAAGAGAATCAATATCTGTTCAGACAGCCAAGCGGCCTTGAGGGCTTTAAAGAACCCAAGGATAACCTCAAGGCTTGTATGGGAATGCCGCGAAGAACTTGACACCCTGGCGGAACATAATGAGGTAAAACTCATTTGGGTGCCTGGACATCAAGGGATCGCTGGTAATGAAAAAGCTGACGAACTTGCTAGACGAGGATCAGCAACAGGATACTTCGGTCCAGAACCGGCACTGGGAGTGCCCAAAAGCACAATCAGAGACCGATTAAGAGACTGGATACGAAGACAGCACAAAGAATACTGGGAAGAAATTCCCACGCAAAAGCATGCGAAGAGATTTATACCTCAGACATGCGCAAAAAGAGCTGAAGAACTGTTCAAAATGAACAGGAATCAGCTCAAAATTATTACAGGTTTCTTAACTGGACACTTTCCAGTAAAAGGACACCTACACACGATAGGACTATATAACGGAGATCTCAGCTGCAGACTATGCAATAGAGAGACCGAGACAGTCAGACATTTATTGTGCGATTGCGAGGCGCTGGATCGTAAGAGACAAGCAATATATGGAGACTGCAAACCAAGTCCGACAGTGTATGGCACTAACCCAATGGACCTTTACAGGCTAGTAAAGGGCACTGCATTATTGGATTGGGTGTCATGAGAACAAATGGAAGGAAGCACAATAAGCTGAAAAGCTGCAGTGCCACCGGGGTGCATGCACGGACGGCTTCCGGAAGAAAAAAAAAAAAAAAAAAAAAATACGTCGTTAAAGAGTTCTAAAAACAACTGTTTTTTATATAAAAGTAGACTAAAAATCTACATATTAAAGGAATAACGCAGAAAACACAAAAAGTCGCTGATATAACTTAATTAACCTATAAAATACCAATAGTGTCAAAATTTTTGAAATGTCATTAGTGTCAAAATTTCATAACAGTGGAGTAAACTTGCCCGAGGTTGGACCAATTACAAACAAGCTGTACGGCGCGATAAAGAATTACTTCTCCTGGTTTAAAACCAGAGTATAATAAAGTAGGACCTTTGTGAAAATTTAATGATGCAAGTCGAAGGTAAAAGACTCAAAACGGGTTTCGTTTCGTCAAAGTTTCGTTTATGTAAGGCGCTTTCCTGTGATATTTTTTATGCTACAAAAAAAACAATCCAGAAAAGGGTATGAATAATCATCTCAACGTTTCTTTGATTCGTCAGTTGTTATTAAGCTTACTTACGTGTATTTTTTGATTACTGCGTGGACTGACAAAGAAGATGGAAGTTTTTTCAATAAAAAAACATTTTCTTTTTTAAACTATTTTGCCTTAATGAGTTTCTGCATCAAGCCCCCGGTATACCTAGTGTACTCAAATAAAAAAACTGATCACATCATTACCAGCCCGTGGAGAACTTATTACGTTATCCTCGTATAATATGTACTATGGTTTGTTTTTAAACCAGGAGGAGTAAACTAAAAAGACATATTCACACCCAAAGCACTAGAAAAATCACCAGATACATTTTCTTTGTTGGTTAATCGTATTATTGGTCTTCGACGGTAATCCATAAATATTATATTATACTAATACATCGCTAAAGAGTTCTAAAAACAACTGTTTTATACATGGTGTCCAGAAACTCTACCGACAAACGAAGACAGGAGATTCCTCAGATAATTTTAAGACAATTTAACCCAATTCACTTAGTCCGAAAATGCTTCCTAAGGGAGCTAGAGCTCTTTGAAGATGGCGTCATGTAATTAGTTTTTCTTAAATACCTCCAAAACGCTTCTATTAAGAAAAACGAAAATTGGTATGCGTATTTACTTTCCAGAAATGAATCGATTCAATCCATTGCAAATTTGTAGTACCGGTCATAGGCGTCCGTTTTGGGTAGGGCAATGGTTATTTTATCGCCTAACTTTTTTGTATTTAATTTTTAAGCATTTTTGACTCTGAATTATTAAATTGTGAGGTATTCTAGTACTAAAAGGTATTCCTACTTTAAGTCGATAGGATACACCGTTTTCTAGAAAAATCGATTTAAAAATTTTTCGTTCTTTGAATTAAAAAAAAAGATTAAAAAAAAAACTATTTAGAAAGATGAAAACTGGTACATTTATTTATATTCCAGATATTAATCGATTTCATTAATCGCGAATTTCTATAAACGGTCATAGGCGTCCGTTTTGGGTAGGTCAACAGTTATTTTATAGCATAACTTTATTGTCTTTAATTTTTAAGTATTTTTGACACTAGATTATTTAATTATGAGATATTCGAGTACTTGCTTTAAGTTGGTAAAATACATGGTTTTTTTAAATTTTTTTAAATTTTTTTTTCAAATTCCCAAAACTCAAAACTTTCAAATCGATTTTTCTAGAAAA
This sequence comes from Diabrotica virgifera virgifera, assembly GCF_917563875.1. Classification (NCBI taxonomy): domain Eukaryota; kingdom Metazoa; phylum Arthropoda; class Insecta; order Coleoptera; family Chrysomelidae; genus Diabrotica; species Diabrotica virgifera. Next base: position 59,492,259 of record NC_065444.1, on the reverse strand, counting down.
CGGTGTATCCTACCGACTTAAAGTAAGAGTACCTTTTAGTACTAGAATACCTCACAATTTAATAATCCAGTATCAAAAATGCTTAAAAGTTGAAGACAAAAAAGTTATGCGATAAAATAACCGTTGCCCTACCCAAAACGGACGCCTATGACCGGCACTAGAAATTCGCAATGGATGGAATCAGTTCATTTCTGGAAAGTAAATATGTATACACATTTTCGTTTTTCTAGATAGAAGCGTTCTGGAGGTATTTAAGAAAAACTAATTACGTGGCGCCATCTTCAACGAGCTCTAGCTCAGTTAGGAAGCATTTTCGGACTAGGTGAATTGGGTTAAATTGTCTTAAAATTATCTGAGGAATCTCCTGTCTTCGTTTGTCGGTAGAGTTTCTGGACACCCTGTATAAAAGATTAAAAATTAAAGGAATAACGCAGAAAACACAAAAAATCGCTGATATAACTTAATTAACCTATGAAATGCCAACAGTGTCAAAATTTCATAAATGTCATTAGTGTCAAAATTTCATAACAGTGAAGTAAACTTGCTTGAAGTTGGACCAATTACAAACAAGCATTAAGGCGCGGTAAATTTAAATTACTCCTCCTGATTTAAACACAGACTATACCATAAAATGATTTTATTCGGATTCCTTCTTTAAGGCTATGGGTACATAATTCGCAAATATTTTACGTGTATCCCTACTTTTTCTGTCTTTACACGGCAAATTACGTGTAGTAAAATTCACACTGGTGTGGATATGTAAACATTACTAGAATGTCATTCTACTTGAAAATGTCATAATTAATTTAAAGAGATGGCTTTTGAATGTTCTTGGATAACTGTTATTTTTATAATTGCAAATTATTAATTCAGTTAATAAATGTGATAATTTTTTCACTAACTATGTTTTCAGTGATTGTAATAATTTATTTGTACAACAAAAACTAATAATCAATCGAGAAAAGAGGAAAAGTGTTAAAGTGATTTTTTAATAATATGTTGTTATTTTGGAACGCTTACAATTTTGAACATCTCTAACAACAAAATACTTGGATCACAGGATATATCTGATGTATTCTCTGCTTGGATCTTTCACAAATAATACACAATAAATAACTTTTTATTAAGTTCACGTCTTAAATCAATTATTTATCAAATACACTATATATCAATAATATTTAATCAATTTCTCAAAATATTCCCGATGCAATGTCAAATATTTAAAATTGTCACTGATTGTCAGTGTCTGACTGACAATATATGCTGACAATATTATATTCGGTTGAGTGCGTTGTAAGACAAAGACAGATTTGGAAAATATTACCACGGCATTGTGTTCATTTTTTTCAAATCCTGAAAAAACCAATAAATATTTTTGAAAAATTTAAACGCAGAATGAAAGACTAAATTATTACCGAGGGCCGAAAGTCCCTTAGAATAAATAAAAAGTTTATTTTGAATGAGATATTTGAATTTAAAAATCACACTAAATTTTCTCTTAGTTTTTTCACCCCTGTAACTTATTAAAATAAACATTGTAGAAGTTCTCAGGGACTTTCGGCCCTCGCTAATAACGTAATCTTTCATTCTGCGTTTAAATTTTTCCAAAATACTTATTAGTTTTCTCAGGATTTGAAAAAAATGAATCCCCATTTGAATAGCATTGCAGCCGAAAATACGTTCCGATCCTCTTAATGGAAAATGTCCTTTCCGTTTGTCATTTAATTAGTTGAATTATAATCCATTAGTAATTTTTTACTTTGTCAACCTAATTCGTATCATTTATCTTTCCATTGCTATTTCGGCTTCGACTAATTGGTCCGCGTTCGATTTCGTGCACCGTCGAGTGCAAAATCAATATTAGGATACTAACAGGAATGCCTGTTCCGAAATATCTGATTGGTTCTTGGACAATGCATAGTTTACTTTGAGTTTAATACCAGGAGGTGCCTCTTAGATGTAAAACTTTGAACGAAGAAGTACACTTTATTAAAGAAAATAATAATCGTGTGTAGTATGTAACTCTGTTGTATACAGAATTCTTTTTAAGAACAAAAGTTAAATTTTTTTGTGCTTTCATCTTAAAATTCTTTTAATTATTATTTTCTAAATTATTAAAGGGATTTGACAAAGTTCAACACAACGAAATTATGGAAATGAACACTGCTCAAGGATGGATGAAGCTGTTAATGAACAAAGTAGCTGAAATGAGGAAGAAATATAACCTAGCAGTTAACACTACAAAAGCAAAAGTTATAATAATTAGCAAAGCAAGAATTAGAGAAGTACAGTTTACAATCAATGGGAAAATGGTGGACCGAGTGTCAACATACCTACACAACACATATCTGGGCACTGTATTAAATGAACAGTGACGCCATTCTCAGTAAATAAAATCAAGAATTGAAAAAGCCAAAAAATTATAGGTCTGGATCCCGCGTATGGAAAAAAAGTTGATTAATAGCAAGCTGAAAATTTGTTAATAGTTTAATGGTGTCTAGTTGGACAAACTTCGATATATAGGAACACTGGAACAGGGGAAGTTTTAATTGTGGAACATGTTAAAAATTTGGAACGGTTAGACCACGAAAACGGCACCTGTATTTTGTCCGACAGAACAGACTTAAACTCTCCGAACGGAAATTAAACTCTCATGCAAAAATCAGACTGCTATTTATCACCAAATGGGTGTTTTAATGAGTGGAACATGTAGAATATGTCATATGACAGGAATTATGACAGATGATAAATAGCAGTCTGATTTTTGCATGAGAGTTTAATCTCTGTTCGGAGAGTTTAAGTCTATTCTGTCGGACAAAATAAATGTGCCGCTTTCGTGGTCTGACCGTTCCAAATTTTTAAACTGTTCCACAATTAAAATTGCCCCTGTTCCAGCGTTTTCATATATCAAAGTTTATCCGACTAGACACCCTTAAGCTATTAACAAATTTTCAGCTTGCTATTAATCAACTTTTTTTTCATACGCGGGATCCAGACCTATTACCTTTTATGCTCATGTCCCAAAAGTCTTTCATTAAAATGTCAAAATTATTTAAAATACATAATTTGAATTTGAAATGATACTCAGAATGCTACGATGTTACATATTCTCCATCTTATTATACGGAGTAAATTCTTGGACCTTAAGTGAGGCAACAATGAAGAGGTCGGAAGCATTCGAGATGTAGACTTATAGAAGAGCTCTTAAAATTTCATGTATGGACAAAATATCAAACATAACAGTACTTCAAAAACTTAAGACAGATAATATTCGCCGTAAACGTAGAAAATTGGAATATTTGAGTCATATAATGAGGAATAAATGAAACCAAATAATGGGTCTCCCAAAATTCAAGCAAGGTTTGAATTTGCCGCCATTTGTGCATTAAAAATGACACCAAAACCAAAAAAAAAACATATCGATAGCTGGCAGTTTACGGTTAGTAAAAAGTTCGAAAATTTCGTACAAAATATGGTCGGAATGTTTATTTAACTTCGTTAATTATTGTTAAGAGGATAGGCGCAAAATCTTTATCCAATGATATTTAAATGCATTCCTTTTTTACGAATCCTGAGAAAACTATTTAGTATTTTTGAAAAATTTTAATGCAGAATGAAAGATTACATTATTACCGAGGACCGAAAGTTCCCGAAAACTTCTATGTTTATTTTCATTCTCAAAACTTCAAAAGGTTTATACTCATTCTCTGGCCTGGTTGAAGTGATTCTTGAGAATGATTCTAAAATGTCACACAAGAGAACAAAGGTTTATACTTAGTCAGCTAATTTAATGTACATTGCCAAAATATTGTTTATAAATTGCTACAATTAAACAAATGAAATAATCCGCACATGTTTAAAGATGATAACAAATTGGCTGGTGTGATGTACGGGGTGATAAAAATATACTGTTCAATACCGGATATTAATTCTGAATATTTGATATTGGACGAAATAAGTACTGCCCGACGAAATAAGTAATAACGAATGTAGTCAGTGCTCAAAGTTTACAATGATAATGATAACGTATTAATAACATAATAGATTAATATAATGTGATGACAAGACACTCGTCTTTGAACAAATTAACAATTCTTCAACTGCAACACCTTAGGTAATAATATCAAAATTAAGTCTGAATCAGAATTTAAATCAAAACATTCAAATCAAAGTTTAGGTTAGGTAAAGGTAAATAAAAGGTATTGAGTGGGATATATGTTTCAATGTGTAAAGTGTTGTATTATAATTGTATTATTTTATTATTATTATCGAATTGTATTCTTAGTTATTTTATTATTAATATTATAGATCGTGCGACTAACTCTCTGACTATTTTTATGTAGATATATTTAATTGTAGTCAGAGAGCTAGTCGCGCGATCTATAATATTAATAATAAAATAACTAAGAATACAATTCGATAATAATAATTAAATAATACAATTATAATACAACACTTTACACATTGAAACATATATCCCACTCAATACCTTTTATTTACCTTTACCTAACCTAAACTTTGATTTGAATGTTTTGATTTAAATTCTGATTCAGAATTAATTTTGATATTATTACCTAAGGTGTTGCAGTTGGAGAATTGTTAATTTGTTCAAAGACGAGTGTCTTGTCATCACATTATATTAATCTATTATGTTATAAATACGTTATCATTATCATTGTAAACTTTGAGCACTGACTACATTCGTTATTACTTATTTCGTCGGGCAGTGTGTCCAATATCAAATATTCAGAATTAATATCCGATATTGAACAGTATATTTTTATCACCCCGTACATCACACGAGCCAATTTGTTATCATATTTAAACATGTGCGGATTATTTAATTTGTTTAATTGTAGCAATTTATAAACAATATTTTGGCAATGGACATTAAATTACCACTACTGACTAAGTATAAACCTTTGTTCTCTTGTGTGACCCAATTCATGTTGCCAACAAGAGATAATACATTTTAGAATAATTCTCAAGAATCACTTCAACCAGGCCAGAGGTGCCTTTAACTTCATTCACTAAATTCAATATGTAGTATCAAATAGAGTCTTCAACTAAATCGCGTACAAGTCACAAGTCATTACTCAAAGTTCTCCCGGGGTAACTACCCTTAGTGTCGGTCGCATAAATAAAATCTCGCATTACTATTTGGTGTTTTCATTATCTGAAGAGCAGCCTCCACTGAGCCTAGAATTATACAAATAAGTTACAGGGGTGAAAAAAAGAGAAAATTTCTCTTTTTTTTTCAAAGACTTGTTGTTTATTCTAAGGAACTTTTTTCAAAAATATTTATTAGTTTTCTCAGGATTCGAAAAATATGAATGCATTTAAATAGCATTGTTACCAAGATTTTGCGCCTACCCCTTAACCACCACAGTACCCAACTTTGATTGCAATGACAAATATTTACTTTGATTTTTACAATAGGTACCTATATGTATAGTATATTATGCAATTATTAACTATTTTGCAGTTTTCGAAACAACAAATTAATTTTACAACTTTTAGCAACCGCCCGCGCCGTTTTAAAGATTTTTTTATGTTTTAATAGATAAAGTTTTGTAATTTTACCTCAAATATATTCCGTATTTTGTAAGCTTTTGAATGGCATGGCACTTAAGCAAAAAATCGAAAATGACATTTGTTGCACTAAGTTGTTAATAATTCAAAGAAGACGTCGAAATCTTTGTAGAAACGTATAGGTTTTCTTCATATAGGCCTATAATAACTAAAAAAATTCAGATATGTGGATTTTTCACAGTCCCGAACAGTGTTTATTTATGGTTATTTTCCTGTACTATATTCGGATGTCGAAGTATATTGTCATAAAATCCCATACGAAAGAGATTGTTTTTTCATAATAAAAATATATGGAATTAAAATATCCGCGAAATAATTGAAGTTTTGGTATAAACCATGCCGTGGGGAAAGAGATACCGGACAAAGCACTATACAAAAGAGCACTCTCGACTGACCGTAGATTAGTACAAATTTCACAAAGGGTGGATAATTCCCAGTTCATCAGTAGAACAAAACTTGGATTTGTTAACCGTGATGAAACACATAAGACTAATAAAACAAAGAAGAAACAGAACAATGAGCAAAATTTTCAAATGTAACATGCAACATGTTTTTTATATTATAATACAAGAGACTCAGCAGAGGGCAAAGAACGGAAATAGAAAGTATTTGATAAAAGCGAACCGCAATATCAAGCTTAAGTGGGCAACACACGTTACACAATTTTTATTTTCATTCACTGTTCTTGTACTCCTAATACATCGCAGGATTTCAATACGAAAAGTACTTACCACGATTTTAACCCTTAAGCCCTGAATGTGTCATAATAATATGAAATAAGCAAAAAGAAAATGAAATGTAGATTGAACCGGGTTCGCTTTTTCTGAAAATCGAATTTTCCTTATTTTCCGCAACTTTTTCATTTTAAAATTTTTCGTTTTCACGACCATTAAATTTATGTCAAAAAGTGAAATTATGTAGTACATATTTTGCAATTATATTCATATAAAATAAATTAAAACTTTACCGATTTAGTAATTATTCAATATTGATAACTATCGAATAAAAATCGAAATCAGCCATCTTGCAAAAGTTATCTGTCATCACTCATGAAATTATTATGACGTTTAAAATTTAAAAAGTTCTTAAATTATAAATTGTAAGTAAGTGTTAAAACCAATATCAAATTCGATAAAATTTTGTATGCACCACGTCAGTAAAGAATCTTTATACTGACTTGGTACATAAATAACTATTATTCAATTTTTAAAATAGTATTTTATTATAACGTACCTATATCCATAATTTGTTTAAAATATCAATAATAAAATTATCCTGAATATAAAAAATAAAATAACGTTTATTAAACGTCATTTAATAGTTACATATCCACAAATGTCCCGGACAGACTGCGTGACTTGTCTCATTAGGCTTTTATAGGATTATTCTTCACATTAGATTGTTCATTACATACAGTGAGGACGTTTGAGTTGGAATAAATTCATTATCTCGAGAATTGGAGAATTTGGAGAGAAATCCTGAGACAGGTCGATTTTCATTTTTAAATTATTACTTTTTGGCATATATATTATACTAGTGACGTCATCCATCTGGGCGTGATTACGTAATCCATGATTTTTTTTAAATGAGAGTATGGGTTGTGTGATAGCTCATTCGAAAGGTTATTTATTTCTCTATTCAGTAATATAAACATTAACATACTTATTTATACAGGCTGTACAAAAAAATATTTTTTTATTAAATAATTTACACAAAAAGAAGAATGTAAGCAATTTATTTAATTTAGAATACATTTTACTGTTTATGTTCAAACTGCTAAGAGACAGGTGGGTGCCAGTTTTAACATTGAATTTCAGCGAAAAGCAATGTTTATTTGTCAAATAAATATTTCTTTCTGTTGTCTGACAGCACTCAAATGTATTTTGAAATAAATGAATTACATACAATCTTTTTTTTGTCTCAATTGCATATACACCGTTCTTAGGCGTCAACGCCCTTCGGTAGGGATCTATGGGGAGTATCACCGAGCCACAAGCCCTTATCCCTTGCCGTACTGCTCCCTCATAGGTCGATCAGATGCCCACATATTCCAGACTAAGCGCCAGATTCATATTTAGAATTTTATACTGACGCGTTAGCCTTTTTGTTTTTCCGATGGCCTGGCTTAGGCTTGAACTCTCGTACCTCACGGCGAAGTGAAGTGCGGGTCAGCCGCTAGTCGCACTGAGCTATCCGATCGACTTTTTGTCAATTAATTTAATTTAAAAAAAATTTTTTGGACACCCTTTATTAATAATTATGTTAACGTTTACATATGTTACTGAATAGAGAATTAAATAATCTTTCAAATGAGCTGTCACACGACCCCTACTCTCATTTAAAAAATCATCGATTACGTCATCACCCCCAGATAGATGACGTCACTAGTATGAAGTAAGATATATATATTCCAAAAAGTCATAATTTAAAAATAAAAATCGACCTGTCTCAGGATTTCTCTCCAAATTTGCCCCTTCTCGAGATAATGAATTTATTCCAACTCAAACGTCCTCACTGTATAATGGATTAAATTTAGTCACTTTGTTAAAATTGCATTTCTTAAGGTGATACAGTAGCGATCAACAGGTAGCCAAAACTCGTTCCAAGATTGCGGCTATAATTTTGAATATGTTTTCGAGATATTTGGCACCCACATTTGTAATATAATAAAGAATGGCGGTACAGAGCCCAATTTGAAAAATATATTAATATGTGGAAATTACTCTGTAATTAAATACAATATTAAAAAAACGAGCCTGTACCGCCATTAAGAAGAACAAAAAAATACACTTCCTTCAAATAAACTTTTTTATCCGATGCCTAGATTTTGTGTCATTTTGGAACTACATACTAATGAAATAAAAAATTTTAGTAGTTCCAAAATGACACAAAATCTAGGCATCGAATAAAAAAGTTTATTTGAAGAAAGTGTATTTATTTTTTTGTTCTTCTTAATGGCGGTACAGGCTCGTTTTTTTAATATGGTATTTAATTACAGAGTAATTTCCACATATTAATATATTCTTTGTACTCTGGTACAAATGGCGGTACTCTGTACCGCCATTCTTTATTATATTACGAATACGTGTGCCAAATATCTCGAAAAAATATTCAAAATTACAGCCGCAATCTTGGAACGCGTTTTCGCTACCTGTTGATCGCTACTGTTTCCTCTTAAACAATTTGTCCAAAAAAGAACAAAAAAGGAGTAATAATTTAGAATTATTGTTTTTACGAACATGTCGAAAAAATGGTGGAGGATCCCTTGATCTTAAATTCCCGTTATAATACTTTCTTCTTTAGACGATATTGCATTATACTCTTTATATTTCTATATAGGCGGCCACGAGCCACAAGGTTATATATAAATCAGTTTATTAGGACCACCCAATATTCTTCCAATAAACGCACACTCCATTGCATGCATACAACAGTTTACACTGTAACGATATATTTTAAGCAACTGTTACTTGTAGGAAAATATTGAAATTTAATATCTCCCGTCCATGCGTCCATTAATAGTCGAGAATCGTAGCGTAATGTATTGAATCACCAAATCTCGGTTTAAATGAAAAAGCCCATTCCTTGGGGCTTCGGCTTTAGATGTCTCGGTGTGACACGCGTTTCAGGTTCGGCTCTTCAGTTTTTGACATTGAGAAGACTTGTGAGTTATGTTATTTTTATTAAAAAGAAATAATCTATTCTGTGAAATTCTCGAAAATATATCCGGAAAAGCAATTTAAAAGAGGGTGATAAAAGAAATATAAAAAAGGGGTATAAAAATGCCCTATTAGATAGCGACCAGATGTATTATATCTCTATACAGTGGGGAAAATTAACCGGACACCTTAAAAATTGGTCATATTTGATGTCTCGAATTTCTTAAACCTGTTGTCCGATATAAGTGATTTTATGAATATGGTATAGCCTTATTCTTTAACAATATCGCTATAATAGTATTGTTGCTAAACAGTTAAATTTTCATTGTATACCGGGTGTACCAATCAAACTGTGTTTTTTTCTCAAAGTTCGCTTCACCCTGTGAAATATTCTAGCATTTATAAAATACTGAAATTAAAATCCTATTATAGCGTCATGTTTTTTCAACATTTTATTTTTTGATTCATTTCTTTACATTAGACCACAAAAAGTTAGGTACTTTAACAACTAGCCATGTTTTTACGGGTCATATTAGTCGTATGTACGCCAATGGTGAATATTAAATTCTTACTTGTATGTCAAGAAAATGTACAATAACTACGTCTTAAAACCTACCAAATTTCATTTGCATATCTCAACCGGTTTTAAAGCAATAACTAAATCGTGAGTTTGTAAGTAAAATTTCACCACCCTCTATCTCAGAAACGAAGCATTTGCGGACATAGGCTTATAAAGCAAACGGTCATTATTTTTTCATGTAGAATTACCCCTTGAAGTTTGCCATACTTATTAAAAAAAAACCCCTGTATTGATGAAAAACATGGCTAATTGTTAAATTACCTAACTTTTTTATGGTCCAACATAAGCGAATGAATCAAAAAACAAAATGTTGAGAAAACATGGGGCTGTAGTTGTGTTTTAATTTGAGTATTTTATAAATGCTAGAATCTTTCACAGGGTGATGCGAAGTTTGAGAAAAAAACACAGTTTGATTGGTACACCGGGTATACAATGAAAATTTACCTGTTTAGCAACAATATTATTACAGCAATATTGTTAAAGAATAAGGCTATAACATATTAAAAAATCACTTAAATCGGCCAACAGGTTTAGGAAATTCAAGACATCAAAAATGACCTATTTTTAAGGTGTCCGGTTAATTTTGCACCCCAGTGTATTATAGTGAATTCACTAAGTATTTAAAACTTTTTTTTAATTGATGCAGTTTTGTCCGGTTTACCATAATATGCCAGTCCAGCATTCCAGTAAAGCGCTGTATTGCCACTGGAATGGATAAACTGACTTAATTCTAAGCAATTTTTGTTCCATAGAGTTTTTTCACCAAGTCAATACTTTTCGAGTTATTTGCGAGTGAATATGTTCATTTTTTAACAAAATAACCACGTTTTTAGACGGTTTTTCGTAAATAACTCAAAAAATAAATAATATTTTGTCAAATAAAATATTCTTAGTAAAAATATAGCCTGTAAAAAATTGAAAAAAGCGATGTATATATTAGGTCTCTATACCTAGTAAAAGTAGAATTATAGCTAATGAAAAACAGGTTCATACTCGTCAAATTACAAATCGAATATTTTAACCTGAAATAACCAAAAAATGAAGCACGTTTTGGGGAAAACTCATTACAACTTTTTTAAAGTGTTTAAAAAAATCTTTATTTTCGTTTTATAAAAAATATTCTAGCATCAAAAGTAAACAACTTACGCTGAAAATAAAGTTGGTCCCTTTACTTCGGTAAAAAAATTGGGAAAATCTCCTCCTAATTAGCATCTCAAATGAACTTAATCGTAACCACTTCACAAGTTTCTTTACTCGTCGTGTCAGTATTGTTTATAATGATCTGTAAGTTACGTCGGTTTAAAGTCCTTATTTTTGAAAGAGCTGTAGTTAATAGGGCTTGAATGAGTCACTAATTACGTGTGTTAGCAAATTTAAAAACACCAAATCTTAATCAGTTTTTGTCTTACAGTAAAACAAAAAAGCTCAAAATATTCAGAAAAGCAAAGCCTACATTTTTTATTGTTTGAAATTTTTGGTAACTCTAACAATTTTTAAGTTATTTTGAAAAAAAAAGCATTTTTTTCAAAATTAAAAATTTTACTTTAAAACCAAATTTTTTCAAAAATAAGCACATTGAATCGATGAAACTTACAGATCATATAAACACAACATAAGTAAAGTAACGTGTGAAGCGGTAACGATTAATTTCATTTAAGTTAATTCAACCTAATTAGGGGATGATTTTTCCGATTTTATTTTGCCAAAACAAAAGGGACCAACTTTATTTTGAGCGTAACTTGCTTACATTTAATGCTAGTAGAAACTTTTTTTAAAAACAAAAATAAAGATTTTTTTAAACATGTTAAAAAAGTTGCAATGAGTTTCCGCAAAAAGTGCTTTATTTTTTGAATATTTTACGTTGAAATATTCTGTTTGGAATTTGGCGAATATAAACCTATTTTTCATTAGCTATAACTCTGGTTCTACTAGGTCTACAGACCTTCTGCATACAACATCGTTTAAAATTTTTTATATACTATATTTTTTCTAAGAACGTTTTTTCGATAAAATACTTACTTTTTGAATTATTTTCAAAAACCCGTATAAAAACCTGGTTATTTTGTTGAAAAATGAACATATTTTACTCGCAAATAACTCAAAAAGTATTGACTTCGCAAAAAATCTCTATAGAACAAAAGTTGATTAAAATTAGTCAATTTATCCATTTCCTGACTTATTTTCGACATATATTTTTTTACCCCAAGGGGGGGGGGTGAAAATCACCCCCAGGGCAAAAGCACACATAATAAATGTCTAATCAAAATGGAAAATATTCCAGAAGATTAGAGATATAATTGGCGTATATAAGCTCTATTCATAAAAAAGCTGACATAAAGAAATGTAAAAATTATAGAGGTAGGTATAAGCGTTTATTAGCTCATTGTTGAAGTTGTCTGGTTGTTAGATAAAAGAAGGAATCGAAAACCAATATGACGAAATAGGAGATCAGAGTAAATTCCATGCTGTCAGATCTTATGTTGATAATATATTTTGTACTTCAACAAATTATAGAGAAAAGATCAGCCAGAAATTTTACCAGAAAATGGCGAATAAAATAATTTCAGACGCATTTCCTGTCACAAATTTATATTCAGGAAACATTAAACGACTGGAGAAGAAAGTTTAGAAAATGAACAGTTCTGTAAAGAGTTGGTAATATATCATTTATGGAGATGTTGAGTATGCTCAATAAAAAATAGCTTACAGCTTTTAAACGTGTGTCCATAGAATAATCATAATACAGGGTGAGGCAAATAAAGGGCCTATTAGAAATATCTCGAGAACTAAAGGCAACAGAATCATGAAAATTTGAATTATGGGGTTTTGAATGGTCATCTGTTTAATGAAAATATTTTCATCAATTTGCTACTTCCGGTTATACCGGAAGTTGCTTATAACTTCGATTTTTTAAATGGGACACCCTGTATATATTTATATTTTTGGATTCTATTCGATGTTTTCTTTCTTAAAATATGAGGTTTTGTAATACAGGGTATTTTAAAAGATAATTACGTTTTTTTATTAATTTCGTAGCAACATTCACACCCTGTAGAATTGTAGTAGTTTGACATCTAATTTCATTTCTAATCATTTTTAATATAGTCTACTATTGTTAAGAATTATTACTATAGCTAAATTTTTAATTTGAGTATACAGGGTTGGTCGAAACTCGGAATGAGTATTTTCTGAGTTTTCTTAAATGGAACACCCTGTATTTTATTATTGTAATAAAATGATATTTTATGGTACTTTTTTATTTCTTAAGCATTCCCTATACCTAACTGCTTTAATTTGTGCTCAATTGTTAATCGCACCAACAATCCTAACTACGTAGGTATTTTGATAGCTAAACCATTATTGGTAATTTTAAGGATCAGTCTGGATTAATATGTATTTATTTCTGAAAAAATATTTGTGATTGAATATTTTCACGGCCAACCTAATGAAATTTTTATTTTTTGTTGAAATTAATGTTTAGCTTGAATCACCAATAACTCACAAATTAAAGCAGTTAGGTATAGGGAATACTTATAAAATAAAAAAGTACCATGAAATATCATTTCATTACAATACTAAAATACAGGATGTTCCATTTAAGAAAACTGAGAAAAGATTCATTCCGAGTTTCGACCAACCCTGTATACTAAAATTTTAAAATCAGCTATACTATTGATTCTTAATAATAGTAGACTATATTAAAAATCACTTGAACGTAAGCAGAGCTTTTAATGTCAAACTATTAAAATTCTACAGGGTGTGAATGTTGCTACGAAATTAATATAAGAACGTTAATATCTCTTAAAATACCCTGTATAATATTACAAAACCTTATATTTTAAGAAAGAAGATATTGAGGAGAATCCAAAAATGTAAAAATATATAGGGTGTCCCATTTAAAAAAACGAAGTTATCAGCAACTTCCGGTATAACCGGAAGTTGCAAAGAGATGAAAATATTTTCATTTAATAGATCATCCTTTAAAACCCCTTTATTCCAATTTTCATGATTCTGTTGCCTTTAGTTCTCGAGATACTTCTAATAGGCCAGTTATCTGCCTCACCCTATATAATAATATCTATCGCCTAATAAAGCTATATGACAAAAGATAGATTTATTATACCCTAAATAACGATAACGAACACACAATTTATTAATAGATAATAACAGGACTTATACATTGTATCCATTTGACTGCAACCACGCTAGTTGCTCTTTCTTTCACTTGAACCCGCCCTGGTCATCGGGAAGGTCGCTGATCTTTATAATACAATTATTTACGGATGTGCGCTTCACCCCTATCCCCTATTATAACCGTTTAGAGGGGTTCTATTCAGCAATGTCATCGCTGCACGTTGCACTACAAAGATAGGATCCGAGATTATGTAAATATTAACAGGTCGGCGCAATGCTGGAGAGCAAAGTGTACCTATCCTGTGAATTACGTACGATTTGGCGAGAATACGTATATGTATAAATATATACATAATCAAATATGAGGCGTGTGTAGTGATAAAATACGTCAACTTTTCTATTTATGTACATTCATCTTGCTTTAAGGTAATCGGTACATAATTCGCAAATATTTTACGGCTATCCCTACTTTTTCTGTCTTTACACTGCAAATTACGTGTAGTAAAATTCTCAATGGTGTGGATATGTAAACTTTACTTGACAATGTCATCGTTAAAGATAGCTTTTGAATGTTCTTGGATAACTGTTACTTGTATAATTAATTGTCTTTTAATTATAAATTCAGTTAATTAATATGATATTTTTTTCACTAACTATGTATTCAGTATGTAATTGTAATAATTTATCTACTGTACAACAAAAACTAATAATCAATCGAGAAAAGAAGTTCACGTCTTAGGGAGCGTTCAAGTATTACGTAACGCGATTTTTAACCCCCCTACGTAACGCACTCTTACTGAGTTTAACTATTGCGTAACGCAATTTTTGAACACTATCAATATTATTTAATCAACAACTCAATATATTCCCGATGCCATGTCAAATATTTAAAATTGTCACTGATTGTCACTGTCTGACTGACAATATTCTATTCGATTGGAAAATATTACCACGGACATTGTGTTCATTTTTTTCGAATCCTGATAAAACCAATAAATATTTTTGAAAAATTTAAACGCAGAATGAAAGACTAAATTATTACCGAGGGCCGAAAGTCCCTTTTGAATAAATAAATAAAGAATAAATAAAAAGTTTATTTTGAAAAAGATATTTGAAATTCAAAATCACACTAAATTTTCTCTTACTTTTTCACCCCTGTAACTTATTAAAATAAACATTATAGAAGTTCTCAGGGACTTTCGGCCCTCGCTAATAACTAATTATATCTTTCATCCTGCATTTAAATTTTTCAAAAATACTTATTAATCTTCTCAGGATTCGAAAAAAATGAATCTCATTTGAATAGCATTGGAGCAGAAACTACGTACCCATCCCCTTAAGTTTGTGTATGGAATTTTACAAGATTATATATGTGTAAATAAACACGATGGTCTGAGTTTGAGGCGTACAATATGAACAAGGCCACTTTGCTCAGAATTTGAAGAGATGTGGGGCTGATTATTTGGATCTGTTCCGTTGGTGGTTTACGGAAACAATTAAATGAAATTACAATAAGTGTAAGACAACGAACAATAATATATTTATTTATTTTTGGTTAAAAATGCGTGCTTATATCTCTTAAGAGGGTTTGTTATTATTTGCGGGACGAGGGTTTGTGTCAGACTGCCTGTGGATGAACTAAAAACATTAGTTTTACATTTTTTGTGGTTTTTAAAGAAGTTGAAGACTGATTTATTGACATAAGGAGGCTGGCCCTTTCTCGTCCCGTAATCTATTATGGAATTTGCGTTTCCCATACATAAACTGAACAGGCCATCAACACCTGGTGTTTTAAAAGCTAAGAAGGCATTTTATCTGAATACTGATATATTTCGTTTCTTAAAATTTAACAGGCCCTTTATGCATATGGTTTGTGAATTTTAAAATGGGACGTATTATTTCATTTTGAAAAAGTTATTAAAAATAAAAATTAGCAAAATAGTAATTGAAGCCTGTCGCCACAGATCATAGTCGGAGAGATAGAAGCGGATTTTGTGCGTGATAAGTAATATGGAAAAACTATACGGGGATATGTTGAATTAGTTGTGTACATGACTTTCACCAACTACCGGAAACCAGAGTTGGGGCCGAGGGTAGTTATAAGGGGTCAAAATCGCGGAATTTATAATTTTTTTTATGACGCTCATGATCGATATAGTGCACCAAAATTTGGGAATAAGTAGGTCATGACGTAATTAAGTAAAATCTCTAGGGGCGGAACGCTGCGTGGCCGACAAAGGGGTGGAGGTAGGGGTGAATATAAAAAATATAAGGGGTTTTTTTTGCGACGTTCGTGATTGAGAGAGTGTACCAAAATTTGGGAATAAGTAGACCATGACATAACTAAGTAAAATTCTCAGAGCCGGAAACCAGAGTTGGACATGCGGGTAGTTATAAGGGGACAAAATCGCCGTTTTTATTATTTTTTTTGTGACGCTCATGATCGAGATAGTGCACCAAAATTTGGGAATAAGTAGGTCATGAGGTAACTAAATACAATCTCCAGAGGTGGAACGCTGCGTGGCCGATAAAGGGGTGGGGGTAGGTGTGAATATAAAAAATATAAGGGTTTTTTTGCGACGTGCTAGATTGTGATAGTGCACCAAAATTTGGGAATAAGTAGACCATGACTTAGCTAAGTAAAATTCCCAGAGCCGGAAACCAGAGTTGGGGATGAGGGTAGTTTTAAGGGGTCAAAGTCGCAGTGTGTATTATTTTTTTTTTGTGACTCGGCACACATTTGTCCCCCACGCAGCGTTCCGCCCCTGGAGATTTTACTTAGTAATGTCATGATCTACTTATTCCCAAATTTTGGTGCACTATCTCGATCACGAACGGCACAAAAAAACCCCCATATATTTTTATACTCACCCCTGCCTACCACCCCTTTGTACCTCAAGCAGCGTTCCACCCCTGAAGATTTTACTTAGTTACGTTATAATCTACTTACTCCCAAATTTTGGTGCACTATCTCCATCATGAGCGCCACAAAAAAAAATAATAAAAACCGCGACTTTTACCCCTTATAACTACCCTCGTCTGCCACTCTGGTTTCCGCCTCTGGGAATATTACTTACTTATGCCCATGGTCTACTTATTCCCAAATTTTGGTGCACTATCTCAATCACGAACGTCGCAAAAAACCCCTTATATTTTTATATATTCACCCCTGCCAAACCCCTTTGTCGGCCACGCAGCGTTCCACCCCTGGAGATTTTACTTAGTTACGTCATGACCTACTTATTCCCCAATTTTGGCGCGTTATCTCGATCATGAGCGTCACAAAAAAAAATAATAAAAAACGGAATTTTGACCCCTTATAACTACCTTTCTTCCCCATTCTGGTTTCCGGCTCTGGGGATTTTAATTATTTATGTCATGGTCTACTTATACCCAAATTTTAGTGCACTATCTCAATCACGAACGTCGCAAAAAACCACTTATATTTTTTATAATCACCCCTACCCCCACCCCTTTGTCGGCCACGCAGCGTTGAACCCCTAGAGATTTTACTTAGGTACGTCATGACCTACTTATTCCCAAATTTTGGTACACTATCTCGATCATGAGTGTCATAAAAAAAATAATAAAATCCGCGACTTTGACCCCTTATAACTACCCTCGGCCCCAACTCTGGTTTCCGGCCGTTGGTGAAAGTCATTTACACAACTAATTCAACATATCCCCGTATAGTTTTTCCATATTACTTATCACGCACAAAATCCGCTCCCAGCTCTTAGACTATCATTCTCACTAGTAGAAACAAAAATAAAATTGGAGAAAATGAAAAAAAAAATAAGATGGTAGGTACTAGAGTTTAGCCAGAAATATTGTATAAAAAAGGAAGAAGACAAGTTAAAAACAATTTGCCAAAAAGGATGCTACTAGTCTTTTCTTCGAGAGTCAAAGAAAACTCGTAAATCCATAATACATTTCTAAAAAAATGACAAGTCACCTACCTTGAGTGCTCGTTCAACAAACCTGTTAGCAATTATTTATATGTTGTCCAAGAGAAAAGAACAGTTTTAGAGAAATCAAAATACAATGTTTTTACATACAAACCATATTCATTATTAGCCGAAATATAAATGTAACTGGACATACACACACTCAAAAATGTTTTGCATAATGTAATATTTTCAAAATTATCCACTAAATCTGGTGAAATCTATTTTTGTTTTAACAAAATACTTTATTATATACAAGGTGTCCCAAAAGTAGCGGAACGGTCGAAACTAAACATCGGATCGAAAAACTGAAAAATACGTGTTCAATCGTTTTCAAAAATCTATCCAATGACACCAAACACCAACCCCCATGACACCCCTTGGAAATCGGGTGGGGGTAACTTTAAAATCTCAAATGGAAACCCCCAGTTTTTCTTGCAGATTTGGATTCGTTACGTAAAAGTAAGCAACTTTTATTCAACACATTTTTTCGAACTGTGGATAGATGGCGCTATAATTGGGAAACACGATTTATCCTGATACCATAGGTAAATTATAGAAACGGTCTAATATCTCGAGAAATACACTTCCAAATGAGAAACCAAAAAAAAAGGTTTTTAATACTTTTCGAAAACCTATCGAATAACACCAAACATGACCCTCCAACCCACCCCCTGGAGGTGGGCTGGGTTGTAAGTTTAAAATCTTAAATAGCAACCCCCACTTTTTATTGCAGATTCGGATTCGTCATGAAAAATTAGGCAACATTTATTCGAAACATTTTTTAGAATTGTTGATAGATGGCGCTTTAATTGGAAAAATACGATTTATTAGTGCCATCTATCAGCAATTTTAAAAAATGTTTCGAATAAATGTTGCTTAATTTTTCATGACGAATTCGAATCTGCAATAAAAACTGGGGGTTGTTATTTAAGATTTAAAGTTCCACCACCCCACCTCCAGGGGGTGAGTTGGAGGGTCATGTTTGGTGTTTAACGATAGGTTTTCGAAAAATATTAAAAACCTGTTTTTGGTTTCTCATTTGGAAGTGTATTTCTCGAGATATTAGACCGTTTCTATAATTTAAATATGGTATCAGGATAAATCGTTTTTCCCAATTATAGCGCCATCTATCAACAGTTCGAAAAAATTTCATGAATAAAAGTTGCTTACTTTTACGTAACGAATCCAAATCTGTAAGAAAAACTGGGGGTTTCCATTTGAGATTGTAAAATTATCCTCCACCCCACCTCCAGGGGGTGCAGTGGGGCTTGCTGTTTGGTGTCATTGGATAGATTTTTCAAACTATTGAATACATATTTTTCATTTTTTCGATTCGATGTTTATTTCGCGAAATATTCGACCGTTCCGCTACTTTTGGGACATCCTATATATAAAATTGTATGTTTTGAAAAAAAAAAACAATAAACAAAATTTAAAGAATTAACAATTTATTATTATTATTTATAATATGTATTATAAATATATTTTTTTAAATTTGTACAGATATATTAACTAATACTTAATATGCCGTATTTCCACCTCTTGCATCGATGCAAGACTGAATGTGATGTCCCATGCTTCTTATAATAGTCTAAGAGCTAGTGAACCCTCCGACTAACGGTCGTCCTGTAAGGCTAAAAATTTTTCTAGTGATAATTCATAGCACACCAAAGCTAAAAACCATGACCTGGCAGGCCTCAGCGGTGCACGTGTATCTACCAGGTGAATCGAAAAGTGCAAATTTAGGGCGTAAAATAAACTTTCTCCTGTAAGGTTTAAATTTAAGTATGTGTTTGAGTAAGTCATTCTGAAGAAATATGTACAATGACAGGCGATTCTGAAGAGCATAAGACCTTGCCAGGCGAGGGGAAAGATTATGGGTTTTTCCTAAAATTATTCTTTTTGCATCGAACAATTTTTTTTATGTTTTTTGAATAGTTTCAAACAGAAAACGTCTTTTGGGATTTTTCTCTTTAAGTTAATAGTTTTTGTTATATGAGCGATTGAAAATTTTGAAAATTGAGAAATCAGCCATTTTTAACCCTAAATCGGACATTTATCTAAAAATTTCAATGTTGCCAAGGTACGTGGATATTCTTTAAACATTGATTGATGAAATCCCGAAGAGTTTTTTGCAATAAAATATCAAAAACCCCTTTGTTTTTTTAATTGCTAATCAAGCGTGTGCGACACTGTAGTATAAGTGAGGACGTTTGAGTTTGCATAAATTCATTATCTCGAGAATGGGCAAATTTCAAGAGAAATCCTCAGATAGGTCGATTTTTATTTTTGAATTAGGACTTTTTGGCATATATATAATACTAGTGACGTCATCCATCTGGGCGTGATGACGTAATCGATGATTTTTTTAATAAGAGTAGGGGTTGTGCGATAGCTCATTTGAAAGGTTATTTAATTCTCTATTCAGTAATATAAACATTAACATAATTATTTATACAGGGTGTACAAAAAAAATGTTTCTTCTATTTGTCAAATTTAATCAAAGTTAATTTAATAAAAAAAATTTTTTGTACACCCTGTATAAATAATTATGTTAATGTTTATATTATTGAATAGAAAATTCAATAACCTTTCAAATGAGCTATCACACAACCCCTACTCTCATTTAAAAAAATCATCGATTACGTCATCACGCTCAGATGGATGTCGTCACTAGTATTATATATATGCCAAAAAGTCCTAATTTAAAAATAAAAATCGACCTGTCTGAGGATTTCTCTTGAAACTTGCCCATTCTCGAGATAATGAATTTATGCAAACTCAAACGTCCTCACTTATACTACAGTGTCGCACCTGCTTGATTAGCAATTCAAAAAACAAAGGGGTTTTCGATATTTTATTGCAAAAAACTTCGGGATTTCATCAATCAATGTTTAAAGAATATCTACGTATCTTGGCAACATTGAACTTTTTAGATAAATGTCGGATTTAGGGTTAAAAATGGCCGATTTCGCAATGTTCAAAATTTTCAATCGCCTATATAACAAAAACTATTAACTTAAGAGAAAAATCACTAAAGACGTTTTCTGTTTGGAATGATTCAAAAAACCTAAAAAAAATTGTTCGATGCAAAAAGAATAATTTTAGGAAAAACCCCTAATCTTTCCCCTGGCCTGGCAAGGTCTTATGCTCTTCAGAATCGCCTGTCATTGTACACATTTCTTCTGAATGACTTACTAAAACACATACTTAAATTTAAACCTTACAGGAGAAAGTTTATTTTACCCCCTAAATTTGCACTTTTCGATTCACCTGGTAGATACATGTGCACCACTGAGGCCTGCCAGGTCATGGTTTTTAGCCTTGGTGTGCTATGAATTATCACTAGAAAAATTTCTAGCCTTACAGGACGACCGTTAGTCGGAGGGTTCACTACCTCTTAGACTATAAGTGTATTAATGTAGTTCTGGTCCATGGTGCCCCATTCTTCAATTGCTGCTATTCTAAGGTCTTGTAGTGTCCTTGGGGATGGCTGCCGGGACTGAATTTTTCTTTTAAGCATATCCCATCCGTGCTCAATGGGATTGAGGTCAGGTGAGCAAGGGGGCCATTGTAATCTGACGATATCTTCTGTCTCTAAAAAATCTGCCACATGTCTCGTACGATGGGGAGGCGCATTGTCGACCATAAAAATAAATTCTGGACCAACAGCTCCTCGCCACAAGCGTACAACAGGCCTAAGAATGGTATCAATATAAATTTGTCCATTCATGTTACCAACAATAGGAATTAAAGGAGTTTTATTATTTAGCATGATGCCGCCCAAAACATTATGGAGCCACCTTGATATGGGACTCTTTGGACAGCTTGGTTAAGTCTATCCTGTGGATTTGGGTTCCTCCAAATCCTAATTCTGCGATTATCCGACAAAAGGCTAATTTTGGTTTCATCAGAAAATAACCGTTTCGGAATGTAACCTGTTTCGGAGAAAAACGAACGTAACCTGTTTCTAATAGTCTGATCGCAAATTACCATATTATTAGCTTGCTGGAGCTCTCTTCTAATAGCTGGGGCAGTCATAGAGGGGTTTCTATGGGGTTCTCACTAGAGGGGTTCGTCAGTTTAACTTTAAATTATCAAAATTGTATTGAAACACGATAAAAATATAATCCACTCAATAAATTTTATTTGACGAGTAACTATTCACTGATTTATGTGTTGTTAGTGAAAGTGGCCCTAAGTAATAATAATTTTCGCAGGATTTTAGCGTATCACGTTTGTTGATTTCGAGATTTATACTTAGCCCCCCAAAGACAAATACTATTATTTAGCTTTACAAAGACTAGTTTTGAAAAAGTGTGTAAGTCTTTCAGAGATGTTATGTATCATTTAGAGATGTTATAATTTAATACACAAAAATACACAGAACTTCCGTAAATTATATTACTCCATTTTTCTGCACTTTCGGAAAATATAATCGAAATAACTGAAAGTTTAAACAGAATATTTGATGTATAGAAGAATTGAATTGATTAAATATTTAGAGATTTTATAATTTAATGCACAAAAATATACAGAATTTTCTCTTAATTTTATTAAACTCCATTTTTTGCACTTTCACCTCAAACGTCAATATATATCGTTATATATCGTTATATATCAATATATCGTTATAGCCGATTTGAGACACAAAATCGTTAGTTGGTGCATAATTACTCGGAAAATAAGCGGCATTAATTTTGCTTCCGCGTGGAAAAGGGAAACTTGTGAGTCACCCCTTTTCAGACAGTGTCGATAACCGCCCTGTTATGGGTAATAGCGTGCCTTTCTTTGTTCTACGTTCTCTTCAGAAATTGTTTTTCTTTGTACTATGCAACGTTTTTTTATTTGAACTGTGTAACGTTTTTAAACGGTGTGCGTGTATCTATACAAACTCACAAAAATTAATAAGAATGTTCATTTGTTAAATTACATATTTTTATTAAGTTCCCAATTTATAATCTGCAATTTAGTTGCAATAAGTAAATAGTTTATTTATTTACAGGTGGTTTGCAGAAATTTCCTGTGGTAGTTTCTTGTTTTATAATTTAAACAAAACTTATTTTTGACTTGGGAATAAATAAATGAAAAATAAAAATAAAAGAGAGATAATTTATTGTATTACTCCTACGACCGGTTTCGCTGTCTATAATTTGCACAGCATCATTAGGTCGCTGTAACAGTATACTGAATGCTAAAAATTATAAAAACCAGAATTAGAACGTTGTCTGGTATTTATCAAAGACTACATAATCAAGCCAATATTAAAATATAAAATAAAAAAATTAAAATTACATATATGCACAAAATATGCATGCAACCCATTCAACATTTAAAAAAATCAATTTAAAAATCTCGTTGGAAGATCAGTAGGTACCTTCAATCTTAGACTTGGTTGTGGTTGTTTATTTATCAAATTGCTTATGATTTTCTAGTCGCGTGTTATATTTTTGTGAGTAGTTTCCAGGCTCTTCCGTAGATATTTTCATTTGAAGATCAGTAGTAATCAAAAAGTTAGGTACCTACATATCAAGGTGTATTTTGAGCGAAGCCGAATAAGAACTTAAAAAAAAATTGCTGGGCAATATTTTTCAACTGGAATAACTGGGGGAAGTTAATAGAAAAGGCGTACCATTTCGAGGGTATCGAACTTTTTACTGCGTCATGGTTTTTTATTAAGAGGAAACAGTAGCGATCAACAGGTAGCGAAAACGCGTTCCAAGATTGCGGCTGTAATTTTGAATATTTTTTCAAGATATTTGGCACACGTATTCGTAATATATATAATAAAGAATGTGTGTAATAACAAAAAATATAAATTCATTGTGACCTTGAAACAACACCCTGTAGGTACATATATAACAAACATATTAAGTTGTGAGATAAAAAGAGATAAAACTATTAAGGTGGGAAATTTAGCGATTGAAACCTATAAATTTACATTATATTCATTGTTTCTCACCTTTAGACGTATCGGACAACTTTGGCAACTTCCACTGTGACAGTGACAATTTTAGTTGATGTACTCGTCTGATACGTCTAAAGGTGGGAAACAGTCAATATAATGTAAATTTATAGGTTTCTATCGCTAAATTCCCCACCTCTACTAGTTTCATCTCTTTTTATCTCAGAACCATATGTTTTCTATCTTTTGCGTAATTTTGCCGGTTATTAGCTCGCTCGTCACTGTATGCATAATTAACATTGGTCAAACTTGTTAAAGTTGGTAAACCAAAAGAAATGTCGCCTAGGCCGCATGGTGGTGGGAATTTCTTTCAAACTCATGAAAACTGAAAATGGAACTGGAATGGAATTTTGACGCTAATCAGGTCATATTATATCATATAATCAGGGCTTAGCATCTTCTACTTCTACAGTGTTATAAAATTTTATATTTGGTTATTACGAGCTTAGCATGAGCATTTTTATTTGAAGTAACACTGAAAGACAACGGCCTAACCAGGATGATGCTAAGGGGAGGTTACAACTACTGGAAGGTTTTTGAGGGTATAGAATACCTCCAATTTAAACTCCCAATGGGTACATCCCAAGGGGGTCTATAACCCCCAAAACCCCCTGGTTACGCCACTGCTGAAAGACGATGAAAAGACAAGTACATACTCGTAGACATTTTACATTACGAATATTTAAAAAAATAATATTCCCTATTAGTCCAAGTAATGAAGCTTAAAATAGGACAAAACCTCGCAATTTTTACAGAATGGATCCATTTGCTTGAAAATTTGAGAATAAGTAGTAGATAGTCCAAGGATCAAAATCTATATGATGCCGAAAGGCGCTTTTACCATGGGGGTGGTTGCCACCCCATCTCATTGGTGGAAATTTTTTATTATATTTTGACCACAAAAGTTGGTAAAAACATTCATTCGAAGCAAAAAACATTCTATACATTTTTTTGATAAAATTAACAGTTTTCGTTTTATTCGCTATCGAATGTGTTAGTTTTATATCGAAAAAATCAATGTTTTTAATAAGTTTTCTGCTAATAACTCCAAAAGTTTTCGTTTTATCAAAACAACTTTTCTTAACAAAAATGTACCTTTTAAAAAAATAAACAAAATCTTCTTTTTTAATTTTCTTTTGGACCAATAGTAATCGAGCTATACTTTATTATATGTTAGCTCTTCTTCGTCAAATGCTAAATATTGTAGTTTAAAGTCAAAAGACGGGAAAACTAGTATTTTTGAGGATAATTTGTTTAAAGTAATTTAAGTATTAAAAAATATCTATCTCCAGAAATAAAGAAAGTCTCTAGCTCAAAAATTAAGTGACTTATAATGAAAATAAGGTCAGTCCCTATTTTTTTTCAGCGAAAAAGTGATCGGAAGGAACCTACTAAGCGCCACCCTAATTAAAATTAGTCATTGACCTTATTTGGTCTTCTTTATTTATGAATTGTTAATAGGTTCTAAAAGTTTGACCGGCTTAGAATGATTAGTTTTAAAAAAACTGGAGGTAAAAGCGAATGAGGAATTTTTGTAGTGTGGAAAAAAATGGCCTTATCTTCAGAATAGAAAGATTAGCATCAGAGATACGAAAAAATGTTTAAATATTAAATTATAGGTTATTTAATTTTCAAGAACCTGGTTTGCAGAAATTTTTTCTATGGCAAAAATTGAGTGAGCTATTGATAATTAAAAGTTGTAATAACATGCAAAAACCACCTTTACCTACCCTTTCAAAGTCACCTCTTTTTGGTTCTAAGGATTTTAAAAAGATTTAATATTAATAGGTTTATAGATCTTGTGAAAACCTACAAAATTCTTTTTTGCCAAACTTTTTGAGATAATAATTAAAAAAGTTACGGTAATAAAATCAATATATTTTTTTGAAAAAAAAAAAAGATGAAATCTAATTGGAACCATAATAATGTATATTAGCGGTGATTTTAGTCATTGACCTTATTCATTCTTCTTTATTTATGTATTATTAATAGATTCTAGAAGTTTGACTGGCTGAGGATAATTAGTTTTTAAAAAACTGCAGTTAAAATCGAATAACGATTTTTTGTAGTTTGGTAAAAAATGGCATTTTTTTCAGAATAGAAAGATTAGTATCAGAGATACGAAAAAATGTTTGAATATGAAATTGTAGGTTATTTAATTCCCAAGAACTTGGTATGAAAAAATTTTTTCTGCGGCAAAAATTTAGTGAATCGTAAATGAGTATTATCGAAAAACATAATATAGCGAATAAATCGAAAACTAATAATTTTATCAAAAAAATGTATAGAACATTTTTTGCTCAGAATGAATGTTTTTATTAACTCTTGCGGTTAAAATATAATAATAAATTTCCACCCCCGAGATGGGGTGGCAACCTCCCCCATGGTAAAAGGGCCTTTCGGCATCATATAGATTTTGATCCTTGGACTATCCACTACTTATTCTCAAATTTTCAAGCAAATCGATTCATTCTGTAAAAATTGCGAGGTGAAAAGTTTCGGTTCCTGGACTATTGGGACCGTGCAAGTTCGGCAAAGCGACCTCTATTTCTACGCTCTGTACTTTTATTCGCACTTTTAATTATATTGGCCAATTATATTAGTCCTGGTTGCTGGATAATTGTCAAGACCATAGTCCAAAAAAATAATAAGAAGAAAAAATAAGATGCAGGTTATGTTTAGCAAACGTAAACAATTGTATGTAGTAAATAAAATCAGTTATTAAAATGCAGTACTGCAAGCAAAATACAATTAATTAAATTTACCTTTATATAATAATTGCATATCATATCAATATTGTGGAGCAATATATAATTTTTCTGCGTCAATGACAGAAGGTATGAAATATACGTCAATTTGACAATTTCAATTGACAATATGAATTATTTAAGATAGTTGCAATATTTCTCCGCGACTCGCGCACGGTCGTTTCTCGTTTCCCTTTCCAAGTACTTGCACACCGCGAATATGGAATCCATATACATACATCAGTTTAGTTAATTGAATTCTTATTGAAAATCTACTCATTTTTCTGGAACTCGTTCAAACCGTTGTTCTACCTTAACACCACATTCGTTTATAAAAAGCCGACATCATCATTTTTGACAAATTACAACCTCTTGACGTATTGATCTCAGTAATAGGCCTGGGATTGACAAATTTCATCTTGATTTGAGACTCATTAGCAGCGACAGCACACTGACGATGAGTGTTTTAGAAGAAAAACACGAATCTGGAAAAATAGAAATATATTTTTTGTGAGTAAAAATACGCTGCCCAGAATAATCAGAAACTCTGTTTTGTGGCAGAAATATATACACACCTACCTATATTTATCCGATTTAATAATTTGTGGTATATACGTTCAGTTTCCCTTCCTAGAAAAATGATTAAATTTTAGGGCTTGATTCGCCAACTTACTGCAGAAGCTCGTTTAATAATGTGCAAAGGATCCATGATTTTTATACACTCATTGACACGCCTAAGCAACGTTCTGATGAGGTGATCGATATCCTGTTGAAGTATCTCATTCCAGGCTACTGCAACTATGGCCGAGAGAAGACAGGAAAGAGAAAGGTCAATTGAAAGATGGCAGCAAGAATGGAACAACATGGAGCATGTGGCACAGTGGACAAAGATGTTGCTCCCTAACTTAAAAGATTGGATGGACTGTGGTCACAGGCGACTGGACTATTTCCTGACGCAAGTGCTCACAGGACACGGGTGTTTTAGAGCCTACCTCTCTAGGTTCGGAAAGGCTGACACTGATGAATGTCTATACTGCAGACACCCGGACACTGTTACACATACGATGCTAGAGTGCAACAGATGGATAGTAGAAAGAAATAGAATAGAAAGAGAGACAGGTGTGAATTTTGTGACAGTGCGAGAAATGATTGAGAGAATGATTGAAAATAAAACTGGTTGGACTAGCATACACAACTATATCCGTGTAGTGATCAAGAAGAAAGAAGAGGAGGAAAAACAGCTGTACCAATGATAGGGGTGAGAGGGAATAAGTTTTGACGCGAGGCGAATAGGTGAGATATATTGTATGAGACAGACTGTGGGAAAGAAGCTCTAATAAAAAAAAACAACAAAAACAACAAAGTCCAAAAAAAAGCCCAATCTTGGGACCAAAAAAGGGAGGAACGGGGAAAATGAAGGGCCTCCTTGCTTACAGTCTGTGGATAAATGAAGGTAAAGTGCTTCGGAAGCGATGTTGACCTTGCAGCGGCCATTCCGCTTTCGGAGCGCTGGATGACAGAGGAGGGTCTGGTTTAGCAGGTAGGCATTCGGCGTAGCCTCGGCGACGAGAGAGCATTTTAAAGTACCTCGGGAACTATCGCTGGTACTACAAAGAATGAATCCTGCACTAAGGTCAGTCAGGCGGTGTTCTGGACTGAGGTGTCTTTTGAAGATTCCAGACCCCCCTCTTTAAAGATAAAAAAAACGTTTTGTTTTGCAAATTTAAAAGCCCGCGACCTCTCATGTCCCATACATGTTCCATTAGAAACAGATCAGGCAATCGTGGTGGCCAACGTTTCGTGTTATATTGACGTAATTTGCTTTTTTCTATACCTATATTACACGTAGTTCCTGTAGAGGTTCTTAATGTAGGTAGAGTTTTACACAATATTTATAGTTAACAATTTAATTCGAAGTTTTATTTCCGGAGAAATAAAACCTCTAATGAGACTAAGTTTCTGGTTACGACTTTGTGGTTTCTATTACATACTTGCAAACCAAGCGAATGCTGAATAAAAAAGACACGGGGATGTCTAAAATGTGCACCTCACTTCCTGCATAATTCTTCTTCTTCTTCAGCCTGTTTGCATCCACTCCTGGACAAAAGCCTCCCCATGAGTTCTCCACTCTTCTCTGTTTTGTGCTATTTGGTGCCAGTTTCGTCCCATTTTTGCTTTGATGTCGTCTAGCCATCGTTTTTGTGGTCTTCCTCTACTACGACTGTGCTCGCGTGGTCTCCAATATACAATGTAGTTATGGCTAATCACCCCTGCACATTTAAGAACCAAAACATCGAAATGTATAAACGTATTAATAAAGAGATAAGGACTAAAATACGAGCGGCAAAAGAAACATACTTTGAAAACAAATGTTTAGAAATTGAAGAGTTGCAGAGAAAACATGATTCATTTAATATGTAAAAAAAAAATAAAAGAACTCACCGGTCAGAACAAAAAACATGCAAATAACATCGTTGATAGAGACGGAAAACTGATTATCACTGATTGGGATAAAATAGACAGATGGAAAAACTACATTGAGGAACTGTTTAATGATGAAAGGCCCGAGCTTGAAATTAACGAAGTAGTTACAGGACGTGACATAACTATGGACGAAATTGAACAAGCAATACGATTAGCAAAGACCAGAAAAGCGACGGGACCAGACGAAATACCGAGTGAAATAATAAAGCTCTTCGAAAGTTCAGGTAAAAGATCTCTCCTTCATCTTTTTAATAAAGTTTATCAAACTGGCTATATACCAACGGATTGGCTGATGTCGACTTTTGTGACGATACCTAAAAAAGCAAACGCGAATAGATGTAGTGACTACCGAACCATTAGCTTGATGAGTCATGTTTTAAAGATATTTCTACACATTTTGCACTCTAGGATGTACCAAAAAATAGAAGAACAGGTTGGTGATACACAGTTTGGATTCCGCAATAACCTTGGGACAAGAGAAGCACTATTTAGTATTCAGGTTATGGTACAGAGATGCAGAGATCTCGCACATCCGGTTTATATGTGTTTCATTGACTTTGAGAAGGCCTTTGATCGGGTAAAACATACTGAAATGATTGCTATTCTTCAGAAAGTGGGTATTGATGATAAAAACCTACGCATTATCAAAAATCTTTACTGGCATCAACGTGCAAACATCAGGATTGGCCGGGACACGTCTGAAGAACTTCAAATACGAAGAGGAGTAAGGCAGGGCTGCATTTTGTCCCCAATAATATTTAACATCTATTCTGAGTTTGTTTTCAATAAAGCAGTGGATAATGCTCAATGTTATATCAAAATGAATGGCGTCAATATTAATAATTTGAGATACGCGGATGACACGGTGTTAATTGTGAGAAATTATGAAGAACTTCAACATCTGATTAATAGGATTACCACATCGTGTGATGAATATGGACTCAAGCTACACACCGCAAAGACCAAGGTGATGGTTGTCAGTAAGACGCCAATACATTCGGAAGTAGTAACAGCTTATGGTGAACAATTAGAGAGAACTAACAGTATCACCTACCTTGGTTGTAATCTAAATGAGAACTGGGACATAAGCAAAGAAATTAGAATACGTATAGAGAAGGCCAGAGCTGCATTATTTAAGATAAAAAAACTTTTATGTGGAAACAACATTACTTTGAATCTTAAAATTAGATTAGTGAGATGTTATGTGTTCTCTGCTCTTTTGTACGGTGTCGAAGGTTGGACTTTGACATATACTCTTCTCAAGAAATTGGAAGCCTTTGAACTCTGGGTATACCGAAGAATCCTACGAATAAGTTGGGTGGATAGGGTTCGTAACGAAGTTGTTTTGCACCGGATGGGAAAAGTCACGGAAGTCGTCAGAACAGTTAAAAATCGAAAACTTTAATATTTTGGCCATATTATGCGACACCCAGAGAGATATAATATACTCCATTTAATAATACAAGGCAAGGTAGACGGAAGAAGCGGGCCAGGTCGAAGAAGAACGTCATAGCTTAAAAACCTGAGAGAATGGTACAACAGATCCTCTGCATCCCTTTTCCGAGCTGCCGTTAACAAAATTGTCATAGCCAATTTGATAGCCAACGTTCGATAATCGAACTCGGCGCATGAAGAAGAAGAACCCCTGCATAGTTACCGTGGCAAAATTCCAACGAAAACTTGGTCCGGATACTCAGTTAGGAATAAAACGAATACAAAAGAATTCCCTGTAAAACGAAATCAAGAGACCAATATTTTAGTTCGTTTAGAGAGCGTCATAAACGCCCTTACTAGTTTCACTCTCATTAGAGATCTTCATAGGGTGTATATCTCAGAGATAGTCATATATACACCCTCTGAAGTTCTCTAATGATAGTGAAACTAGTAAGAGCGTTTATGACGCTCTCTGAACTAACTGAAATATAGGACGTCTCTTGATTTCGTTTTACAGCGAATTCTTTTTTAATATTTATAGTCTTTAAAACTATTTTGTAGATTCGTATCCTACGACCTCCAGAATATTCTATTCACCAATGTCAATATTTAAACTAAACCACTTTATTCAAAATTATATTATCATTTACATATTTCCATTACCTCCTCACGATACGCCAGTGCAGAAGAAAAAGCCTCTCGAAAGACACTTAGAAACAAGCCTTTCTTAAAAAATATATACTTATTTCGCAGTCTTATTCACTTTGTTCGGTGCAAAAAAGAAAAGAATGCACCAGACTCCTCCAATTATACCACAAGTAGCGGCATATCGAAAATATAGACGAGGAAACTCCAGAATATTCGAGCATTTTCGAGACAGATAGGAACTATATTATACACTCTGATGCGAGCGAGGTACACCAGAGTCGCGGTGACAATGGTAACGTCGGCTAATAACAGTCAAAAAGTTTAATGGGGCGTCGGTTATCAATGTGACGCTTTTATGGTTGTATTGTTCTAAAGAGAAATAGAGTTTATATCCAAAGACTGAGGTTATTACTGAGGAAAATGTAAAATGCTTTTTTAATTAAAAGTATAATGATTCTATTAACCCTTCTTCTTTGATATTTAAGACGTAGATTTATATGTACTGTGTAATTTATGTGTACTTGGTACTTAGCGAGTAAGTTTGAATAAGATCTTCCACATTCTTCTTCTTAAAGTTCCCTCTCCTATAAGAGGTTGGATATCATAATGGCTATGGTCACTTTGTTGGCTGCTGCTCTGAATAGTTGTAATGAACTACAGTTAAACCATTCTCTAAGGTTCCTCAGCCAGGCGATGCGTCTTCTTCCTATGCTTCTTCTTCCTTGGATCCTTCCTTGCATAATAATTCTCAGTAACTCATATTTTTCTCCTCTGGTAATGTGACCCAAATATTCCAGTTTTCTAGTTTTTATACTTTTCATAATTTCTAACTCCTTATTTAAACGTCGTATCACTTCAACATTGGTAATCCTTTGAACCCACTGAATTTTCAATATTCTTCTGTAATACCACATTTCGAACGCTTGTATTCTTCTTATGTGTTGTCTCTTCAATGTCCAAGCTTATAGCAATATAGAAAATATGTAGCATCTTAGAGCCCTCAATCTGAGAGGCAACTGAAGGTCTTTGTTTGTTTGTAAGCAGTGTCTTCATTTTTATAAATGTTTGCCTTGCAGGTTCAATTCGGACTTTAATTTCTTTGCTTTGGTCATTTTTGTCATCCACCCAGGTTCCCAGATCTTCCACATATAGTCCAGGAACCGAAGCTTTTCACCTTGCAATTTTTACAGAATGGATCGATTTGCTTGAAAATTTGAGAATAAGTAGTAGATAGTCCAAGGATCAAAATCTATATGATGCCGAAAGGCGCTTTTACCATTGGGGTGGTTGCCACCCCATCTCCGGGGTGGAAATATTTTTTTATATTTTGACCGCAAAAGTTGATAAAAACATTCATTCCAAGCAAAAAATGTTCTATACATTTTTTTGATAAAATTAATAGTTTTCGATTTATTCGCTATTGAAAGTGTTAGTTTTATATCGAAAAAATCAATGTTTTTCGATAATACTCGTTTACGATTTACTCAATTTTGGCCGTAGAAAAATTTTTTTCAAACCAAGTTCTTGGGAATTAAATAACCTACAATTTCATATTTAAACATTTTTTCGTATCTCTGATGCTAATCTTTATATTCTGAAGAAAATGGCATTTTTACCAAACTACAAAAATTCGTTATTCGCTTTTAACTCCAGTTTTTTAAAAACTTATTATTTCTAAGCCAGTCAAACTTCTAGAAACTATTAATAATACATAAATAAAGAAGAATGAATAACGCCGATGACTAAAATCACCGCTAACTTACATTATTATGGTTCCAATTGGATTTCTCCTTTATTTTTTCAAAAAAATATATTGACTTTTTAACCGTAACTTTTTTTATTTTTTATCTTAGAAAGTTTGGTAAAAAATAATTTTGTAGGTTTTTACAAGATCTATAAGACTATTAATATTAAATCTTTTTTAAATCCTCAGTCGCAAAAAGAGGGGACTTTGAAAGGGTTGGTAAAGCTAGTTTTTGTATGTTATTACAAGTTTTTATTTGTCAATAGCTCACTCAATTTTTGCTCTAGAAAAAATTTTTGCAAACCAGTTTCTTGAGAATTAAATAAGCTACAGTTTTATATTTAAACATTTTTTCGTATCTTTGATGCTAATCTTTCTATTCTGAAGAAAAGGCCATTATTTCCAAACTACAAAAATTCGTTATCCGCTTTTAACTCCATTTTTTTTTTAAACTAATCATTCTAAGCTGGTCAAACTTCTAGAACCTATTAATAATACATAAATAAAGAAGACCAAATAAGGGTAATGACTAATTTTAATTAGGGTGGTGATTAAGAGGTTGCTTCCGATCACTTTTTCGTTAAAAAAATAGGGACTGACATTTTAAGTCACTTAATTTTTGAGCTAGAGACTTTTTTTATTTCTGGAGATAGATATTTTTAAATACTTTAAACTAGTTTAAACAAGTTATCCTCGAAAAATGCATAGTTTTCCTGTCTTTTGTCTTTGAAACTACAATATTTAGCATTTGACGAAGAAGAGCTAACATATAATAAAGTATAGCTCGATTACTATTGGTCTTAAAGAAAATTTAAAAAATCGGTTTTGTTTATTTTTTCTAAAGGTACATTTTTGTTAAGTAAAGTTGTTTTGATAAAACGAAAACTTTTGGAGTTATTAGCAGAAAACTTGTTAAAAACATCGATTTTTTGGATATA
This sequence comes from Diabrotica virgifera virgifera, assembly GCF_917563875.1. Taxonomy (NCBI): domain Eukaryota; kingdom Metazoa; phylum Arthropoda; class Insecta; order Coleoptera; family Chrysomelidae; genus Diabrotica; species Diabrotica virgifera. The sequence continues at coordinate 59,458,384 of NC_065444.1, read as the reverse complement.
AAACTAACACTTTCGAAAGCGAATAAATCGAAAACTATTAATTTTATCAAAAAAATGTATAGAACGTTTTTTGCTAAGAATGAATGTTTTTACCAATTTTCGCGGTCAAAATATAATAAAAAATTTCCACCCCCGAGATGGGGTGGCAACCACCCCCATGGCAAAAGCGCCTTTTGGCATCATATAGATTTTGATTCTTGGACTATCCATTACTTATTCTCAAATTTTCAAGCAAATAGATCCATTCTGTAAAAATTGCGAGGTTTTCTCCTATTTTAAGCTTCATTAGTTGGACTAATAATCAGGACCAAATTGACGACGTTAACACAAACAAAAATAAAAACCTCGAAGGCGGTTTACCGGTTGAAAAGAAAACATGAACTAAAGAAGACAAAATTAGTACGAAACTAAGAAACTAATGAAGGAAAGAAGACAACTACTAATAGAAAGCAAACCGTAGTCCAGAATACGTAGAATTAAATAAAACAATTTGAAGAGAACTAAAATGTGACATCAAAAAATAAAAAGGAAAACTTTCGATAAAAACGAAAAAAAGAATTAAATAGAACAAGTCATAGAAAACAACAGAGGCTTGAAAAGACCAACATTGTCACCCAATGCTACATACACCGGCAAAATTAGCCTAACACCTTAAAAATGGGACATGTTTGATGTCTCGGATTTCCTAAACCTGTTGTCCGATTTGAGTGATTCTTTTAGTATGTTATAGCCTTATTATTTAAGAATATGGGTGTAATAATATTGTTTCTAGACAGGTAAATGTCATTTTATACCGGGTGTAACAATCATATTGTGTTTTTTTCTTAAAGTTCGGAACACCCTGTGGAATATTCTAGCATATACAAAATATTGAAATTAAAACTAAATTATAGCCTTAGGCTTTCTTAACATTTTCTTTCTTGATTCATTTGCCTATATTGGAAAATAAAAAAGTTATGTGCGTTAACAACTAGCCATGGTTTTCATCAATAAATCCTCATAGTAGGGAAGGAAAGTATGCTAAATTTGCAGTCACTCGAGCGTTATGGGAACCTATTGGATTGTGAAGAGTATGTGCTAAAACCAGAAAAAATAAGTTAAGTTTTCCATAAAGTGTGGGACTCTCCATTTTTTAATTTAATTTCCGTTTCCAACAATCGTATTATCCATAATTGGAAAAAATGTAAATAAAAGTTGCTTATTTTTACGTCAAGTATCCAAATCTGCAATAAAAATTGGTGGCTCCTATTTAAGATTTTAAAGTAACCCCCACCCCACCTTTTTGGGGGGTCGTGTTTGGTGTCATTCAATATATTTTTCAAAAATATTGAATACGTGTATTTTGTAGTTTTACGATCTGATGTTCATTTCGCGAAATATCACAGAGTTCGTATTTAAAATTTTTAATTTACCCCCACCCCCTCTCCGTAGGGTGTCGTGTTTAGTATTATTCGATCGATTTTTGAAAACTATTAAACACGTATTTTTTTGTTCTCTGACCTCATTTTTTCTATTAGCCTAGTTTAGGATAGTCAAACTACTACAATTCTACAGGGTGTGAATGTTGCTACGAAATTAATAAAAAAACGTAATTATCTTTTAAAATACCCTGTATAATATTACAAAACCTCATATTTTAAGAAAGAAGACATCGAAGAGAATCCAAAAATGTAAAAATATACAGTGTGTCCCATTTAAAAAAACGAAGTTATAAGCAACTTCCGGTATAACCGGAAGTTGCAAAGAGATGAAAATATTTTCATTTAATAGATCATCCTTCAAAACCCCGTTATTCCAATTTTCATGATTCTGTTGCCTTTAGTTCTCGAGATATTTCTAATAGGCCCTTTATTTGCCTCACCCTGTATATGAAAAGGAAATTGTGATAGTATAACTAGACAAAAATACAAATCCCATCCTCATGAGAGGAATCACACCGACGTAATATAGTCGAAACTATTGAATCTGCCCCTAGAATTACATAGTCAATAACCCATTTAACTTTCTTTGTTGGCTGAGTCCAACTATATTTACATATGAATTCCTTTGTGTTTGAAAAAGCCATGCCTGATATAACAATGAAGGATCCTGACATAATTCTTATGTCAATGTAATTTGCTACACAATTCCCCAAGATCAGAAGTCCTTTTTTCCAACTCATTCATTAAAACCACTCATTAAGATGATCTCTTATCTATATAGAATCTATATATTCCAGTACTATCGTCAGCCTTTCTAAGAATGTTTCTTTTTCTCTGCGTCGTTCGTGGAAGCATTAGTTCAAGTTTCCATTATTACAAAAAATTATCACTCTTGTATAGGAGGATTGTCAAATCTTACAAAAGTTTTTCAAACAACACGATTGAGTCTGTTCAATTTTCTTACGTTTATCGACAGCAGCAGATTATTGTTTATGATGATGATCGTGTTCTAAGAGTAGACAAATTTTAATTTTTTCATAAATAACGCCTAATTTTCTTAAATATCATAAATTACTTCCTACACTATCAAATAATTAGGTTAACAACATTTTGACAGTTATATTTTTGCTTTTCCGTTTAATTGACTATAATTTTTATTTGTTTCAGACAAAACTCATCCTCTACTTGGAACGTTTCAGCAAGATAGCCGACAATTCGGTCAATTGCGGTCCCGTGCTGAACTGGTTGCAGATGGACAACAAAGGTCATAGATTGCTGGTACCAAGTGAAGAAAGCAGATCGATTAATACTCCTGCAGTCGCAGCCGCCTATAGTGTTCGGCGATACGTTTCGCAGGTAAAGAATTGCTCTACATTAAGTTGGTGCCTGTAAGTCTTGTCTTTCCATTACCTTGTCTACTTCTACACTCCACTACCTCCTGGGTCTTCCTCTTTTTCTCTTTCCTATTGGAGCAGTGGTGCACCTAGAATTTTCGTTTGTCGTTTTTCTTCTGTATATCTTCCAGCACATTCTTAGTTAGTTTCATTCTCCTTTTAATTTCTTCGTGTTATCCATTTTTTTAGCTCTGCAACTGATCCTCCAATATAATATAATATCCTTTCGATGGCCATAACACTTTATTTCGGTTTTGTTTAGAATCCAGATTTACAGTTACAAAAATGTTTTTCGTGTTGTATGTGATGTGGGGGTTGTTACATTATTTGAAACTATGAATCCTAATAGACCAAAAGCACGGAATAAATCGATTTTTAAATACAGCACCTAGAGATTTGCAACTTTTTGCATTATGTTCAGGATGATGTCCGGAAAGAAGTTTACAATAGAAAAATGCAGCTTTTGTTATTCGGGGTTTTTTTTGGGTCACTGAACACGAATACGTAATTAGAACCGACCCCAATGCACCAGGGTTACTGCTAAGACACGTCATCTGGAACGGAGGGTTTTTAGGATACCTGAACATAGGTCATCAGAACCGCTCCCCGGTTTACCTGGTATGCAGGCTCGCAGCTGAGGCACGTAATCTTCTGGGGTTTCAGGGTTTTCGGCACTAAATTGATACAAACGGATTACCTGGGGGGTTTTGGGGTTGCTTAACACGAATATGACATCAGAACCTAGTCTCGGAAAGGCTATGGTTTTCAATTTTTCTGATAAGCCCTTTTCATATGGTATTGTTGTCTGTTTTGAGTGCCGTCGTGTGAGGTTGTCTGGAATGCTTTTGGGGTTTTGTTGTTTCTTTTCTTAAATCTTGTGGAATTCCTTGTTTATAAATGTCAATGGGTAGCCATTTTTAGTCGAAACCGTTTTTAGTAGGTTTTTTTCTTCCTGAAATGCATTTTCATTAAAACAAATGCTTCCGGCTATGTAATATAAGAATTTGATTGAATTCCTTTTTCCTTTTTTGATGTTTACGTTGTGGTTGGAGGGGTAATTTAAATATCCGTTGGTGTAGGTTGGTTTTCTGTAGACTTTGTGCTCTTCTTCTTTTGTAATTAGCACATCCAGGAAAGGATGTGAATTATTATTGGTTTCTTGTTCCGTGGTGAATTTGATAAATTCTTCTTTATTGTTGATGTATGTCAGTTTATTCAATGCTTCTGATCCGTGAGGCCAAATGGAGATAACATCATCTAAATATATCTCCACCACATTGTAAAGTTTTTTGCCTTGTTTGTGTACAATGTTTTATTCGAAATCCTCCATAAATACATCTGCTAATAATGGAGATACGGATGAGCCCATAGCTAATCCGAAATTTTGTTAGAAATCATTATAGAGTTGAAAATGAGTGTTATCGGTGCAAAGTGTTAGTAGCTCCATGATAGCTGATACATTCAGTTTGATTTTTGTTTCTCAGATTTGTCTCCGATCTCCCTCAGATTTTTCAACCATTACACATTCTGTAACCTACAAGATTGAGGCCAAGTATATCAATTTTGATTTCTACATGTTTTTGTATGTGTTATCTGTGCCAAATGTACAAGACAAAATTAGAGTATAGAATGATCGAGTAATTGTCTATTCTCGTTAATGTTTTTTTCAGGCTCGAGACGAATTGAACCTAGAAGTCGGCGACATGATCTCAGTGATAGACATGGCTAGTCCAGGGGAATCAATGTGGTGGAGGGGAAAACGGGGATTTCAAGTGGGGTTTTTTCCTCAACACTGTGTTCATATCATAGGAGATAAGGTGCCCAGAAATATGCCTCTACCTCCTCCCGTCGTAGGGTAATTAATGTTCATTATTAAACTTTTTAGCATGCTTTGGTAAAAATGTTAATGCGCAATGTTTGTCGCCCAAAAATAATAGGGAACTTGCATAAAATTTTAAATTCGAAAAAATGCTATAAATCACAACAGAACATAATTTAAAACATATTATATCAAAGAAAAAAAGTTTTTTTGTCTTTCGTTTGGCCTCTAAAGACGATTAAAAATTCAAATTATACCAGCCAGCCCAAAACGCGCCCTCATTGGTCGTGACGTCATATAATTGTAGTATTGGATGTCCTCGCCATTAATTCAATAGGTTTGGCATTTGTTTTGACTGACATTCAGTTTTATAAATATTTTGATGGATTTTCCAACCTCAACAAACTGGTATATATTATTACAATGACATACGATAAATGTCATTAAAATATAAATATAACCATAAACATAAATAAAGTATGATTATGTGACGTCACGGTCGTTTGAACTATTTTAAATACGCAGAAGATTTTAAATTTGTACTTCTAAGTTATTATGAGTTTTTGAAGCATGAAATTTTGGAAATCTCATTTTTAAACAAAACTAAACATTATTATGTAATAAAAAAATATGCAAGTTCCGTACTGTAGTGTGAACTTTATCCTCCTGAATAAATACTTTTTTACACTCATTTATGAAATACACGAATTACGTTTAAATTTTACAAATATTAATGTTTTAAAAATATAAAAAAATATTTGAAATGCACTTTAATTGTTATATAAGTAACAATTTTATGTGTTGATTTCAATATCTAGTTAAAAATTATCGTAGATTTCTCAGAAGAGATATTCGGTCTTTAGCCCAGTGTTCTGCAGATAATCCGTCAGTTTATAAGTTGCCCATTTTCGTTTTTTTTTTCATGTACCATCTTCGTTTCTAAATATCTGATGGTTCTGATAAGTAACCTCTTTCTCCGTTATGGGCTCTGCGATCTTAAAAAACAGTAGTTCTAGAACCTTTTTTAGGCAAACATGTCAAATTTTAGCGGGATGCAGCCATTACATAGTATATTTTTGACAGCAGCATAAATTTGACGTGTACTACTACACACCAGAGAACATAATGAACCCACGGCAGTGGACCGAAGTGGTCAAAACTAGCTTAATGCATCGGAGGTTATAGCTACTGCATTTTGTGATTGCAAAGGCATAATTTTCTCTCACTATCTTGAAAATAGTAAAACTTTCAATAGCCAAATATTATTGTGCATTATTGGTCAAGTTGAAGCAGCATCTCATTAAGAAATGGCCCAATATGCAAAAGAAACAAGTGTTGTTTCTCCAACATAATGCACCGGCTTACAAGAGCGTTACGACAATGGCAATAATACATGAGTTAGGCTTCGAATTGTTTTCTCATCCGGCTTATTCTCCTGATTTGACCCCTTCTGATTATTGTGTTTCCAGATCTGAAGAAATGGCCCGTAAATAAAAAAATCAGCTGGAACGAAGAGATATTTGATAAAACAAATGCCTATTTTACAAAGCTTTCAGAATCGTATTATTCTGACGTCATAAAGAAGTTGGAAAATAGCTGGTATCGTTATATTAAGCTAAAAGGTTATTGCACTGAATGAAATTAAAGAATTTTTTGGAAAACCCTGTTTTTCGTTTCAAAGGAGACCTGTCACTCATCATGGAGACGATACTTCCTTGATCTCCAAGTCAGTTCTACTCCCTCCAATCGCAAGCATAACGTTGGGGAGACTTTACGGTTTTTTGATCGTGGATGCCCTGGGAAAATGGACATTCTAGACGCCTTTCGGCGGTAATGCCGCTTTAGTAGGGGTGGCATTTTGCAATGTTTGCCCTCTAGAACGATCTCCAAATGTTTAGTCTAGGTAGCGAGTGGTCGTGGTTTTTGGCTTGATCACAAGCTTTCCACACAGGGCTATAAAACTACTTAGACACACCATGAAAATATGGGAGAGAGTAATTCATAGACGGATACGTGAAGAAACCGAAATATACGATAATCAATTTGGCTTTATGCAGGACAGATCAACAACAGATGCAATTTTTATTATAAGGCAATTGATGGAAAAATACAGGAATAAAGAAACAAACGCTCATATGGTATTCATTGATCTTAGATTGAGAAAGCATATGGTTGAGTTCTTCTACAGATTCTGTGGTGAGCACTCGATAAGAAAGGAGTTCCTGGTGAATATGTAAAGATTGTGAGAGATATGTATGAGGGAGTAACGACTAGTGTTGGGACAGGTGTGGGAGAGACTGATAATTTCATGTGAAAGTAGGATTGCACCAAGGCTCGGTGTTTAGTCCTTATTTATTGTCATTAGTTTTGGACCAGATAACAGCGAACCTACAGCGTAACATTCCATGGTACTTAATGTATGCTGATGATGTAGTGTTAGTAGGAAATAGTGAAAGATACTTAGAGAACAAAAACTGGAACAGTGGAGACAAGCCTTGGAGGAAAAAGGTTTAAAACTTAGTAGAACAAAAACAGAGTATTTGGCATGTTCATTTAAAGATAGAGTTACTACAAATAAAATGATATCTTTGGATGGCGAAATGATTGTAAAAGAAAAGCAATAGTGTTAAGTACCTAGGATCGGTATTACAGAGTAATGGAGAAATAGATGGAGATGCATGCAGTAGGATTAGGGCTGGATGGATGAAGTGAGAGGAAATGAGTGGTGTGTTGTGTGACAGAAAACTTCCCATGAAGCTGAAGGGAAAATTCTAGAAAATAGCCATAAAACCGGCTATGGTGTACGAAACTGAATGTTGGGCAGTGAAAAAGAAAGAGGAACAACAAATGCATGTGGCGGAAATGAGAATGCTTAGATGGATAAGTGGAGTGGCAAAAGAGGATAAAATTAAAAATTAGTGTATTAGAGGAAGTCTAGGCGTGGCACCAATTGATTCCAAAATGAAAGATCATAGGTTAAGATGGTTTGGTCATGGTTAACGTCGAGATGTTAATCACCCAATAAGAAGAATTTGTGAAGTGCAGATTCCTGGAAGGAGTAGGAGAGGAAGATCAAAGAAGACCAGGGGAGACGCCTGGGCAGGACATGTTGGTAAATGGGGATATGACCCAAGATAGAACTGTATGTAGAAATGCATTTAGGGAAACCGACCCTGCATAGGGATAAGGCAATGAAAATGATGATGACGACTAGCTTTCCACGCTGGCAAATGTTTGCCTTTCTCGTGAACCGAACATTCGGATGGTATAGCTACCAAGCCCGTGTATGACTGTAATACTCGGGTAACGCTGTTGCTCCGCCTGGAGTACTTGTGAGAAAGATTGTTGTCTTCTTTTGTTCTTTGATATACTCGTTGAATCGCTTTTCCTACTATGTGACTACCTTTTCGTTTGTCTCTTCACTTTTTGTTTTGATCCTACTAACTGGTATCTGAGTCTTCTGCTTTCTGTGCCTTGCCGTTCTCTTCCCATCGCAGTTCGTCCAGTTTTTTAGTTACGAATAGTGAATAGTTACAAATTCTGACTATTTTCTACAAAACAATTATCCTGGTAGAAACCATATCAGGTTTGCTATCTCAAGCTCAAGTCTTACTAGAAAAATGACACTTAGCAATCCGCATGATATTGCAGGCACATGAAAAAAAGTCTGAAATATACAGTAACAGCCACGTTTCGAAAATTAAGTAAATCGAGATTAATTAAAGCAAGGACACCAAATAGTCCTAGATCCCGCGTACCAAATTAAAGCAAGCGTTATTAATAGCAAGCTGAAAATTTGTTCATAGCTTAACGGTGTCTAGTCGGACAAACTTTGATGTATGGAAACACTGAAACAGGGTAATCTTTAATTGTGGAACATGATTAAATTTTGAAACGCGGCATCCTGACAAGTTTATGATTGTGAAAAATTGCTGGATGTTTTTAAGTTTATTCAATAGCCAACGTTATATAATATACAAAAAAATGTTTGTCCGACAAAAATGTTGGGCATTTTAACCAGTCCGACATGTAGAATATGTCAAATGACAGGAATTATGTTGGTGATTAATAGCAGTTTGTTTTTTGCATGAGAGTTTAATGAAAGGGTAAAACATCAATTGGAAGTTCTGTCCGAAAAAATTCATGGGAAGTTTTCGTAGTCTGACGTTCGAAACCTGTAAGATATAGACAGTTTCGAACGTCGGACTACGAAAACTTACCATAAATTTTGTCGGACAGAACTTCCAATTGATATTTTACCCTTTCATTAAACTTTCATGCAAAAATCAGACTGCTATTTATCACCAACATAATTCCTGTCATTTTACATGTTCTACGTGTCGGACTGGTAAAAATGCCCAGAATTTTTGTCGGACAAACATTTTTTCGTGTATTATATTTTTATATTATATAACGTTGGCTATTGAATAAATTTAAAAACAGCCTGCTATTTTTCACAATCAGAAACTTGTCAGGATGACACGTTTATCACGTTCCACAATTAAAGAACATTCCACATAGAACATGTCAAATGACAGGAATTACGTTGGTGATAAATAACAGTCTGATTTTTGCATGAGAGTTTAATGAAAGAGTAACAAATCAATTAAAAGTTCTGTCCGAAAAAATTTATGGGAAGTTTTCGTAGTCCGACGTTCGAAACCTGTAAGATATAGACAGTTTCGAACGTCGGACTACGAAAACTTCCCATGAATTTTGTCAGACAGAACTTCCAATTCATTTTGAAGTTATACTTCTTTACGATCGAGGGTGAAATTTTATAATTGCCTGGCGCATGCGCAGACAGACAGTATGTAGTTCGTTGCTAATCTTTCAAATTATGTATGTATCAGCGCAAATAAGTCATTAAATATATTAGTGTTCTTAGTAAATGTATGATTTATTATATTTTTTATGTCTTTGGATTTGTCTTCCTCCGGCGTAAGATAATAAAATATCTATTTTTATACTTCACTTTGATCTATTTGTCACCGTGATGTGTAATTATATCGTATATCGGACACGTCAATAGCACGGGGTTTGATAGCTCGGTTGGTATAGCATTGGACCAGAGATCGAGAGATCGCGGGTTCGAATCATAGACGATTCATATTTTTTTTTTATTTTTTTAATTTTTGCTATTGTTAAGTTTTGGTTAATTTTTGGTAATTATTGTTAATTTTTGGTATTGTAACTGTTTAGTATATTTATTTCGTTGAAATTATAAATAGAAGTATAACTTCTTACGTGCGTACAAAGTACACATACATTCTTTTTTAATCTTTTTGACTATACTCTCATGCAAAAATCAGATAGCTATTTAGCACCAACATAATTCCTGTCATTAGACATGTTCTACGTGTCGGACTAGTTAAAATGCCCCGCATTTTTGTCGGACAAACATTTTTTCTTATATTATAATATAACGTTGGCTATTGAATAAACTTAAAAACAGCCTGCTATTTTTCACAATCATAAACTTGTCAGGATGACACGTTTAGGGGTCATCCATAAACTACGTCGTTGAGAAGAGGGAGGGAGGGGGGCTTGCTTATTTCGACGATATACGACAGGGGGGTGGGGGGTATGAGTGCACATTCGACGTCGTTTAATATATTGGTATATTTAAATTTGTCGCTATTGTCTCTATAAATATAATTTTTTACTAGCTTTTACCAGCATTAAAGTATCAGATATTCATATAAAAACGTACCTATAGTTTTTGAAATGAAATTGAAAATAAAACAAAACGTTTACGAATAAATACACCTTTGTTAAAATTAAAAAGAATTCTCTTATACTTTTATCACATAAATTTCGTATTTATCAGTCACAGTCACATTAAAATAATATTAGGTAGCACTTTTGCAAAAGTTTAGCACAGGACAACAAACAGTAAGACATTGTTCTTTGAGTTTAAACAAGCGCTTCTATATACAGAAAAATGTTTGGAAGCAAACAATATTCAATTGTTAGTTTATTTATGTGCTGCATACTGTGTGTGGAAAAATAGTTCTGAAAGAATGAATGGAAATAAAATATTGTGTTATATTTAGTAGTAAGTCGTATTTATACTTAGAGAAGATTTATAAGCAAAATCTTGATCCAATGCTATTTAAATGCATTCATTTTTTTCGAATGCTCAGAAAACTAATAAAAATTTTTGAAAAATTTAAACGCAGATTGAGAGATTACATTATTACCGAGGACCAAAAGTTTCTGAAAACATCTATAATGTTTACTTTAATAAGTTACAGGGATAAAAAAATATTTAGTCTGATTTTTAAGTTCAAAAATTTCATTCAAAAGAAACCTTTTGTTTATTCTAAGGGACTTTCAGCCCTCGGTAATAATGTAATCTTTCATTCTGCGTTTACATTCTTCAAATATATTTATTAGATTTCTCAGGATTCGAAAAAAGAATGCATTTAAATAGCATTGGACCAAGATTTTGCGCCTACCCCCTTAATTGTTCTTGTTGTGATACATTCGCAAATAAAGTTTCAAGGTTGATTAAAAAAAACAGAAATAACATTGAATTTTTTTAAATCACTGAAAGGGGGGTCGTGTACTGCAATGACGTCGTCGACATGGGGGGGGGTTCGTCTGTAACCGACGAATTACGACGGAAGGGAGGGAGGGAGGGTATTAAAAAGTCCAAATTTTTTACGACGTAGTTTATGGATGCCCCCTTATGACTCCACAATTAAAGATTCCCCTATTCCAGTGTTCCCATACATCAACGTTTGTCCGGCTCGAAGCCGTTAAGCTATGAACAAACTTTTAACCTTCTATATTATAATCTTTTATTTGGTACGCTGGATCCAGGACCAAAACGACGTATTTCGTAAATGTATTGAAATGAACCCTGTAATTTATGTAACTCTAATTAAGTAAATGGATATTATAATCTAGTCTTTGATGTAGCGTAATTTAAGAAGACAGTTTCCTGTTACTTTCTGTGTGAAGAAGTAAATGAACTATTAAATTACTTATCTCTCTATCCATTTGACCCAATTAGACAATGTAGAAAATAAGTAGACTTAATGTTTTTTTAAATATAATGGGAAAGTTTTTCATGTGGTTTGCTGCATATGAACCGAGCAATTGACGCTATACCGTATTAACCAAAATAAAGGATACCGAATACAAACATTATATTTACTTATTAATTTTTATACGTATGATGCAAATCTATATAATAAATTGATGTTGTTCTGAAGCTATTTCCTTGTGGCATTTTTATAATTACGTATTTTTTATGGGAAATAAGCCACAATTTTACTAAAAAATGAATTTATTGTAAAAAAAATAAAACTTACTTAAAAATTATTCATTTTTTAGTAAAATTGTGGCTTATTTCCCATAAAAAATACGTAATAATAAATTTATGTTAAAAATTGATTATGTCAGAAACAGACTACTTTTTAAAAAAATCTTAAAACAAAACACGTTCCTTTTAATTTTTAAATGGTTGCATCCATCAATTGCTTTGTAATGTGTATTGGACATTCCACCATCAGTGTTGGCTTAACCCTCCGGTGCGCGGTGTCCACATTGCGGTACTCCGTGCCGCATTTTAAAGTTTTGATAAGTTTTACCAATATTCTTTCGTACACAAAACTATCTATTTAGATATGTGCGAGTAACTATCTTTAAAATACTACCTCCGGCTATTAGTCCAAGTAATGAAGCTTAAAATAGGACAAAACCTCGCAATTTTTACAAAATGGATCGATTTGCTTGAAAAATTGAGAATAAGTAGTGGATAGTCCAAGGATCAAAATCTATATTATGCCGAAAGGCGCTTTTACCATGGGGGTGGTTGCCACCCCATCTCGGGGGTGGAAATTTTTTATTATATTTCAATCACAAAAGTTGGTAAAAACGTTCATTCTTAGCAAAAAACGTTCTATACATTTTTTTAATAAAATTGATAGTTTTCGATTTATTCGCTATCGAAAGTGTTGGTTTTATATCGAAAAAATTAATGTTTTTAGTAAGTTTTCTGCTAATAACTCCAAAAGTTTTCGTTTTATCAAAACAACTTTACTTAACAAAAATGTACCTTCTGAAAAAATAAACAAAAACTTGTTTTTAGATTTTCTTTAAGACCAATAGTAATCGAGCTATACTTTATTGTATTTTGACTCTTCTTCGTCAAATGCTAAATATTGTAGTTTCAAAGTCAAAAGACGAGAAAACTATGCATTTTTCGAGGACAACTTGTTCAAACTAATTTAAAGTATTAAAAATATCTATCTCCAAAAATAAAAAAAAGTCTCTAGCTCAAAAATTAAGTAACTTATAATGAAAAGAATGTCAGTCCCTATTTTTTTCAGCGAAAAAGTGATTGGAAGCAACCCTCTAGTCACCACCCTAATTAAAATTAGTCATTGACCTTATTTGGTCTTTTTTTATTTATATATTATTAATAGGTTCTAGAAGTTTGACCGGCTTAAAATGAATAGTTTTAAAAAAAATGAAGTTAAAAGCAAATAACAAATTTTTGTAGTTTGGAAAAAATTGCCTTTTCTTCAGAATAGCAAGATTAGCATCAGAGATACGAAAAAATGTTCAAATATGAAATGGTAGCCGATTTAATTTCCAAAAACCTGGTTTGCAAAAATTTTTTCTACGGCAAAAATTGAGTTAGCTATCGACAATTAAAACTTGTAATAACATGCAAAAACCACCTTTACCAACCCTTTCAAAGTCACCTCTTTTTGCGACTGAGGATTTTAACAAGAATTAATATTAATAGCCTTATAGACCTTATAAAAAACTACAAAATTCTTCTTTCACCAAACTTCTAAGATCAAAATTAAAAATGTTAGGGTTAAAAAATCAATATATTTTTTTGAAAAAAAAAGGAAAAATCCAATTGGAAGCATAATAATGTCAGTTAGCGGTGTTTTTAGTCATTGGCCTTATTCATTCTTATTTATTTATGTATTCTTAATAGATTCTAGATATTTAACTGGCTTAGAATGATTAGTTTTTAAAAACAGGAATTAAAAGCGAATAACGAATTTTTGTAGCTTGGTAAAAAATGCTATTTTCTTCAGAATATAAAGATTAGCATCAGAGATACGAAAAAATGTTTCAATATAAAATTATAGGTTATGCAATTCTCAAGAACTTGGTTTGAAAAAATTTTTTCTACGGCAAAAATTGAGTGAATCGTAAATGAGTATACCTATCAAAACATTGATTTTTTCGATATAAAACTAACATTTTCGATGGCAAATAAATCGAAAACTGTTAATTTTATCAAAAAAATGTATAGACCATTTTTGCTAAGAATGAATGTTTTTATCAACTTTTGCGGTCAAAATATAATAAAAAATTTTCACCCCCGAGATGGGGTGACAACCACCCCCATGATAAAAGCGCCTTTCCGCATCATATAGATTTTGATCCTTGGTCTATCTACTACTTATTTTCAAATTTTCAAGCAAATCCATCCATTCTGTAAAAATTGCGAGGTGAAAAGCTTCGGTTCCTGGCCTATATTGCATTTTCCAAAGTGTTTTACTACTTGTGGCTTACTAGTTTTTTTTTTATTTTGAGTCGTTACATTATGTTAAAGTCATACAATAGAATTTTAAAACTTAAGCTTTTCTTTTGTTATTCTAACAAGTTTTTGATATTTAAACATCTAATACCGTTTTTTGTATGTGCGGCATTCAGTACCGCAGTGTGTCCACTCATGTAACTTTACGAGACGTGGCTACCGGAGCAGAGCCGGATTTAAGGCAGTGGGGGCCCCTGGGCAGAATTGGTATCCTCAATATACCTCCTACCATTAAAAAAATGTTGATCTACTTTTATAAATATATTTTTAAATAATAAAAAGTACAAGAGCTGTAATTTGTTACAGTATAATATTAAAAATAATAGTAAGGTGTATGGTTAAAGTCCGGGAAATTTTCGAGATATTTTGATTGAAGATTTCTTGATTATGTGGGACATATGTATGGTTAAAGTCCGGGAAGTTTTCGAGATATTTTGATTGAAAATTTCTTGATTATGTGGGACATATGTAGTTGCATTAAGACATCGTGGCCAATGCTCATTATAGAGAGATGATTCAAACACTCTTGGCCCATCATAGACCAAAGTCGATTTTTAATTAACTTAAATTTTGAGAATGATCTCTATCCACTGCAGTTAGTTAGAGCATCAGAACTAAATATAAACAAAGTGTCACACCTCAACATTTGGAAAAGCATCATTCATATTCTTTTCTTTTAGCAGTTCGTACATTTGAAGTTCTTTGCTTATATTTGATGAGCTGATTTCCTCTTTAAATGCATTGAAGAATCCTACAACCTGTACCAGATGGACACATAAGTTTTCATCTAAATGATTGCTATAAATGTTGGCAAGCTTTAGTGAGTGAGCTTTAATTTCATTCAGAGTTAAATTTTCCAATTTTCCAAAATTATGTAAAAATCCAAAATTTGAATAAATGGATTCATATGTAGACAGCCTCTGACTTAAAGAGGTAATAAAGTGATCTATTATAGCGATGAAATTTTGAGTTATAAACTTCTCCGATGTTCTCATATCTTTCGAAATTGTCACGTCCTGCCACTCCTGAATTAATGTCAATATTTGGATCTTTAAAAATACGACTTGTGCTGTTTGTCTACCCTAATATCCTCTCTGTTTCCAGTAAACACATTCGATTATAGGTACAAACCATTTGCATTGCTACGAGTTTTAAATTGTTGCTCATAGTCTTCCGAAATTTTGGTAATGCTCCTTTAATCTGATTATAATCTTTAACTAGTTCTTTTGCGGCAACACCTCCATGACCATCAAGTAGTATTTGCTCTTTTAGGAACAATACTATTTTTGCCACGGTCCGCGTTGCTGTCGCTTAAAGACGCAGCATTTAAACTTTCTGTTGACAAGTTGTATATATATGTAGAGGAAGTGAAAAATACATATAGTTAGTTCTAAGAAATTAAAGAATGCTGTGCTATGCTAATACATGATAACACTCAGTTGCAGCTTTTGAAACTAAATTTAGAGAGTGGGCGACACAAGGAATCCATAATTCCAAGATATTAAGGTACGTATCCAAACGTAGGTGCTAAGTGCTAGGTGTAGCAGCTCCACATAGTGGATACGTTGGTGCTTGCCCCACGGCGCTCATCCTCTTTGATTCAACCGGTTTGCGGTTTATATGTAGGGGAGCGCATGCCGTATCCATCTGAGCAGCTACACCGAGCACGGAGCACCCACGTATGAATACGTACCTTTTTGTTCTATAATTTCAGCCTGAACACCATTGTATTTTCCACTGATAACTGATCGATTCCACTGATTTCAAATCGACATCATGTTCTTGCAAAAATGTCATTAGAGAATTAAATATATCTTCTGCTTTATGACCACGATTTTACAAAAATATGGTAAACCCGTTCAACAGGAGTGAAACCTTCTATGTAACGAAATATCACAGTTAATTGATTGGTATGAACTGAATAATATTTTGACTTCTTAATCCTTAAAACTATTTCATTTAATACGTTTTGACCCATCAGATGTACAATTTCCTCAAATATGGTTGATGAAAGATAGTTGACATGTCCGCTTCCAGGATTTGAATATTTATTAATATGGTGCTTCAAAAATTGATCATATTCAGCTAATAACTGGAGTATTCCCAAATAATTTTCATTTTGTGATGAACTCGACAACTCATTTTGGCTGCGAAATGCTAAATCTCGTTCACAAATAAACTTTATAGCACTAAAATTAGTCTTTTGACTATTTTCCAATAATTCTTTATTGCTTCGGCCTGTTTTGCTATTTCAGTATCAATACGCCTAATTCTTTCGTGTGCTTTAGACATTTCGTGATCCATAAGCCTACTATCTGCATGTTTCCAATCACAAAATCCTCTTTGGCTAAAATGTGTACGAACACTAGATAAGAATTTACAAACGAAGCAATTCACTCACCCGATGGTAGGTGAAAAACATAACCATGAATAATGTATTACATAATAATATATTATCACTCCTGCACTCCTTCATTTTATACTTGACATACATTGTCGATGTCGAGTTCCTGTATCTCCTGCTAATATCTGTTTAAATGAACCTCTTATGTTTGAGGCTTTGTGGGGGCCCCCGAAATGTGGGGGCGCCCAGCCTGCCCCCCCTTAAATCCGGCCCTGTACCGGAGGGTTAATGACGTAATCGAATTTTTTAAATAAAACCGAGGTCACGGACACCTCATTTGTTAGGCCTCCTATTCGACTTTGCAACAATATTTAATGATTGATTGGAGATGCTCAATTATTAGAGAAGCTTGCTGAAGAAAGCCAAGGCTCGGTTTGGGCTGTAGTGCCATTGTGCCGTTGGAACTGAAACATGGGCTTCTAACAAACTTCAAGTGACTCAAGAGAGCTATGAAACGGAGAATGCTCAACGTTAAGCTCAGTGATCGCAAATCCAATGAAGAGATAAGAAGACTATCCTAACGAGGTGGACAATTTTGTGGAGATACACAATTTGTTTAAAGTATTTGTCAAAGAAAGCATAACGAATGTAATCACCCATTTTAGCTGCTTTAGCAAGAGTACCTTGGATTGTTCCCAGTTGTCCATTTTCTTGTGCCCATTGACCTGCCCAGAAAGCAGCTTGAATTGTACGAGCATCACCATCAGGAGCATTGGTGAATTTCAATTGTCTAGCATAGCTGTTACCTTTTGTGAACAAATCCAAGAAACCATTGCGACTACCAGATTGGAAGTTATCGCAAGTTAGTTGAGGAATTGTTCTCCACACGGATTCCATAGCCCCTCTTTGGAAAGTGTTAATGTATGATGGTCCTTGAGCATTTGGACCTAGTTGGCAGTATCCAGCTGTGTTACCAAAACCATATACGTTATCAACATCAAGAAGCCAGTGCATAGCGTAGATGTCACTGGTACCATAGGCAGCGACAAGCTCTTGGTGAAGAGGATCCTGACCTACTGATACACTAGTATCGATTTGAGATGGGTGGACTATCTTAACGCCTGAGAAGAAGAAGAAGACGATCAAAAGCAACAGATTTGATCCAGAAGTTTGCTTTGTTAAAATGGAACTGAACAGGACACATAGCAAGAATGGAAAACAACCTTTAGATGAAGCGAATTCTCGAATGGCAACCAAGGGCAAGCAAAAGAAATAGAGGCAGACCTCAAACAAGATGGACTGATGACATCAAGCGAATGGATGCAAACAGCAAACAGAAATGAACGGACACACCTAAGGCTACGGCTCCACGGGCGAGAAATTGACGCTAGCAGTAGCCGTAAACGAACTTAGGGTTCCGCGGAACGGAATAGGAATAGCCGTACTGAACCGACTACGCACAAGTCCTGTAGTCGGTACAGTTCGGCTATTCCTATTCCGTTCCGCGGAACCTTAAATTCGTTTACGGCTACTGCTAGCGTCAATTTCTCGCCCGTGGAGCCGTAGCCTTAGGGAGGTTTACATCCGACGATGGATGGAATAGTTGTTGATGATGATGATCATATTTAATGCTAAATAACCCAATAGCGCACCGATTTCTCAATCAACAATTACCAAAATTGAAAAAAAAAATCGAGGAATGGGCCATGTTAAAGATCTCCCCATAAGTGCTAGAAAATCAATACCCGAAGCCAAGAAACTGGATATTGTACTGGCGTTTCAAGAAAATCCACTATATCCACAAAACTAGATAATAATGTCCACCAATTAATTGTTAGAGTGCTGAAAAACGAGAAGTGGCATCCGTACAAAGTACATCTGGTCCAAGAACTGTTAGAAGGTGACTTTGATAAAAGAATGGAATTCTGCAGAACAACTATGGATCGATATAACAGAGATGAGAATTTCGGATGAAACGAATTTTACACTCAGTTACGTAAACCGCCAGACATATCGATATTTGTTAAGAGTAAACAGTAGCGCGTCATCAATATTTTTGTTTTTCGAAAGTTCTGCGAACTTTCAACAGTGAGGCAACAGTGCGTCGGTAATTCGACACTGACAGTGACATTTATACTATCAAAAACAATAATTTTTATACTCATAGGCGCGAAATGTTGCCGAGTCAGTCACGTTCGATTTCTTGTTATAGAAAATCGATTTTTAGTAGATCCAATGTGACACTCAATTTCTAGGCATGGGATAAAAAAGTTTATTTGAAGAAAGTGTACTTGTTTGTTCTTCTTAATGGCGGTATAGGCTCCTTTTTGCAATATTTTATTTAGTTATAGAGTAATTTCCACATACTAACATATTTATGAAATTTGGCTCTGTACCGCCATTCTTTATTATATTACGAATATGTGTGCCAAATATCTCGACAAAATGTTTAAAATTACAGCCGCAATCTTGGACCGCGTTTGTTGCTACCTGTTGATCGCTACTGTATGCTCTTAAGTAAAAATCCACATTGGATGAAAGAAGACACAATATCCTGAGAAGGTGAATGTTTGGGCCGGCATTATTTTTTTTGACATCCATTTTATGGCAATCTATTTTATACAAAATAATAAACAATACTTATGAGTGTTAAGAAAGTGATAGTCACTATTCACCCAGTGGTGAATACCTAAAAGAGTACAATAATAATTGGAATTAATTTGAATAGTACAATAGTAATAAGTTGGAATGATTAGTTATTATAGTGTTGAGGCCAAGAGTGTCTGTTTTAATTTCTTTTTTGACGGTTTGGATTTGGAGATCCCTATGTTATATTATGCCTATATTATCGTTGAAAATGTACCAAGGAGCTTGGCACAATTGCCTTAGAACTTTTGATTGAAAGCGCTGTATCTTGAGTAAATTTGTTTCACTGGCAGTTCCCCAGATTTGGATGCCATACGTCCAGATGGGTTTCAGTACACATTTGTAGATCATCAGTTTATTGTCTAGACTTAGGCGTGATTTTTGATTGATGAACCAGTTCATCTTTCTATATACGAGTCCCAGTTGCAGTCGTTTTTTCCAAATATGCTTTTGCCATATTTTGACGTTGACGTCACTTCTTATTGGCAGTGGTGTGTTAAAGGTTACAGCTGCATTGATCCCCTTCCTTAGTGTAAACGTAATGTGTGTTGACTTGAAGCTATTAACTTTGACTCTAGGCCGGCATTATAAAGAATCATATTATAGGGCCACATTTTTGCTGCTTGGATTACCTGGAATTTCCTCAATTTTATCTGATGACACAACTGAATCAGCTATTTTCAAATGGAAAACGTAATGTGGCTTCCCCAAATTACGGTGTTGAGGTACGAAATTGCTTAAATAACGTTTTTCCAGGTAGCACGATAGGTAGAAGGGAATCTATCGAATGACCACCAAGGTTTTCAGATTTGACTCCGTTAGACTTTTTATAGGGATATTCGAAGGAGCAAAGTGTGTCAAGTCAACCAAATAACTCCTGAGATCATCAAACATGTTGGGAAAGAATTAACTTCCTTTTTTTCTCATTGCATCATTGCAGAAAATCGTCCATTTCAACACTTATTATAATTTGATTATATTTTACCCAACATTTATTATAATTTAATTGTATTAATAAACCAACAGTTTCGGTTAACCCTGTAGAAAAAAATATTCAAATAAATGAGTCGTTGAAAAGCCGATTAGGAGACCTTTCATATGAGTTGTCCCGTGATCTCGGTTTGCATTTAAAAAAATCATCGATTAAAATTAAAATTGACGTGTTTTAAAATGTTCATTTAAAGTTGTCTGTTTTTGGAATAATGAATTTATTCCATAGATTTGCATCATACTGTAGAATGTTTAAAAAATTATCTATGGGCAAATAAAATGTAACAAAACAAATTTGATAAATTTGTAGTGGGTGATGCATTTAAATTTCTTTCATTTGCTTTGTTTAGATTTTTTAATAGTCTATTTTCGTAGTTGTTTCCTCGGAATTCTGTTAGCTAGTAAACACGCTTTTTAGTCCGTCGATGTAGTTCGTGAAAACTGTTTTATTAACACAGGTTGAAATTCTATAAACCTCCATTTAATACTTCCATAATAGTCCATTTACTCACGGTTTTTGCTCCAAATTTTAAAGAACCGCTTGGATTGACAGGAATGACATAATACACAATACATATTAGTGGAGTCAATGAAGGTTTTCACCTCCGATTTCGTTGAACCTCCATCGATTTTCATGAAAATTGGTAAGTATGTAGAGGATACCTCAAGAAACAAAGGTGACATGGTGCCAACTTGCGCTTTTTCCCTGGGGGGGGGGGATGCCACCCCTTCTCGGGGGTGGAAATTATTTTATTAAAAATAATACCACTAATCAATAGAGGGACAAATTATAAGTAAAATTTGTTATATAAAGTTATTTCAATAAATCAATAGTTTTTGAGTTATTAAAGATCAAAAGTTTTGATTTTTCCTGAAAAAAATCCATGTTTTAAAGCAGTTTTTCATAAATAACTCAAAAACCATAAGTTTCTTCAAAAAAGTTGTTATTACCAAAATCGAAGATAATATCAAAATAAATAAGCTCCTTATTCGAAAAATCCTTTATTACATATACAAAGTGAGTTATATGCAATGGAATATATATTTTTTTCCGCGAGTACTCAAATCTTAGTATTCAAGCTTAAATAACAGGAAAACGATGCACTTTGTTAAATATAGATATTAAACATTTTAATAAAGTACTTAAAGGTAACTATCAAAAAGCTATATAAGAAGTCGATAGCATCAAAATTAAGCAAGTTATGATGGAAATAAGAGGACCCTTTCAGATTTTTTAGGGAAGAATGAAAAATGAAACATACGTCATTTCCACAAAAATTAAAATTTATAGTAACCCATTTAAAACTTTATTTATTTTAACATGAGTAATAACTTCAACAATTTTGACCGTTTTAGAATGCATGTTTTTGAAAAAAAAATACGATTAAAAAAAATTAGAACTTTTCAAATTTTCGTGAATTTCATTTTCTTTTGATAATAACTCCAAAAATACTCGATATACTTAAAAAATGGTAGAGGACAAAATTTTAGTTTTAACTTTATTTAAGCTTTTTCTTTTTTTAATATTTTTTTACGACAAAAAATAACCGAGATAGAAACATTTAAAACCTAAATTTTACTGCGAGAACCATGTAACCGGGGCCCTTTCACCTTGTATTTAAAAAAAAAATAAAGGATTTAGAAAATTATGTTTAATACAGTGTTATAGAACTTTTACTTAGCTTTGTAATGGTTTTTGGATAAATCTCATATTTCAAAATTTAAGGGAGTTATTTTAAAAAAACCAATAACATTTTCTTTGAAAAAATTTTATAGCGGAGATTTTGTATGTATACAGGTTGTGGGAAGTCCAATTAGTCGTTTGTTGTAGGAGATACGAAAAAAGTTTATTTAGGTGAGATTGGGGCATAGATAATATCAGAATTTAAATACATTTCCAAATATACAGGGCCACCCATATTGACAGGGTGAAACAAAATTATCTTTTGTTTAATGGAACACCCTGTATATTTTTACATTTTTGGATTCTCCTCTATGTTTTATTTCTTAAAATATCAGGTTTTGTGATGTTATACGAAGTAGTTTAAAAGATAATTACATTTTTATTTTCAAATTTCATAGCAATATTCACCCCCTGTATTAATTGTAGTGATTTGACATCAGAAAATCAATTTATGTTCAAGTGATTTTTAATATAATCTATTATTGTTAAAAATTATTAATCTAGCAAAACGTTTAAATTTTAGCTAATACAGGGTTGGTCGAAACTGAATGAGTGTTTTCTCAAAGTTTGAGAGAATGAGTTTTCTCAAACGGAGCAGCCTGTAATGTCTGTAATGAGCATTGTAATGAAATGCTATTGTATGGCACTTTATTATTTCCCACCCTGCCAGTGAGAACTGAATTTATTTTTGAAATCCCTAACTTTATTTAATTATTAATTATTTTAAATATTGTAAACGATTAAAAAACAATCAAATTAAATTGAAATGAATAACCAGTGTATATCTTCCACATTTACTTCATATTTAACGTAGCCTGTACCATAACATTGCACAGATTATTATCCCTGTATAGCAACGATATGCCATGAATGTAAATTCATACTTGAGAAATGTCCTATATCCAGTCTCACAAAAAAAAGGGATTCCTCAAACATAATATATATGCAGACAAAATCAGCCAAAGTGATTTGCGATATCTACTTAAAGGCCCTACCAAGTTGGTTTTGTTGAATATAGCATGGAAGCACGACGATACTTTAGTGATAAGCGTATTTTTCGTAGTAGCTATAGTATGTTGTTTTATATTATGTATTACCTATATTAAATTAGTTTTAGTATGTTTCGTTTATCTAAAAAAATGTAAAACAAACAAAAATTCTGTTTTTCTTGTAGTTGTTTTTTCGTATAGATATTGTTTTATATTGTAGTAAATTGAATTTAGTTTTAGTATGTTCCGTTTGTTTGTAGAATTATATTTAATTAGATTTGCTTTAATTACTAAAATAAATAAATTTTCAATTATATTTTATGTATTTGTGGAAAAGGAAACCTAGCATTAGCGGCCACATTTCTATAACGGCCAATTGTTTTCTATTTTTAGTGGCCGTTTGTTACGGTCTTTGCTACCGCTGCGCTGGTTAAATAAAAAAAAAAAAAAAAAAAATTGAAAATTGAGTTTTGATCATAGGATTCTAAGAACGGTGACCTTAACAGTGGTATTCCGGCTTAGCTCAGAAGAAGGCGATATCGTGAGTCGTACCTAAGTACCTAATGCCTAAATATCTTTTATAATGTTAACCCGGTTGCGCCAATCGGTTTTCCCCAGATACCACTACGTAAAATTACTTACTTCTAACCGATAAATAGGTAAATATCAGAAGTTAAAAGAAATCCTAATCTCATGAAAAAAACATTTTATAATACATAATTATTTAAGTTAATATTATTAAATATTTAAATGTAACCAAGGTTGTTTTCATACATGTTACGGTATTAAGCTCCTTATAGATCTATATAGGCTCACATTGATATTAGAATTTATATATAAAAAAAAAGAAAAGGAAAAACAAAATAGAAAATGTTATTAAAGTATGAACAACATTAAAATTAACGAAAAGTGATAATGTTTCAGTCCACTTAACCGCACGATATTAACATAATCACTGTGTAGAATTTTCTGCGTTGAAACTCCAATACTCCAAAGTAAAAAAAAAAAAATCCTCCTACCTTTCGATTTCTGCTTTCCCTTACTTACATAGCCAAACTTCAGTTGTTAAGCTTGGTATCTAATCATTGTGACTTCACCTTAGGCAGAACCCTATGCCATGCGAAGACTAATATATTTGGGTAGGTATACCTAGGACCTCACACTTGCACCCTACAAATAGTTCATATTTTAAGCAAAAATTTAATTTGCCGACAACATTCTTATTCAAATTTTGATTTTTGTCTACCCGGCCTAATTAATTAAGTCAGAATTTTATTATTATTCAAAATCATCAACCACCGGTTGTTACTGTAAATTTTAAAGTTCTTAACACCAACAAAAAGTGAAAGACAGTATAGGTAAACTACACGCTCTTTTTACGTTCGAATTCTACCACAAAAACAATTAACAAGTGACAGTAAAGAAATAAAGAAGTAAGATTCAACTTTGAATTGAGGAAAATGAAAAGGGTTAAATTATAACGAGATCTATCTTAACTTACCTCAAAGAGGGCTGTGATTATTCGGGAAAATATAAAATTTCCCTAGCACACCGGCATAGAAAATACGTTTCCAACCCTTGCCTCCGCTCAGCAAAAGTCCGCTACATCGGCTGACCGACAAACAAAATTAAAACCCACCAGACATCAACTCCACAACTATCTGATTTTTCACGTTATTCTTTCAAAGCGTTCAAAGGAAAACCCCAAATTTTCCTCACACTGGCACGTGAACTTGACTTCCTGACCTCCAACCAAAAAGTAAAACCTTTCGCGTCGGTGTCAATGACAGACCCTTGTGATAGTGACTATGCCACCCAAAATACTGTTTGATAATTATGCTGTGTTATCAAGGGTACTGTTGGTTGTCTAACTAGTAGTGACCAATTCAGAGTTATTTATTTTCATATTTTCTTGTAGTACGGTAGCTGATCACAGCAAGTTTATAAATATTGACTGACATACGGCTGCAAATTGCAGTCGGCTTTTGCGTGAAAATAGACCATAACATCACCCCCTTCCTAAAAAAAAAAAAAAAAAAAAAAAAAAAAAAAATGGATGGCCTCAAATTTGTGTGGTTGGTTAAACCTTCGCCCCTAAGGAGTATGATATCCATAATATTGCAACACCTAACTGTGAGTGAACACTAATGTCTACTGAAACCAGAAAGGCGCGTGGACTTGAATATATTGAGCCACTGACGGGAGTAAAAGCATTTTTCTAATTCTATTGTTAGTATCCTTACAAAATAAGACTAAAAACTAGACTATCAGAATCAACTTTGATACTGTTGAAATCGGGACCCTTTACATGGCCTCTGGTAATCACCAGTTACAGCACAAAAAAAAAATCATAGCCAAAATTTTGATCCTATAGGGATCGACAATTTTCCAAATCAATTCACTTTTCCATACTAAAAAAAAAAACCTGCATGTACACAACTAATACATCATCGGTAACTTGCATTGCCAAAGATACCTCAGTATCTGTAACATTAGAAAAAGTCCTATCTGAGATAAGAATTATACTCAATAACTATAAGGTTCTAATACTCTATCACTTACTCAAAAAAAAAAAAAAAAATCTTACCCACAGCTCGTTTTGTAGAGATATCACTCTCTTGGCAATGTATGCAAAAAAAAAAAAAAAAAAAATCCGTGACAACGAACACCTATAAAGGAAAAGGTCGTTGCAAAATTGCCTAGAACAAAACTATGTGCTCTAAAGTTTCCTGGAGTTCTATTAAAAAAAAATATATATGTATACTTACTAAAAAAAACCCATATCTAGACAAATCAGTATTACAATCTACCATATAAGATGACTTAAGTTGGAGTTGAAACAGCAGTGATATCTGCTTTCAAATCTTTACTGTGCCAAGTTCCTACGCTAGTACCTTTATCGTCTTTTAACTTGTATACCCAAGGACTGACTTTTTCATAAATTGTTAGGGGTCCGCGAAATTTTGGCGCTAATGATGCTGTGAAGTAACTTGCCGCATCGGACTGTACATAGTTTTTAAGCCACACCTTTTGCCCTACTTCATAAATTACATCTCTACGCCTGAGATCATACCGTTTTTTACTAGTCTGGTAGGCCTTATCCAGCCGCTGGCGAATATCTTTAAATAACTTTGACAATTCATTAGGTCGGTTCGCAGGTTCTGCAACCACGGACTCGTTAGAAACGCCTTGTGAATGATCTTTACCATTAACAATTATTTCCCTGCCAAAATTTGCCAGAAAAGGAGTTACCTTCGTAGTCTCGCTGATGGAAGTGCGAATAGCACACGCTACCTTTTGCAGGTACTGATCCCACTGACGGTGGTTGTCTGCTACATAGGAGCGCAGCATCGTCTTTAAAGTCCTATGCTGACGTTCACAAGCGTTAGCTTGCGGGTGATAATTAGCAGTGCGTATAAGATCAACACCATATGAACCTGTAAAATCCACAAACTCCTTGCTAACGAATTGTTTCCCATTATCGGTCAGCAGCTTCTGGGGCACTCCAAAAAGTAAGAATACGTGATCCTCCAAAATCTTGCAGATGGTTTTCGAATTTGCCGTACGCATAGGTTGGAAAATACAGAATTTGGTAAAGTAATCCTGTACACTCAAAATATAAAGATATCCATTGGTTGATTTGGGAAATGGACCTACTATGTCCACCGACACTAATTCCCATGGTTTCGATACGTCAGGTCTTCCACATAATTGACCAGCTGGAGCCTTTTGTTCGGGTTTACTAGCGATGCAAGTATGACAATTCCTTACGTACTTGCCGACATCACTCTTCATTTTAGGCCAATAAAATTTTGAAGATATTCGATGAAAAGTCTTATGTACACCAGTATGACCAGAAGTTGGATCGTCATGCTGTTTCCGAAGAATATCTTTCCGTTTATCTCTTGGAACCACTAACTTCCAATCGTATTCGAATCCTACAAGTTTCGAATAACGATTCGCCACATACTTATATAATCGACCATCGGCCACTCGCCACAACGGATACTTTAAAGGAGATTCTTCCACTAACGTCTTCTGTTTGACATACCATGGATCCTTAACCTCCGGAATATCATCTTGCGACTGCACTAAATCGACAACGTCAATGCTCGGGACGGCCCTACTTAACATGTCTGGAACGACATTTTCAGCTCCCTTGCGATGTACAATCCTAAAATCAAATTGTTGGAGTCTCAGAATCCACCTGGCTAGTCGCCCAGTTGGTTGTGGTAATTTATATAACCACGTCAAAGAATGATGGTCTGTAACAACGGTAAAAGAATAACCTTCCAAATATGCCCTCAGTTTCTCTATGGACCACACAATCGCCAAACATTCTCTCTCAACGGTAGAGTAATTTCTTTCGGTATGTGACAAGGACCTACTCACATATGCAATTACGTGTTCGCCATCATCTGACAGCTGACTTAAAACCGCTCCGATACCATACGCCGAGGCGTCCGTCTGAAGCTGAAACGGCTTAGAGAAGTTTGGACAACTTAGGATGGGAGCAGATACTAAACAGTCCTTAATCTTACGAAAGGAATCCTCACATTCCTCGGTCCAGTTCCATTTTCTGTTCTTTCGAAGCAAACCCGTAATCGGTGCAACTACTGACGAGAACTGAGGTATGAACCTCCTATACCACGAGGCCGTGCCTATTAGGCGACGAATTTCTGTTATGTTTTTGGGTGTTGGTATTTCCAGAATGGCCCTAACCTTATCCTGATCACAGTGGAGACCTATATCGTCTACCACATATCCTAAATATTTTAACTCCTTCCGACAAAACGTACACTTGTCCTTAGCCAAGGTCAGACCAGCACCTGACAACCGTTTGAAAACTTTTTCCAGAATTTCGAGATGTCTGTCAAATGTGTCCGTGACTATTATAACGTCATCTAAGTAGACGAAAGCATATGGTTCTAATTCGGGGCCTAACACTCGATCCATTAGTCGCTGAAAAGTAGCGGGGCTATTAGATAAACCGAAAGGCATACGCTTGAATTGGTAATGACCACGACCAGGTACCGAAAAAGCTGTATACTCCTTAGAATCTGCGGCAACAGGAACTTGGAAGAAAGCGCTCTTGACATCCACAGAGCTTATGTATCGGGCGTTTCCTAACTTATCAAGTATTCCAGCAATAAAGGGAATGGGATAAGCGTCCTTCTTCGTAACCTTATTCAGCTGCCTATAATCAACACAGAATCGATACGAGCCTTTTTCTTTTTTCGGAACCATGACAACCGGAAAAGAGAACGCTGATTTAGAAGGTTCAATAATATCTTCTTCAAGCATCGACTTCACTTCCTTATCGATCATTTGTTGAATCGCTGGAGAAACTCTATATGGACGTATTTTGATTGGTTCTGAATTAGTAAGAACTATCTTATGCTCAATAAGAGTAGTTTTCCCTAATGATTTTCCCCCTACGGTCTCGAAGTAATTATCGACCAGCCTGTTCAATCGTGCTGACTGCTCATCAGATAACGTCCTGCTGAGCTTAACACTAGCTATGGGACATACTTGTAAACTTGAAGTCGCACCCTCATCTTGTTCAACATTAAAAGACCAACTCTGGTTCTTGAAATCTGGGACTATTTCCATGGCCAACCAAAAGTCCATACCTAACACCAAGTGATGGGGTAAGTCGGGAATGACATACGCTTTTAAGACCCTAATTCGTCCTTCTAATTGAAATGGTATTTCTACCGTACCACTTACCTCGCAAGCTGCTTCATTGGCAACACGACAAGTCCTGATCTCTGTAGCTGAAAGTTTACAACCTAAATTCATTAAAATATCCCAACCGGGACTTCCAAAAACTGTTAAATTTGCTCCCGTATCCAGCAAAGCTCTAAGTTTTACACCTAAAACATCTACGATAAGATGAGGCCTATTGTCGTCTGGCAAACTTGCAAATATATAATCCAAAACCAACCGCATCTGAGTCGAGACGACGGACTTTGATAAACAAACCGATTGCACTGACTTATCAACACAATCTACTACCCTAAGATCACTAGAAGGAGGATCGACCGAGTGGGTAGCTACCTGTACACAATTAAACTCATTAGCCACTGAAAAATTGCTCAGGCTACCAGGGTGACTGCCTACTAACCTGCCAACTCGTTTCCCGAGCACTTAGGACAGTTCGTAATCTTCACATTCGGCTCTTTACATCGATAACAGAAAGGACGTGCTGGCTGGGCACACTGTCTTCGGAAATGACCAATCTTACCACAGTTGTAACATTTACCCCTAGTAACTAAAGTCGTGGGAACCGCACTAACATCTGCAGATGAAGATGGACTAGTATTGGTAGTTGACGCTGTGACATTTACCTCTGCTCCAGAATTTGAAGTAGTACCCGAAAACGAAGGACCTACTGGACCACTTTGAGAATTCGTATTGCAATATCCGCCGTTGGAACGTCTTGAATTATTAATGGCAGAGACCCTTAAGTTCGGTCGCCTATACTCTAATCCTGGTTCGACAGAATTACGAGGATTAACAGGTGGAGTACGATATTCCTGCGCATTTGCATGTGCCTCCTCAATTTCTCTACCGACATAAATCAGGGTATCTATGGTATTAACCGGTTTTCCAGCCAAACCTAATTGAATATATGGCAACATACGGTTCTTAATGTGTCTGACCCTCGAAATCTCGTCTGGTTTAGTAGCCAATTTGTTATAGAGTCCTTCCATATATGCAACATAGATAACTACGTTTTCTCCCGTAGCCTGGGTACGATGTCTCAAAATCTCTAAAATTTTCTCCTCGTAATTACTAGGCAAGAAGGTGTTCCTCAAAACTTGTTGAAATTCTCTATAGCTCGAAATTTTGCTCCTGGCGAAACGATACCATATATTTACGTCGCCGTTCAGTAATTCCGACACACTATTTAACATTTGAGTTTCAGAAATATTCCTCGAAATTCGCATTTCCTCAAGACGATCAAGGAAGTCTGTTACACTAGAAGTCGCGTCAAAACTTAACTTCCATTTACCCACATCTACAAATTTATCGGGTACCTTTATTTCTGAATTTTTAGCCATACATTTATCGGACACCTCATTTGGATGTGTCGAATAACCTAAATTATTCCTTGAAATATTTTGTCCAAAATGTGATGAATTACCTACGTTAGTAGTGAAAGCTGTGTTAAGATTTGGATAATTATCAGGAGTGTAAAAATTTTTCGGCTGAGTCGTATTACCCCCTAAATTATTATAATTATTATTTAGTTGAGAAACAAAGCCTGAAAAATTATTTAAATCTGAAGGAACGTTACCAGAAGGTGTAGGATAAAAATTGTTACCGCTACTACCGGAATGTTGACTTACTAAATTATTATTGGGAAAATTATAATCCGGATTTGTCCTATGCATGTTAGGTACCTCCGCGTAGCTTGTTCTTAACGATTGAGCGATATCCTCCGCAAAAGTAACATGGTTTGTATTATTTGGAATAATGTTTGAAGAAATGGGAGTATTCCCAAAATTTCCAGGAATATTATTTGTACCAAGATACTGATTATTATTTGATTCAAGAATATGATTAGTACTAGGTATAGTCCTATTAGTAAATCTATTAAAAGCTGGCATTGTAGAAACATTGTTACTATCCAACGAAGGATTAATTATCGGACCAGGAATATTAATACTAGGTCTAAAAAAGTCATTATCAGCATTGTGACCGTAATCATTACTTGTAACAACAACGTTATTAATAGTAGGAACCTGCTGAGCTGAACTTGTAGTAGTATTATTTGTATTAGTTTTTAAACTAGGTTTTGAACTAGACGAAATATTTTTAAAAAGAGGGTCAAATTCCTGTAATGTTCGTTTGGGCATCCAATTTCCTGACCAAGTCGCTGAAGGAGTCGTATTACAATTTTGGGTATAATTTAAAGCTAACTTATTAGGATTATTCGTTTCTGTACCATATACTGTTTCTCCTATCGCCGATGATCTATGTAAAAGGTCTGCCAATTCGTCTGTACTCGCATCCAATAAGCTGGAAGATGACGTAGGGTCATCTTGACCGACAGCTTCTAATGTACCACCTGTAACTAGTGTCTCTAAATTAACTACTAAGTCCTTCATTAAATCCATCATGTTCCGTTTCTCATCTCTAAGCTCTAAAGGAGCACAAATATTTTCCACTCTTCTACTAACATGAAGTAACCTGGTGTTAATCCTAGCATATTCAGATCTAACGTTATTAATATCGAATTGTTCTAAGTCCCCTACTATTTCCTGAATTTTACCGGAACAAATACCTAATTCCGATACGGGATCGAATTCCACCGTTCTGGGTTTAATTCTTCCTAAAATCTCTGCTTTTATAGCACTCCGTAGTAAATTGCGCTTAGTCTCTACCTTACCGTCTCCAATGTCATAGCCTCTACTTGTGAGTTCATAAGTTAACTCGTCGCTACGTAACCTATAAATATCCATTTTGGGTAAACAGTCCGAGCCACAAATTACTTTACAACAATAAAAAAATAATAAAAAAAAGAAGAGAAAATTTATTTATATTTCCTCACCCCCTTCAAAAAAATATAAAGGACCAGCAGTAAAAGCAAAATTAGTAAACCCATAAAACTGTTAAAATTTTTAGGGAAATTTAAAATAATTACCCATATAAGTCGTTACTTAAGTCAAAATTGGATTATCAAGCAAAATTAATCAAATTCTAAGTGGAAATGTATAAAGCACAATACCGTACTAAAGAATTCTTACTAACTAATATTTTGACACCACAACAACTAATTTAAGTGTGTAGACTCTTAAATTAAGACTCGATACAATATAAATATGATAATATCACTGTGATATGTAAATAGTGATAAATAATACTGGATTATTTAGAATATATTAATGGTACATACTAAATGAATAAATGAAATATGAATAAAATTAAATTATTTTGGTAAATTCTATGCATAAGTTATGGTGCACACTGTATAAAAAATCACGTTTGGGCGCCACTTGTTACGGTCTTTGCTACCGCTGCGCTGGTTAAATAAAAAAATAAAAAAAAAATTGAAAATTGAGTTTTGATCATAGGATTCTAAGAACGGTGACCTTAACAGTGGTATTCCGGCTTAGCTCAGAAGAAGGCGATATCGTGAGTCGTACCTAAGTACCTAATGCCTAAATATCTTTTATAATGTTAACCCGGTTGCGCCAATCGGTTTTCCCCAGATACCACTACGTAAAATTACTTACTTCTAACCGATAAATAGGTAAATATCAGAAGTTAAAAGAAATCCTAATCTCATGAAAAAAAACATTTTATAATACATAATTATTTAAGTTAATATTATTAAATATTTAAATGTAACCAAGGTTGTTTTCATACATGTTACGGTATTAAGCTCCTTATAGATCTATATAGGCTCACATTGATATTAGAATTTATATATAAAAAAAAAGAAAAGGAAAAACAAAATAGAAAATGTTATTAAAGTATGAACAACATTAAAATTAACGAAAAGTGATAATGTTTCAGTCCACTTAACCGCACGATATTAACATAATCACTGTGTAGAATTTTCTGCGTTGAAACTCCAATACTCCAAAGTAAAAAAAAAAATCCTCCTACCTTTCGATTTCTGCTTTCCCTTACTTACATAGCCAAACTTCAGTTGTTAAGCTTGGTATCTAATCATTGTGACTTCACCTTAGGCAGAACCCTATGCCATGCGAAGACTAATATATTTGGGTAGGTATACCTAGGACCTCACACTTGCACCCTACAAATAGTTCATATTTTAAGCAAAAATTTAATTTGCCGACAACATTCTTATTCAAATTTTGATTTTTGTCTACCCGGCCTAATTAATTAAGTCAGAATTTTATTATTATTCAAAATCATCAACCACCGGTTGTTACTGTAAATTTTAAAGTTCTTAACACCAACAAAAAGTGAAAGACAGTATAGGTAAACTACACGCTCTTTTTACGTTCGAATTCTACCACAAAAACAATTAACAAGTGACAGTAAAGAAATAAAGAAGTAAGATTCAACTTTGAATTGAGGAAAATGAAAAGGGTTAAATTATAACGAGATCTATCTTAACTTACCTCAAAGAGGGCTGTGATTATTCGGGAAAATATAAAATTTCCCTAGCACACCGGCATAGAAAATACGTTTCCAACCCTTGCCTCCGCTCAGCAAAAGTCCGCTACATCGGCTGACCGACAAACAAAATTAAAACCCACCAGACATCAACTCCACAACTATCTGATTTTTCACGTTATTCTTTCAAAGCGTTCAAAGGAAAACCCCAAATTTTCCTCACACTGGCACGTGAACTTTCCTGACCTCCAACCAAAAAGTAAAACCTTTCGCGTCGGTGTCAATGACAGACCCTTGTGATAGTGACTATGCCACCCAAAATACTGTTTGATAATTATGCTGTGTTATCAAGGGTACTGTTGGTTGTCTAACTAGTAGTGACCAATTCAGAGTTATTTATTTTCATATTTTCTTGTAGTACGGTAGCTGATCACAGCAAGTTTATAAATATTGACTGACATACGGCTGCAAATTGCAGTCGGCTTTTGCGTGAAAATAGACCATAACACGTTATTGTCAGGTTTTACTGTACCAATAATATTTTATTAAATTATGAAATATTATTTAAATAAAAAATTTATAAACTTGATAAAAGAAAGTTTGCTTAGAATTTTCTCCTCTATCTAATTATGGGGTTATTTTTAATAAAATAGTGTTCACCCATGAGAAGGGGTAACATCCACCCCCAGGATAAAAGCGCAAGTTGGTACCACATCATTTTTGTTTCTTGAGGTATCCTCTAACTACTTACCAATTTTCATGAAAATTGATGGAGGTTCAACGAAATCAGGGGTGAAAACCTTCAGTGACTGCCTTTTTGGAAATATAAAAGATTAATTTTTTTCGTGATTGTCGATTTGCTAATTTTCTGATTTTTGGTTGCTATAAGGTTTAAAAAATTAATAAAAATTATAAATCATGCACATAAATGTAAAAAAATATTTATTTTACTTAATTAAACGAGATTGCTTGAGCCAGAATGCTGAAATCTGCATTTTTATCATTAAAAAAAAAAGGTGGATTTCACCCCTAAAATGCAGAAAGCGCAACTTGGTGCCATATCACTTTTGTTTTTTGAAGTATCCTCTAACTAATCAACAATTTTCATGAAAATCGATGAAGGTTCAAAGAAATCGTGGGTGAAAACATTCAGTGACTACACTTTCAGAAATATAGAAGAATAAGGTTTTCGTGATTTTCGACTTGTTAATTTTCGAATTTTTGGTTGCTATAAGGTTTGAAAAATTAAAAAAAAATGTAATTCATGCACATAAATATAAAAAAATATTTATTTTTCTTAATTAAACGAGATTACTTGCGCCATAATGCGGAAATCTGCATTTTTTACAATTTAAAAAGTAGGGGTGTATTACACCCCTAAAATGCAAAAGCGCAAGTTGATGCTATATATCTTTTATTGCTTGAGGTATCCTCTAACTACTTACCGATTTTCATGAAAATCGATGAAGGTTCAACAAAATAGAAAGTGAAAACTTACAGTGACTGCACTTTCAGAAATCTAAAAAATAATTTTTAAAAAAGGGGTGTATTTCACCCCTAAAATGCAAAAAGCGCAAGTTGGCACTATGTCACCTTTGTTCCTTGAGGTATCCTTTAACCACTCACCAATTTTTATGAAAATCGATGGAGGTTCAACGAAATCTGAGGTAATAACTCATATCCACCTTCATTGACTCCACTATATAGTTAACATGGCAATGAGAAAAAGTGATATTTTACCGATGCATTGATACCGTGCATACCGATGTTTTTTGCACTCGGGGTGACATTCACCCCTTCTCGGGGGTGAAAAAATATACGTTCCAAATAAGTCCGGAAGTCGATAAACTGAGTAATTCTAAGCAACTTTTGTTCTATAGCGTTTTAGTCAATACTTTTCGAGTTATTTGCGAGTGAATATGTTGATTTTTCAACAAAAACAAAAACCAGATTTTTAGATGGTTTTTCGCAAATAACTCAAAAATGAAGTATTTTATCGAAAAAAACATTCTTAGCAAACATATGGCTTATAAAAAAGTAAAAAAAATGGTGTATCTAAGAGGTCTCTAGATCCAGCACAAGCAGAGTTGTAGGTAATGAAACGTAGATTCATATTCGTCAAATTCCAAATCGAATATTTCAACGTGAAATAACCAAAAAATGACTCACTTTTTGAGGAAAATTTATTAAGTAAAAATCCACATTGGATGAAAGAAGACACTTTTTTAAAGTGTTAAAAAAAGCTTTTTATTTTTTAATATATATGTATATTTCAATTGTTTTCAAAAAAGTTTCTAACATAAAAACATTGATATAAGTTATTGTACTTGTTATCAAATTAACTCATAGAATATGTAATTCTGATTGTTAATAAATGCTTACAAAAAAAAGTTTGCTTACTTTAAACAAACAATCAAAAGTTACGCTCAAAATAAAGTTGGTTCTCTTTTTTTGCAAAAAAAATCGTGAAAATCATCCCAAATGATATTAATCGTTACCGTTTCACAAGTTGCTTTACCTATGTACTGTTTACATATTATATGATCTGAAATATTTTTATGTTTTAATTTTGGAAAAATTGTTCTTTTTTCAAATAACTTAAGTGAACTTTCAAATAAGTTATTAGTGACACCAAAAATCTCAAAAAGCAAAGAAAATGTAGGCTTTGCTATTCTAAATATTTTTGATTTTTTGTTTTTCTGCAAGATAAAAATTGGTTAAGATATGGCTGTTCAAAATTTCCATACACTCCTGATTAGTGACTCGTTCAAGCCCTTCCAACTACAGCCTTATCAAAAATAAGCACTCTGAACCGATGAAACTTACCGATCATATAAATAATACATACACGAGTATGACTACGGCACAGTATATAGAGGTTCCACAGTAAAACCACTCCTCTGTCGGCGCGTTGATCTCGAGAAGTAATACCGGCAGTACGCAATTGGTAATTCACCAGTGGTGGATGCCGGTTTTCCTTGTTAAAACCCGTACGTTTCTATGCGACTAGCAATGCGAGAGTGGGGCAAAAGCGACTAAGAACATTGCGCGGTCGCCATGCGCGACTACAGACTTTACTTCCAATTTTTCGGAGAGTGGTTCTACTGTCCCTCTTTATACTGTGACTACGGCTCCACGAGCGACAGATTGACGCTAGCAGTAGCAGTAAAATTACGGCGGCAGCACAGCAGTAAAAGCATGGCTCCATAAGCAACGTGTGAAGCGGTAACATTTCATTTGGGATGCTAATAAGGCGATGATTTTTACGATATTTTTGCCAAAAAAAGGAACCAACTATATTTTGAGCGTAACTTGCTTGCTGGCGATGTTAGAAACTTTAAAAACATTGTAATGAGTTTTCCCTAAGAAGTGCTTAATTTTTTGGTTATTTCACATTGAAATATTCGATTTGGAATTTAACGAATAT
Organism: Diabrotica virgifera virgifera; assembly: GCF_917563875.1. Taxonomy (NCBI): domain Eukaryota; kingdom Metazoa; phylum Arthropoda; class Insecta; order Coleoptera; family Chrysomelidae; genus Diabrotica; species Diabrotica virgifera. The sequence continues at coordinate 59,421,995 of NC_065444.1, read as the reverse complement.
GAACCTATTTTTCATTAGCTACAACTGTGCTTCTACTGGGTCTAGAGACCTTATACATAGGGACACCTTTTTTCACTTTTTTATATGCTATATTTTTGCTAAGAATGTTTTTTTCGATAAAATACTTTTTGAGTTATTTCCGAAAAACCGCCAAACCGTAAAAAACGGTTTCTGGATGAAAAATGACTTCGTGAAAAAACGTGTAGAACAAAAGTTGCTTAGAATTAGTCAGTTTATCCATTTCCGGACTTATTTTGAACGTATATTTTTTCACCTCCGAGAAGGGATAAAACTCACCCCCAGTGCAAAAGCACACATCGTCACAATATCACTTTTTTCTTTGACACGTTTTCTATGTGTATGCCCATGTTAATCCAAGCTGTTCTCTAAAATTAGAAGATTTTGCAATATTTTACCGTGAGTGAATAGCCTATGATCCTGAAACATTTAAACACACGGTCGCGATTGAACTAAGCATTAACGCTACCAGAGTTTCTCGTTTTTGTAGGTCCTTAGCATTAACACCGATTAAACCAGTATTGAGGAAACACGGTAAACTGATCACGTTCTTTAGGAGTTTTATTTTGAACAGGCCGTCGAGGAGGCGACTGAAACAATCGGGAATATTGAAGGAAAGGGTTTTCGGCTGCGATCTCGGCGAACATCTGCTCAATTCTGGAAACGAAGTTCCGATGGTGCTCAAGTGTTGCGCTGAGTTCATTGAGAAGTACGGCATCGTCGACGGAATCTACAGGTAAGTTGTGTTTCTAACTATGTATAGTAAATAGATAAATACATAAAACACACCGGTAAATTAAAGGGAAGTGTTAAATGCGCTTTGTACGCGACATAAAATTTGACAACACGTCTTAAGGGAAGGTACGGTTTGAAAATTTTTAAATTTTTTTTTATTATTATTTTAAATGAAATTACATAACCTCAAGAATACTTTCTGAAAATTTCAAATAAATTAATCGGAGTAAAATTACCGGAAATACAGCATGTTTAATATACCTACCTTCAGCTCGCTTTGAAACAACTTCGCGCCAGCACGCTTGAACGTAGTGAGAAACGTTCAACAGCTGTTCCCCTGCTCTTTTGTAAATTACTCTGTGATTCAAAAATATATTTCGATGTGCATCACTTTACGATTTGACAGACAAAAAGGAAATTAAAAATAAAAGTTGTCAAAACTTTAAACGTTGTACTCAAAAACTACTTGACCGATCCACCTGAAATTTTGCACAGATTTTCTTTAGATAATTTGAGTCCCATGAAACAATTCGGTAAAACTTTGCCAATTGGAGCAGACTGTTTCAAGCAATAAACAAACTCGACACATTCGAAAGGAAAGTACTGAGGAGAACACTAGGACCTGTGAGGGAAAACGGAATCTTCAGAAGTCGATACAACAACGAACTTTATCAACTCTATAAGGAAACACCCCTGTCAGTCTTCATTAGAATACAAATATTGCAATGGGCCGGGCATATAAGAATGGGAGAGGATAGGCTACCAAAAAGAGCCCTTAATGCTAGAATGCAGGGAAAGAGACCGGTTGGAAAGCCAAGAAAGCGTTGGGAAGACACAGTAAATAGCGACGCACAAGCCCTTTTAGGAGTCCGTGTATGGAGAAGAGCAGCCACAGACACGCAAGGGTGGAGGCAAAAAATAAAGGAGGCCAAGGCTCAATTTGAGCTGTAGTGCCGTAGAAGAAGAAGAAGTTTCAAGCAATACATTTTGGCTTTCTAGTCTATCATTTGAAAAAATAAAGGCCGGTGTTTCTGATTGTCCACAGATTATGCACTTAATATGATATATTATACACTTAAAGATGAATATTTCACGGGAACAATGCCAGTAATTGAAAAGAATGATTTGTTGGCTTTTAAAAACATTGTTATAGAATTTCTTGGAAATATTGGAACAAACAATAATTAGCACTCAATAAGAATGTCCCGGTGAATATGTAAAGATTGTGAGAGATAGTTATGTATGAGTGAGTAACAACTAGTATTAAGACAGGTGTGGGAGAGACTGATAAGTTTCATGTGAAAGTAGAATTGCACCAAGGTTCGGTGCTTAGTCCTTAATTATTCTCATTAGTTTTGGACCAGATAACAGCTAAACTACAGCGTAACATTCCCTGATGCTTAGCGCATGCTGTGGTGTTTGCGGGAAATAGTGAAGGCTACTTTAGAACAAAAACTGGAACAGTGGAGACAAGATCTTGAGGAATAAGGTTTAAAACTTAGTAGGGCAAAGATAGAGTATTTGGAATGTTCGTTTAAAGATGGAGTTCCTACAAATAAAAAGATATCTTTGGACTGAAATGATTGTGAAAAGTGACAGTTTTAAGTACCTAGGATCGGCAGTACAGAGTAATAGGGAAATAGATGGAGATGCATGCAATATAATTAGGATGGGATGGATGAAATGGAAGGAAGCAAGTGATGTGTTGTGCGACAGAACAATTCCAATTAAGCTGAAGATAAAATTCTAGAAAATAGCCATAAGACCGACTATGATGTACGGAACTAAATGTTGGGCAGTTAAAAAGAAAGAGGAACAGTGGATGCATATGGCAGAAATGAGAATGCTTAGATGGACGAGTGAAGTAACAAAAAAGGATAAAATTAGAAATGAGTATATTAGGGGAAGTCTAGGGGTGACACCAACTGATTCCAAATTGAGGAAGCATAGCTGGTTTTCAACGTCGAGACGTTAATCACCCAATACGAAGAATTGCTGAACTGCGGGTTCCTGGAAGAAGCAGGAGAGGAAGACCAAAGAAGATCTAGGGGAGACGCTTAGGCAGAACGTGTGGGTAAACGGGATTGATGTTGATATGGTTATGAGAAATGCAATTAGGGAAGCCGACCCCTCATAGGGATAGTGGCAACGAGAATGATGATGATGATTGGAACAAAGAATTAGGCTGAAATTGTACAGCAACTCTAGGAGAGCTTCAAATTGCTAGCTTGCAATATGATATTACATTAAACCTTAAAATCAGATTAATACGCTGCTACATATTCTTCACATTGCTGTATGGCATGGAGAGCTGGACCCTTACAGAGGCTAATGAAAAAATTGGAGGCCTTTGAGATGTGGATCTACCGACGAATATTAGATCGGCCATGTAATGAGACATACAGTGAGGTATAACCTTCTACACCTCACAGATCGCTGGAAGAAGTGGCCCAGGCAGAAGAAAAACATTGTGACTCCAAAATCACCGAGAGTGGCATTAAGAGCAAAGCTATTATTGCCAATATGATCGCCAACGTTCGATAATCGGGCAGGGTATTGTAAAAAAGAAGAAGATGAATTCGCTTTTCTAGATTGATTCTATGACTCGCAGGTATACAGGGTGCGCCAAACCTCTGGTTTTCTTTGATTACGGCTAAATTATGGAATATACAAAAAAATGTTTGTAACAAAATTATTGTATATCGAAACCTTCTATAATTTAAAATTATTTTCGATTATACAGGGTGAGTCAGAACGACGGTACGAACCAAAGTTGTGTTTTTTTAAATGGAACACCCTATATATTAAATCATTTTTTAATATATTTTTTAAAAATATTAAGAATTTATATACCTAAGATATTATAGGCCTAAAAATAACGATTTTCGAAATATTTATACTTTTATTGAGAAAAATGGTAATATTCAAAGGGCTGTGAATTAGGCTTTCAAGGTAATAAAAATTTAAATGACATGTCAAATTTTTTTTAGTATACTGTTATTTTTAAATAAATTAACATATTTGACATATAGCCATAAAATATACAGTGTGATCACTATTTGCAAATACAAAATTTTCTCATTTTTTTTTAATGGGATACCCTGTATATTAGTATTGCCTTTTGTAGTAAATATTACAACCTTTCTTTTGGTATAAGGTTGTATGTACTTAGCATGTTTCGTTTTGTAGATATTGAAAAAAAAACTATAGATTTTACGTTTTTGCGGATTTTTTATTAAATTTTTTTTGCAAAAAAAATAATTATAATCTGGTTTTAGAATCATACATTAAAATATCAAATATGAAAATAAAAACGTAAAACGTAAAAAATTAAAGATTAAAATAAATCGTATACTAGTACAATTCAATTGAATTTAATAACTTAAAATTATTTTACAAAAAATATTTTATCATACTAATGAATGCATAAATTAGTTACTAAATTAAATAAACAACCAAATTTGATATCTACCCTAGTAGTTTTTCTACCACAGCAACTTTCCTGTACCAAATTAATTGTTAGTTGTATTGTATTTACGAGTAAGATCAATTAAACTTTTGATGTACTTACATATTGAGAACATAATTATTATAAAGTATGCCTTGAAACAAATGAATGTTAAATGTATCAGCCAAATTATTTATTAATATAAATAGTATTAACTGGTGTCACAAAAGCTGGTAATACTTTTGTCGCTGAAATTTTTGTTACAATTTTTTATATTTTAAATTTTAATTTTTCAACCGAACAATTGGTGAATATGACATTTGTTTTGGGCGAAACCATTATTAGAAATTATTACCAGCTTTTGTGACACGACCACATAGATACTATTTACTTCATAATATACTTCTATAACGTTCACTTGTTTCAAAGCATACTTTATACGTTCTCTAGATGTAGGTAAATTAAAAAGTTATTAACTGATCTTACTCCTAAATACAATTTAGCTAAAAAAATCGGGTACAATGAAGTTACTAGGGTAGAAAAATTTCTAGGGTAAATTCTAAAACTGGTTGTTTAATTTAATGATTAATTTATCCATATTAATTACTTATTAGTATGGTAAAATATTGTTTGTAACATAATTTTAAAGTTATTAAATTCAATTAAGTTGCACTTGCATACGTTTTATTTTAATCTTTAATTACGTTTTTATTTTCATCTTTGATATTTTAGTGTATGTTTCTAAAATCAGATTATATTTTTTTTGGAAAAATAATTTAATTAAAATTATCGCGGATATAAAATATCCGCGAAACGTAAAATCTTTAGTTCTTTTTTAAATATTAACAAAACCAAACATGATAATGTACATACAACTTATACCAAAAGAAAGGTTGTAATATTTACTACAAAATGCAATACTAATTTACAGGGTGTTCCATTTAAAAAAAATGAGAAAATTTTGTATTTGCAAATAGTGATCACACTGTATATTTTATGGGTATAAGTAAAAGATATTCAATTATTTAAAAATTACACTATATTATAAAAACTTTGACCTACCACTTAAATTTTTATTACCTTGGAAACATAATCCACAGTGCTATAAATATTTCCAATCCATTTTTCTCAATAAAAATGTAAATATTTCGAAAATTATTAACTTTAGGCCTATAAGACCTTATATAAATTTTTCATGTTTTTAAAAACTATATTCAAAAATGATATAATATATAGGGTGTTCCATTTAAAAAAATACAACTTTGGTTCATACCGTCGTTCCGACTCACCCTGTATAATCGAAAATAATTTTAAATTATAGACGGTTTTGATATACATTAGTTTTGTTAAAAACATTTTTTTGTATATCCCATAGTTTAGCCGTAATCAAAGAAAACCAGAGGTTTGGCGCACCCTGTGTAGGGTTTCAATTATATCAATAAAAAAATGAAAAAGTTTATGGACTAAGTTTTCAATCTAATAGCACATAAAATAACATTTAAAATATTACTCTACATCCCACCAGATTGAGAAAACAAAGGGAACCGCTTTACCGCGCTGAGCAGATGGGACGTGAATTATAAATTGTAAAACTTCCCCATATTCGTTAGTTTCAGCATCCGTTATGCTTTCAAATTTTAGAAGCCTCGGAGGTGTAACCAGAGAAGGTCCCCATTGTTTTCAATCTGGTGGGATCTGGAGTAATATTTTTAATGTTATTTTATGTGCTATTAGATTGAAAACTTACTCTTTTGCTAGCAGTTGTCGCTAGGGCATCCCTCCCATTTCGTTCGTTGCAATCCGTGACTACACGCCGGGGTTTGTCCTGGTTGGGTCAGAGAGAGCAGCATATCTGCCTCCTGATGAGAGACTAATAAGTTTCGAAACCGGTAGAGGTGCTTACTGCAATCTCTGATTGAACTAGAATATTAGCCCAGTAAATGAACGGGAAATTCGGCGATACCGTGTAATTTTCAGGGGCAACTCCGAATTGCATGAAAATTTGGATTTAGGTTCTACTTACCCTTTACTTCAAAGTTGAAATTGTACCGTTGGTTGCTTTCACTTGGGGGGTGACAGTCACCCCTTCTCGGGGGTGAAAAAACATACGTTCAAGATAAGACAATACTTTTCGAGTTATTTGCCATTGAAAATGTTGATTTTTCGACAAAAAACTACGTTTTCAGACGGTTTTTCACAAATAACTCAAAAAGTAAATGTTTTATCAAAAAAAAATATCCTTAGCAAAAGTGTAGCTTATAAAAAACCCAAAGAAATGGTGTATCAGTAAAGTCTATCAATTAAATAAAAACAAAGTTGTAGCTCATGAAAAATACGTTCTTATTCGTCTTATCCCAAATCGAATATTTCAAGGTGAAATCACCGAAAAATTAAGCACTTTTCAGGAAAAACCCATCTAAACTTTTTTAAAGTGTTTATAAAAAGCTTTGTTTTAATTGTTAACAAAAGTTTTAGCATTAAAAATAAGCGAGTTACGCTCAAAAGAAAGTTGGTCCTCTTTTTTTTTTGTAAAAAATCATGAAAATCTTGCTGTGTTTAGCTTCCCAAATGAAATTAATCGCTACCGCTTTACAAACAATTTACTTACCTATCTATTTTTTATATGATCTGTCAGTCTCACCGGTTTAAAGTGTTTATTTTTGAAGGGTTATAATTGAGAAACCTTGAATGGGTCACTAATCACGAGTGTATGCAAATTTTGAACAGTCATATCTTAACCAATTTTTGTCTTACGGAGAAACAAAATGAAACTAGCATATTTATAATAGCAAAACCTACATTTTTTTACTTTTTAAGATTTTTCTTATCACTAATACTTTTTAAGTTATTTTGAAAAAATGAAATTTTTCAAAAATTTTTGGAAAAAATTTTTTTACTATAAAACCAAATGCTTTCAAAAATAAGCACTTCAAACCAATCAAACTTACACATCATATAAACAATACACATACAGTTAAAATAGATGGTAAAGCCAAACGATTAATTTCATTTAGGGTGCTAAATAGAGGGAGGTTTTCACGATTTTTTTTACCAACAAAAAGGGGCCAACTTTTTTTTTAGTGTAACTCGTTTATTTTTGATGCTGTAAACTTTTGTAAAAAATAACTAATAACCTTTTTTTCGATACTTTAAAAATGTTAATTAGATTTTCCCGAAAAATGCTTCTTTCTTCGGTGATTTCGCGTTGAATTATTCGATTTGGAATTAGACGAATAAGAACGTATTTTTCACGAGCTACAACTTTGCTTCTACTCAATTTGTAGACTTTACTGGTACACCATTTTTTTTCGTTTTTTTTATAGGCTTTTGCTACAAATATTTTTTTCGATAAAATATTCACTTTTTGAGTTATTTGGGAAAAACGGTCTGAAAACGTAGGTTTTTTGTCGAAAAATCAACATTTTAAATCGCGAATAACTCGAAAAGTATTCACTTACGTAAAAAACTTTATAGAACAAAAGGTGCTTAAAATAAGTCAATTTATCCATTTCCGGCCTTATTTTAAACACGCGTTTTTCACCCCCCGAGAAGGGGTAAATGTCACCCCCCAAGTAAAAGCAACCAACGGCACAAATTCAACTTTGAAGTGGAGAGTAAGTAGAACCTAAATCCAAATTTTCATGCAATTCGGAGTTGCCCCTGGAAATTACACTCCAAAACGGTCATTTATTGGGCTATATGATGCGGCTATAGTTTCGTGTTGTTACGAAATTGAAAATGGTTATTCATTTTTAAAAAAGTTTATGTTGCACTTTCATATGGGAGTGGACAGGCCTCACCAGTCCACTGAAGGCTTAACGACAGTTTGCCACCATTACAAAACAGTATTTTCCATAATACTGGGCAATATAATAATTCGAGATCTTTTCTACTTTTCCAGGTATCTGCGCAAGTTTTACATTATTTAATTTTTAATTTGTCTGTTAGTAGTACGTTCGACAGAAACTTTATAAAGCTGCTTTAGATTTATTTCCTTGTATTTTACTGATATAACATTCTCCCTTTAACAACTTTTCAAAAGCATTTTGTATTGACGAAATTCCGAAAACAATTTAACTGTTCTTTGTTAAGCATTTAAAGACGGATAAGAATCTACATTTTATCTCGACAGCGAAAATAATACTTCCCTTTGTCGGAAAATTATACGATCCGTATGAAAATCGTGGTCTAGCGTAACTTCAAAGACGATTCGTTGTTCTTTTAGGTTATCTGGAGTTACTTCGAACATCCAAAAGTTGCGGAACGCCTTCGATGAAGACCGAATTCCAAACTTGTGCACAGAAGATATCTTGCAAGACATTCACTCCGTTGCATCACTTTTGAAAATGTATTTTAGGTAAGTTTTTACCATAATTTACAATACATTACTGGTGTTCATAAAATACAATATAGTATTGATGGTCCCAAAATATATTACCCGTTATTGGTCAAGCAACGAAAAAATGAGCATGTATCAGTGGAATATAAATATAATGTATTCCTAGCATCGTCCAATGGCTTGATTAAGTTTGGGTTTACAGCTTACTTTAATCTCACTTGTTCTTTCCTCGTTAGGGGAATGTCACTTTGATTTATTATTTTACTCCGACTAGCCAGTGCATTTTGATTCAGTTCAGTCTTCTCACAAGTCTCTCTGATGATAGATAGACCTTTAAACACGTGGAAGAAAATGGTGAGAGCCTCAAATTAAATCGAAACGTAACCATCCATACTCGTATATATTTATTTTAATAAAATATTTGTTTAAAATGATTTATTTTCATGATTTATGATCATAAACTCATGTTCGCCTATATTGCCAACTTGATAGTATTAGACGAGATAATGAGCAAAATACTGTAAGGCGCGAGCAGTTCATCGGTGGTCTATCTCACTCTTTTTTCTAAGCCATCCCACGCATGTGACAGACAAAGATAGCTAGGCCATTCAAAGTGAACATTGACCAGTTACGGCCTTGATATTGGAGTTACACCTCGATGCACAGAGCGATGCCCATACCTCACCTTGTCTATTTTTATTATGTCTATGGGACTGACCGGGTCACAAATGACGAGGTCCTAAGAAGAATAAAGAAGAACGGAGAGGTACTGACCACAATCAAATCCCGAAAGTTAGAATACTTGGAACACAGTATGCGAAATGAATCCAGATATGCTTTTCTAAATGCCATCCTGCAAGGAAAAATATTTGGAAATCAAGGTCCAGGAATAAGAACATTTTGGTTAAAGAACCTCAGAACCTGGTTCAACACAACCAATGAGCAGCTATTCCGCGCTGCTGCAGATAAGAAGATAAAGGTTGCTACGATGTTCGCCAACGTCATTCGCCATGGATATGGATAGGCACATCAAGAAGGATAATGGTAATATCTAATCTTCAGTAATAAAGGAAGTAATAGACCTAGATCCCGCGTACCAAAAAAAAGTTAATTGGTATGGGAACACTGGAACAAGGGAAGTTTTAATTGTGGAACAGGTTAAAAATTTGGAACGTCAGACTACGAAAACGTTCCATGTATTTTGTCGGACAGAACTTCCAATTGATTTGTTACCATTTCATTAAACTCTCATGCAAAAAATCAGACTGGTGTTTATCACCAACTGGGCATTTTAATGAGTGGAACACGAAGACCATGTCAAATGACAGGAATCATGTTGGTTACTAATAGCAGTCTGATTTTTGCATGAGAGTTTAATGAAAGGGTAACAAATTAATTTAATGTTCTGTCCCACAAAATACATGGGACGTTTTCGTAATCTGACGTTCCAAATTTTTAAACTGTTCCACAATTAAAACTTCCCCTGTTCCAGTGTTCCCTTACATCAAAGTTTGTCCGACTAGACACCATTAAGCCATTAACAAATTTTCAGCTTGCTATTAATCAACTTTTTTTGAAGTTATACTTCTTTACGCGCGATATGAGGGTGAATTTTTATATGTTAAAACCTACGATCCCGGCGCATGCGCATTATAACTTTGTTCTGATTGGATGTTCAAATGACATGTCAAAAATTATCCAATATGGCAGCTGTAGCGCAGTTGTGGTTTGGACGGTTGACGGTTTGGTTATGTATGGTTGTTGCGTTTTAAAATTTGTGGGAAGAGAAACAACAAAGGTTAGTTAATAGTTATACTGCCTTTTTAAATAGTTTTCATATTATATTTTTGAAGTTATACTTCAAAATGTTTTAATTTATGTATGTATCAGTCCAGAAAAGGTGTGGAAAGAATATATTAGTGTTTTTAAATATATTTTTCTACAAACGTGTTAAAAATGCAATTTTTAGGACTCCATAGGAGCGTTAAAAATGCTACTTTAAGGCACTAGTGCTTTAAAAATTTTAAGGCACTGCAGTTAAAAGTGAATTGTCAAATTGTGAAACGTTAAAATATTTATATTTCATTTATTAACATTAATATTAATAATACAACTTGCGCAATTTGAAAAAGGTGGTTTAAAAGGTTTTTTATTATAATTTTGTGTCTTTGGATTTGTCTTCCTTGGGCGTAAAATAATAAAACATCTATTTTTATATTTCACTTGTCACCGTGATGTATAATTATGTATATCTGAAAGGTAAGTGCATGCGGCTTGATGGCCTTTTTGGTAGAGCATTGGACCAGAGATCAAAAAATCGCGAGATTGCGGGTTCAAATCCCGGACGATTCATATTTTTTCTTTTTTTTTTAATATTTGGCATTGTTAAGTTTTGGTTCATTTTTGGTAATTATTGTTAATTTTTTGTATTGTAACTGTTAAGTAGGTATATTTATTTCGTTGAAATTATATTATAATAGCAGTATAACTTCTTACGTGCGTACAAAGTACACACACATTCTTTTTTTGCTACGCTGGATCCAGATCTATAAACCAATTGGGCATGTATTAAATAAATTAACCTAAATAAAATTACAAAATAATTATATTTATATAATGGTAGGGGAGCCCAAGCGGGGATTTTTGCAGTTACTCGAGCGCGTCAGATTATCATATGGAGAGAAACCTGGTACCCTGCAGATGTATCTCTACCATATATTGGCTCTTAACACAAGGGAGCGTTAAGGGGGACCCGAAAAAAAATATATCCTTAAAAATACTCGAAATTGTAAGATTAAGAAAAGGTACAGTAGGAAAAATGAAAGAATACCCATGAACGAACATATAAAACACGCTGTATTTTCCTGTCACCGTGTTACAAAGAAAATTAGCCAGCGCAAGTACATGTAATAATTATTGTTACATGTACTTGCACTGGACAATTTTCTTTGTGACACGGTGACAAGAAAATACAGCGTGTTTTATAATATGTTCGTTCATGGGTATTCTTTCATTTTTCCGACTGTAACTTAAGTACATGCAACAGAGAGTATATTTCAAAAATCTGACGATTTGAGCGGGACGTAAGGAAATGGGTGAGATAGATAGATAGATAGATAGATAGATATATAGATAGATAGATAGATAGATAGATAGATAGATAGATAGATAGATAGATAGATAGATAGATAGATAGATAGATAGATAGATAGATAGATAGATAGATAGATAGATAGATAGATAGATAGATAGATAGATAGATAGATAGATAGATAGATAGATAGATAGATAGATAGATAGATAGATAGATAGATAGATAGATAGATAGATAGATAGATAGATAGATAGATAGATAGATAGATAGATAGATAGATAGATAGATAGATAGATAGATAGATAGATAGATAGATAGATAGATAGATAGATAGATAGATAGATAGATAGATAGATAGATAGATAGATAGATAGATAGATAGATAGATAGATAGATAGATAGATAGATAGATAGATAGATAGATAGATAGATAGATAGATAGATAGATAGATAGATAGATAGATAGATAGATAGATAGATAGATAGATAGATAGATAGATAGATAGATAGATAGATAGATAGATAGATAGATAGATAGATAGATAGATAGATAGATAGATAGATAGATAGATAGATAGATAGATAGATAGATAGATAGATAGATAGATAGATAGATAGATAGATAGATAGATAGATAGATAGATAGATAGATAGATAGATAGATAGATAGATAGATAGATAGATAGATAGATAGATAGATAGATAGATAGATAGATAGATAGATAGATAGATAGATAGATAGATAGATAGATAGATAGATAGATAGATAGATAGATAGATAGATAGATAGATAGATAGATAGATAGATAGATAGATAGATAGATAGATAGATAGATAGATAGATAGATAGATAGATAGATAGATAGATAGATAGATAGATAGATAGATAGATAGATAGATAGATAGATAGATAGATAGATAGATAGATAGATAGATAGATAGATAGATAGATAGATAGATAGATAGATAGATAGATAGATAGATAGATAGATAGATAGATAGATAGATAGATAGATAGATAGATAGATAGATAGATAGATAGATAGATAGATAGATAGATAGATAGATAGATAGATAGATAGATAGATAGATAGATAGATAGATAGATAGATAGATAGATAGATAGATAGATAGATAGATAGATAGATAGATAGATAGATAGATAGATAGATAGATAGATAGATAGATAGATAGATAGATAGATAGATAGATAGATAGATAGATAGATAGATAGATAGATAGATAGATAGATAGATAGATAGATAGATAGATAGATAGATAGATAGATAGATAGATAGATAGATAGATAGATAGATAGATAGATAGATAGATAGATAGATAGATAGATAGATAGATAGATAGATAGATAGATAGATAGATAGATAGATAGATAGATAGATAGATAGATAGATAGATAGATAGATAGATAGATAGATAGATAGATAGATAGATAGATAGATAGATAGATAGATAGATAGATAGATAGATAGATAGATAGATAGATAGATAGATAGATAGATAATTTTATTAACCCTTGGTTACATACACTTATGCATAGGGCATGTCAAAAAATACAATAAATATTACAACACTGCAATTACAAACAAAAATAATATATAGTACAAGACAAATACATAATAAGTTGCCAACAATTATTATATAAATCATGTCAATATAAAAATTAAAATTCGCCCCAGACATTGGACATCTTCTACTAAGCATTCTGTAAATTCACGTACTGAACAAAAGGCATGGCTTATTAAGAATTGCTTTAAGTTTTTTTGTAAAGTTCTTAGTGAATTAAAATTTTTAAAACTAGATGGTAGTGTATTAAAAAGTAGAGAGCCTGCATATTCAGGAGATTTTCTAAAATTAGTATGAATATGACGGGGAAGATAATTATCCCGGCGTTTCTTGTGTTATATGCGTGTAAGTCATTTGCTGTTTTAAGATCATTTAACTTAGTGAACGTGCGTGATAACAACTTATAGATATATATTGAAGCAAGTGTAAGAATGTTATTATTTTTAAAACATTGTCGACAACTGTCTCTAAAGCGTAAACCAAATATTGTTCGAATTATTCGTTTTTGTGGGACAAATACTCTCAAACTTTCCGATGCCTGTCCCCAAACAATAATGTTTTGACTGATTATGGAATACACTTGGAAATAGTATAATGTATTTAACCAACGCATTTACAGTAACTTCGTCCTTTAACGACAATATCGCGAAATAAACTCGATTCAATTTTAAACAGGTATTGTTTACGTGTTCACGAGTTCACGAAAATTTAAAGTATTGTCTACAATCGTGCCAAGAAACTTAGTACTATCAACTAATTTAATAATCACGTTGTCTGTCTATGTCTCTGTTGTGAGTCTAAAAGTTTCACAAAAAAAAGCGAATATTTTGCGAAATGAACGTCAGATCGAAAAACTAAAAAATACGTCGTCAATTTTTTCAAAAATCTATCGAATGGTACTAAACATGACCCCCGCGGAAAGGGGTGGGGGTAAATTTAAAATTTTAAACACAAACCCCGCGATATTTTGCAAAATGTTTTTGAAAAATCTATCGAATGGTACACGACCCCCCACGGGGTGGGGTGGGGGGTTACTTTAAAATCTTAAATGGGACCCCAAATTTTTAATGCAGATTTGGATTCTTTACGTAAAAATAAGCAACTTTTATTCGAGACATTTTTTCGAATTATGGATAGATGGCGCTATAATCGGAAAAAACGATTGTTGGAAATGGAAAATGAAATTAAAAAATGGAAAGTCCCTACTAAAATGAAAAATTTTACTTAACTTCTTTTGGTTTTATGACCTAATAATCACAACCCAATAGGTCCTCATAACGCTCCAGTGACTGCAAATTTAGCATACTTTGCTCCCCTACCATAATAAATATTTTACAGTTCTTTACACCGCTTTCAAACTTTGTTCAAATCACAGTCTTGAGTTACCTATTAATAACTTAATGATTTGTTAACGGTTACTTTGTCAATTTTCCACCTATTCCTCATTGATGTGGTTCAATGAACAGTCATAGTATCTATTTTTCTGTTGTAACACCGTGCATTTTGTGGCCAATCGCAAGCTAAAACTTTGTAATTGAACTGGATGGGTTTGGGACATTTCATCAATACCTCTTTGCCGCTGATACATTTATAGAAATGGTTGCAGCTTTCTTCGTGAGGTAGAAGTGGAGAAGTTTCTTTTCTTTTTTCTGGACACTCGTTTTCTATTGAAACTGGCCGTTTTCTATTGAAACTTCTTGGTCGCTTAGGTCTAAAGTAGTGGTTGCATCGAGATCATAAAAATCGAAACTGCGTACGACCAACTTGTTAACATTGTTATGTATCGGATTATTACAGTCTACGTTATAACTATTATCACAGTTTGAGATGTGAATATTAAATAACTTTCCTGTGGGACATTATTTTTGTGGGTAATTTAACGCCATATACACATCGATAATACAAGTCGTAACGGGATTCGTACTTTTAGAGTGAACCTAGTATTTATAGGTCTATCACAATTAACAGGCTGCGATGACTGGGCCACTTAGAGAGAATTAATGAGATGGAGCCGTCAAAACATTTTCTAACCAAAATCCAGAGGAAGTGAGGAAAAGAGACACGCCCAGAGCACCTTTTAAGGATCAGGTGGAAGACGACGTACAAGTGTTAAGAGTACGAAATTGGAAAACTTAGGCGAAGGATAGGAAGGAATGGAAGCTAATTCTAGAACAGGCCAAAATCCACTAGTAGTTGTAGAGCCAATGATGATGATGACATTTTTTACCAAGTTAGTAAACGACAATAGGTCTGACAGGTATATATTTGCCTTAGGGGTCGCCAACTTCTTGAAAACTTTAAGATCTTATCTTGATCTTGTCTTGATTTCAAGACAAGATCAAGACAAGAAGTAATTTTAGATTTCAAGACAAGACAAGAAATTTTTTGTCAATACCAAGATTTCTTGTCAAGAAATCAAGAAATCTTGAAATATCTTGACTACCTAATAATAAAAGCTAGATTTTATTTTAAATAACAAATTTAGCACATTTTTAAATCGAAATTAATAAGCCATGAATTAAGGCAGATAGCACTTGTTATGGAGTCAACGCCTAGCTGATTTCTTGGCTTTGTTATTATTAAAGTTGCTGTTGAAAATAGCCTTTCCGCAGGTACAGATGTTGCTGGCGTTCCGAGAAAATCCTTGGCCATTTTCGATAATGACTTCGATAATGGGTAGATATTTTCGTGTCTTCTCCACCAATTAAGTATGTATATTCTCAGAATCTTCTGACCTAGGCTCATTTAAGTATTTTTCAATTTCATACTTTCAAGATTGTAAGTTATCTTTATCAGCTTTCTTAAATAGGTAAGTAATATCTAAATCAAATTCGTTATCTTCTTTTTTCAGATTATGTACTGACTCTGGTATTGGATTCTATAGATCATTCTGGGATTTATTAGAGTAGTTAACTTTAAATATTTGTTCAAATTTTTGTACTGCCTCTGATTGTAGAAGCTTTTTCCAAGATGAAGAGGAAAATGCCTCTACTTTATGGCGAGGATTCAAAATAACAATAATACAGTATATCCAATTAATTTTGTTATAATTGATGTTAAAACTGCCAAAAACATAGAAAAAAGCATCATTGCAAAATCTATTACTGATGTATGTAGTGAAACTAATAATTCCTGTTTCAAAGAAAACCAAATAGCCGTTTCAATTAAAAATAAATCAATAAAACATGACATAATATTTACAAAAGCAGACAAAGGTAACACTACTATTGCTATCGACAAACGAGACTATAATAACAAAACAATAGAATTTTTAACTAACCAAAACAGTATAAAACTAAACAAAGACCCCACAGAAAAATACCGAAAACAAATTAAACTAGCCATTGAAAATTCAAAATCAATACTAAATCCAACAGAACAGAAATACCTTAATATTATGAACCCACAACCTCCTAAATTATACTCTTTTATTAAACTACACAAACCTGACCACCCAATAAGACCTGTAGTTTCTTTTTATACAGCTCCGTCATATAAAATTTCAAAAAAACTGTCAGATATTATTACAGAATACACTAAATTTTCACCTAAATTCACCGTAAAAAATACACTAGAACTAGTTAATAAAATACAACATTTTCAATTGCCCAAAAACTCCAGACTAATTTCATTTGACGTAAAAAATCTTTTTCCTAGTGTTCCTCCTACAGAAACTTTTGTTTTAGTTAAGAATCTTTTAGACCATAATAGTACAAATCCGATCATTGCATCTGAAATTTTACACCTTCTTGAAATTTGCATAAATCAAGACTATTTTGAATTCAATAATCAAATATACACAAACAACAGTGCAGGACTTATTATGGGTAATCCTCTAAGCCCATTGCTATCAGATATATTTATGAACCAACTTGAAACAACAATTTCTAAACATCCCGTATTTAAACAGTTCTTATATTGGTGGAGATACGTGGATGATATACTAGTATGCTTTACAGGAACTAACAGACAACTTGACCAATTTCTATCATATATTAATTCACTTCATAATAATATTGAGTTTACAGTAGAAACAGAACAGAATAACTCTATAAACTTTCTAGATGTAACGATTTCCAGACTACACAACAAACATGAGTTCTCCATATATCATAAACCTACCCATACTGACACAACTATACACAATTTATCATCCCATCCTACACAACACAAATTAGCAGCCTACCATAGCATGATACATAGACTGACAGAAATTCCCATGACAAAAAATAACTTCGAAATAGAACTAAACATCATTAAACAAATAGCAGTAAACAACGGCTATAACGAACAAACAGTTAACAAAATTTTAAACCAAAAACTCCATAAGAAAGCCCTGAAATTAGTGTATCCACCACCACAGAAAGAACCCAGTACCTTCTGCTCTCTCACATATACTGGCAAGATAACAACAACAATAGCCAGATACATAAAAAAGAAAGGAATAACACCAGCTTTCAGAACTAACAACAACTTAAGCAAATATATTAAGAACAATAAAAGCCGAAAGAGAAAGCAACTACAGAGTGGTGTGTACAAACTAACTTGTGATGACTGTCCGAAAACGTACATCGGTCAAACTGGCAGAACTTTTGACAAACGGATAGCAGAACACAAAAGGGCATTCAACAATAGAAAAACAGACACTTCTACATACGCACTTCACCTTCTAGATCATAATCATTCTTTCAATGAAGAGTTTAAAATTCTACATATTCAAAATAAAGGCCTTAAGCTATCTTTTTTAGAATCTATGGAAATTAATAAACTGAAAAATACAGATATAATTCTGAATGACCAACTCGAGACAAACAGCTCCCCACTCCTCAACCTCTTCAGTTGAAGATTAAAAAGGCAAACACATTGTAAACTATATTACTTGAGAAAGGCACTCCGCCGAAACAGCTGTAGTCACTTAGATATAATAAATTTTGTGGAAGTATATAAAACAAACGTTTTCAGTTTTTTATTGTTAGATAATTTTGTTATAGTGTTTCAGTATTTTATCTGTCGCAGCTTGAATGCAGTAAATTAATTGCTCATCGGTAGCGTCTCTATCAATTTTATTATTAAGTTCATGAGCCCATATTTCCAGTTTGTCTAAAAGTAAATTTACTCCAATTACCGCCAATGGGAGTGTGCAATACTTTTCCCCTTCGAGAATTGAAGAAAGTGTTTTAAAGAGTGTTTTCTCAGGTGCTGACAAAATTTACTGATCAGAACCATTTTTTATCTAACATTTTCCAATTATTTAGATTTTGGTTGTTGTCACAAAATATACACCCACCGGCAAAATTAGCCGAACACCTTAAAAATGGGACATGTTTAATTTCTCAAATTTCCTAAACCTGTTGTCCGAATTGAGTGATTCTTTTAGTATATTATAGTCTTTTTATTTAAGAATATCAATATAATAATATTGTTGCTAGACAGGTAAATGCCATTTTATACCGGGTGTAACAATCATACTGTGTTTTTTTCTTAAAGTTCGGAACACCCTGTGGAATATTCTAGCATATATAAAATATTGAAATTAAAACTCAATTATAGCCTTAGGCTTTCTTAACATTTTCTTTTTTGATTCATTTGCTTATGTTGGAAAATAAAAAAGTTATGTGCTTTAATAATTAGCCATGTTTTTCATCAATAAATCCTCATAGTAGGGGATGAAAGTATGCTAAATTTGCAGTTACTCGACCTCGTATGGGGACCTATTTGATTGTGAAGAGTGGGTGCTAAAACCAAAAAAAGGTAAGTTAAGTTTTCCATAAAGTGTGGGACTTTTTTAATTTAATTTTCATCAATCGTTTTTTCCGATTATAGCGCCATCTCTCAATAATTGGAAAAAATGTTGCGAATAAAAGTTGCTTATTTTTACGTCACGAATCCAAATCTGCAATAAAAATTGGAGGCTCCTATTTAAGATTTTAAAGTAACCCCCCACCCCATCCCCGTGGGGGGTCGTGTTTGGTGCCATTCGATAGATTTTTGAAAAATCTTATTCAATATTTCAACGTATTCAATTAAACACGTATTCAATATTTTTCAAAAATCTATCGAATGGCACCAACCCGGTCGCGGGTTCCAATCCTGGACGATTCATATTTTTTTTAAATTTTTGGTTGATTTAATAAAAAATTTTTGAAAGTGGTAGATAAGAAACTTAGTTTAATATTTAAATAAAATACAAATAACCTGTTAAGTATATTTACTTCGTTGAAATTATATAGTAGAAGAATAACTTCTTACGTGCGTACAAAGTACACACACATTCTTTTTTCTCAAGACAGGACAAGAAGTTGTTGTCAAGACAAGAATTGTTGTCTTGTCGACCCCTATTTGCCATGCTAATAGCAAATCTTCAGCAGTAAGACAAGTAAACCATAGGAGAATACATTAAATAAATTAAATTAAATTAAATTACAAAATAATTATATTTACATAATAAATAATTTACAGTTCTTTATACCGCTCTCAAACTCTGTTCAAATCACAGTCTTTGGTTACCTATTAAGTAACTAGGTGATTCATTTACAGTCACTTTGTCAATTTCCCACTTATTCCTCATTGATGTAGTTCAATGAACCGTCGTAGTATCTATTTTTCTGTTGTAACACCTAGCATTTTGTGGCCAGTCGCAGGCTGAAACTTTGAAGTTGAACTGGAAGGGTTTGGGACATTTCATCAACACCTTTTTGCCGTTGATACATTTATAGAAATGGTTGCAACTTTCTTCGTGAGGTAGAAGTGCAGAAGGTTCGTACGGGTCTTTCTTTTCGGGACACTCGCCACTTTCTACTGAAACTTCTTGGTCGCTCAAGTCTAAAGTGGTGGTTTCATCGGGATCATAAAAATCAAAACTGCGTACAACCAACTTATTAACATTGTTATGTATGCGATTATTACAATCTACGTTATAACTATTATCACAGTTTGAGATCTGAGTATTGAATAACTTCCCTGCGGGACATTCCTTTTGTACTTTAACGCCATATACACATCTATAATACAGATCACAACGGGATTCGTGGGCTGTCTGCTGGTTCTCTATTTTACAAGAGTTGGTATTGTGTTTCTCTTCAGAAGAACGTTCTGGAGAAGAGTCAAGCTTTAAGTTTTCTGAAAAGAAATTATAGGTTAATTTTTATATTAACTAGTTTCCACAAAATATAACCAATTAGCTGCAAATCAGGTAAACCAGTCAAGCAAATCCAGGCAAACATTTAAAAGCAGATTAAAAAAATATACCAAAGATGTACGAAAATATACCAAAAATTATTAATAAAAAAGACCGTGATATACAGGGTGTCCCGAAAAGATTGGTCATAAATTATACCACACATTCTGGGGTCAAAAATAGTTCGATTGAACCTAACTTACCTTAGTACAAATGTGCTCATAAAAAAAGTTACAGCCCTTTGAAGTTACAAAATGAAAATCGATTGTTTTCAATATATCGAAAACTATTAGAGATTTTTTAATGAAAATGGACATGTATCATTCTTATGGCAGGAACATCTTAAAACAAAATTATAGTGAAATTTGTCCACCCCATAAAAAATTTATACGTTTTTAAAACTTTTTTGCCTCCTAGTATTTTTTCGATAATCCAGTTTTTATCGAGATGCGGCTTCTTTTTCAATATATTTACGTAAACATTTTATGGGGGTTTTGTTCCTTTAAACCCCCCAAATGTTTGTGTACGTTCCAATTAAACTATTATTGTGGTACCATTAGTTAAACACAGTGTTTTTAAGACTTTTGCCTCTTAGTCTTTTTTTTATAAGTCACCTTTTATCGAGATGTAGCTTCTTTTTCAAAATATACCTAAAAATGTAAATTATAAATAAATTTTCAGATTATTAACAGTTCTCTATAACCGTACTTAACCATATACAAATATGTGGTGGATTCGACTATTCAAAATATCTCGATAAACACTGACTTATCGAAAAAGTACTAAGAGGCAAAAAAGTTTTAGAAACATTGTGTTTAACTAATGGTGCCACAATAATAATTCATTTGGAACGTACACAAAAGTTTGGGGGGATTTAAGGGAACAAAACCCCATTAAATTTTTATGGGGTGCACAAATTTCACTTTAATTTTTTTTTAAGATGTTGCGGCCATAAAAATGCCACATGTCCATTTTCAATAAAAAATCTCTTAGAGGTTTCGATATATGAAAAAAATTAATTTTTATTTTGTAACTTCAAAGGGCTGTAACTTTTTTTGTGTGCACTATTGTATATAGGTAAGTTAGGTTCAATCAATCTATTTTTAACCCCAGAATCTGTGGTATAATCTATGACCAATCTTTTCGGGACACCCTGTATAATATAATAATGTATCAAAAAATATAAATTAAATATTATAATAATAATAACAACATAAATATCAGAATAGTTAAAGATCATTACTAAGGATTTATATAAGAAGAAAGTATTTATAATGATTACCTCTCTACTAAAGCTATTTATCGGCTTGTAATGAGGCTACAGACACCAAAATATCTTTTTCTTTTTTAATCACCACCTTTTTTAGACCATTAAACGATTTTAAAGTTAAACGATGTTTTGATATAATGTATACTTTTTGAGGAATTTCCAAAAAACCGTTTTAAAAAAGTTTATTTTTGTTAAAAAATTGACATTTTCACTTGCGAATAAGTCAAAAAGTATTGACTTTCAGAAACAAATTGTATAGGAGAAAAATTGTTCAAAATTATTAGTATTCACTTCCGGAGTTTTTAATAAAAAAAATTACCCCGGAGAATGGGTGGCATCTCCCAGGGTAAAGACACCCCACGGAACAGGGTCAACTTTGAAGTTGAGGGTAAGCAGAACTCATAGCCAAATGTTGGTGAATATCGGTGAAGGGTCAGAAATGGATTTACAGGATTACCTACACTGTATTTTATCTTCGTTGACCAGAGTACAGGTGATAATAAAGTTAATACTGATGAACATACTAATTCTTGATAATAAAGTACAAAAGGAAGTATGTATACCTATTAGCCAAATCACGAGATATTTAAGATAAGTTATCAAAAAACCGTACAAGATACAAAAGTAAATAGTTGAAATAATTCCAAAATACACATATAGTATTATAACACAAAGTTTTTTTTTTAAATATGAATCCCTGTGTTAACAAGACTTTTAAGCTAAGCCTCGTATGATGTCACCAAGTTTCTGGTTTATTTAGGATCATGATACTATGACAAGAACCATAACTTGTCATAGTATCATGATTTAGCATGATAAAACAACAATTTTTATATATTATCTATACAGTCGGAAAAATGAAAGAATACCCATGAACGATCACATCAATTACTTATTTTGCATTTGCTGTCATTTTCTATAAATAACAAACGTTTGTTATAGAAAAAGACAGCAAATACAAAATAAGTGATTGATGTGATCGTTCATGGGTATTCTTTCATTTTTCCGACTGTACAAATGCCTTGGCCATGAAATACATATTGGAAAGAACAACCAAACGCTATATCTATATGATTTATAATGTAAAATAGTTATTGGTTGGCCTTATTAATAATGGTTTGCTTAATAATGACTAATATACCCATTTGCCTGAAGAGAAAAGTATAATATAAACAATGCTTATTACCGGTAATGCGATACCTTTGAGTATATACTAACTAGTGGCAGATTTAAAGGTTGCCTCTAGTTAGTATATGCTTGGATGGACATATAGACAGCAAAAATTTAAGAGCAGCCAGAGAGCCATGGAAAAAATCATGCTTGGAGTTATTAAGGAATCACACTTGGAAAGTCAAAGACATAATGAAACATGTAACTATACTGAAATGAGCGAACAAACAAAGCAGAGGTCAACCACAAACGCGCTGGAGTGACTGCGTAAAAAGAATTTCTGAAAACTGGATGATGACAACCCAGAATCGAGAGATATGCAGATTGGAAGAGGCTATGTTTAACAGTGGACAGCAACGGTGACATAGTAATGATGATGACTGTTTTCGGAGTATTACAAATGAATAATGTTAATACTTGAAAGTATTTAAAATATTTGTGCATCATAAAATACAAATCTGTAAGATTGAACATCAAAAAAGATATGTAATGATAAAATGTCGTTTAAAGGAGCAAACCTTGACACTCGTCATATCGCACCTTGAAAACCATATGGCAATATCTGCAATTTTTCATAAAATGACCTTTGAATGCAGTCTAATAGAAAAAAAATCTATTTTTTAATGCTATATATTAGCATCCTAGGTGACTTGTTTTCTATGTCAGAGGGCCCTAGGGTGACATCTTCTAGGAATTTTAGTCGTTTGCAGAACAGTGGTACGCAGTTGCATAGTATATGTTCTGCCGTTTCTTTTTCGTTGCCACAGAAACGACAGTTCTCACTGATCTGATTTGCCCATTTTTTGAGATGATATCTCAGAGGACAGTGACCAGTGAGGAGGTCATTGATCAGTGAGGCCAGTGACCATTTTTATATCCTTTTTACTCATTTCGAGAAGGCGGTTTGTTGCACTAGGCGACACTTTTATGAGCCTTCTCATAAATTTTGTCTTCTGACGTTCATTGCAATTCACATGACATGTGTATACGGAAGACAAATAACTTATTAGTTAGTTGTAATCAACGAAATGAAATAATTAGGAAAAGATGGGACGGTGGAGTTCTAATGGAAGTGTAGATCAATTCATTTAAAAGATAAAAAGAGATAATAAGCAACGGGAAAATGAAGATATGGTTGAAAATACGCCAAACCATAAGAAAGTGATTCACAATAATCTCTTTCTCTTGTCGTTTCCCCATTACTGAGGATCGTGATTTCTTCCAATATTCCTAACAATGTTTCTCCATTGGTCTCTATCTTCAGCTCCTCTAAGAGCTTCGCAGAATGAGTTTCCAGCTGAATGCTTTATTTGGTCAGACCATCTAGTTGGTGATCGTCCTCTTGATCTTCCCCCCGGAACGTTTCCAGAAACAATTTTCTTCGTTTCTTCTCCAGCACCACATCTCAAAGGCATCAATTTTTTGGCGCTCGCATGCGCGAAGAGTCCAAGTCTCTGCTCCGTATTAGACAAGGCGAAAACGGCGGGTTCGAAGGGAAAAATATTCCCATGAGATTTTTTTGCATAATCACATTCGTGAGACATCCCAGAATAAGGTTCAAGAAGTCGCCCAAGTGAAAAGTGGGCCAATTTTTTTTTAACAATTTTTTTTTAATCAAATTGCAAGAATCAATATTTTTGGCCCGAACAATTTTTTCTTTAATTTTTTGGACCATTCTGGACAAAAAAGGTCTCTTATAATTTTTCTCTAAAGTTGATCGTTTTCGACTTATAAGCAATTTAAAATTGAAAAAAACGAAAAATGGCGATTTTCAAGGCTTAATAACTCGGTTAAAAGTTATTATTATAAAAGTCAATATATGACTAAATCAAAGTTTGAAGCCCCCCCTACAAGATCCTGAAGAAATTTTTGTCATTATTTTATTACTAAGCTGTTATTTTTAAGTAATAATAATAAGCGCCATGCACGTGTGCGGGGCTGTAAATGCTGAGTGCGAGAGAGAAGCTATTCCAGCAGTCCAATTGTGCATCTTACTCGCACTCACATTTACAGTAGCGTCAATACGATACAACCACTCATTGTTATTAATTAAAAATAACAGCTTAGTAGTAAATTAATGACACAGATTTCTTCAGGATCATGTAACGGCGACTTTAAACTTTGATTTAGTCACTTTCTGACTTTCAAAATAATAATTTTTGACCGAGTTATTAAGCCTTAAAAATGGCCATTTTCGCGTTTTTCAAATTTTAACTTGCTTATAACTCGAAAAAGATCAACTTCAGAGAAAAATTATAAGAGACCTTTTTTGTCCATAATGGTCCAAAAAACCTAAATAAAAATTAGTCCGGGCCAAAATATTGATTTTTGCAATTTGATTAAAAAAAAATTGTTAAAAAAAAATTGGCCCACTTTTCTCGTGGG
Organism: Diabrotica virgifera virgifera; assembly: GCF_917563875.1. Classification (NCBI taxonomy): domain Eukaryota; kingdom Metazoa; phylum Arthropoda; class Insecta; order Coleoptera; family Chrysomelidae; genus Diabrotica; species Diabrotica virgifera. The sequence goes on along the minus strand of NC_065444.1, from coordinate 59,396,775 downwards.
CGACTTCTTGAACCTTATTCTGGGATGTCTCACGAATGTGATTATGCAAAAATATCTCATGGGAATATTTTTCCCAACGAACCCGCCGTTTCCGCCTTGTCTATATAGAAATATTGAGAATACACGGGCATTCACCAGTCTCATCTTGATATTTTGAGAGATATATCTGGCTTTCCAAACTTTAGTTAGGCGACTCATCGCATTTTTTGCCATACCAATACGTCTCCGAACTTCTGCTCCACAGTTACCATCGTTAGTTATACTAGACCCGAGATAGACAAAAGTGTTTAGTATCTGGTATTCTTGTAACATGTTAGTCAGTTGAATAGTGTCGAATCTGTTGACAACCATTATTATTGTCTTAGCTTTATTGATTTTTAGACCAACTTTATTGCTTTCGTACTCAACTCTTCGCAGGAGATTAAACATGTCTTGCTCATTTGCTGCTATAAGTGTAGTGTCATCAGCAAATCTTAAATTGGAGATTTTCCTACCAGCTACTGTACTCCTACAATAATAATATAATCTGAAATATCCGGATAATTGGTGTCTCTTACTCCAATGAAATGTTTAACAAATATAATACTCAATATTGTATATGTAGATACCTAATAATAATAAACTTAAAACATTCAATTCACATATAATGTACATTAACCTAAAATCAATGAAAAGCAGCAAACAAGTCTTTAAATGGATATAGGAATATAGATACTTACTTTGTACCAAATGTTTTCCATCAACTCCTTGTAGCACCAGCATTAGCATCGCTATCCAGTAGAATTCCATGGCTTGTCTTTCGATCAATCAAAAATTATGAATCTATCAAAACACACAATGGTATTGTCTACTATAAAACCTGAACAAGAAATGAATGCAAATATCAAATATTTTATCTCTTATATTATTTGCAACAATTATTAAAGCCAATAATCTCTCAACAGATTAAGTCATAAGATGTGTATCACGCTTTATCATAGTGTGCTGTTTAGTCGATGAAATCAGAATAGGGTTCTAAAAACTGTACTTACGTCAATACTAAAAAAAATATTTTTATGATTGTCCATTGTTGAAAAGTAATGGTGTTTATTGTTTATTAACAAATTGTGTACCTTCGTTTGGGGTAGAACCATTGAGTATAAGCTTCATGAATAATATTTACAACAGTAATATTAATCCGGGTTTTTCGGAAAAAAATAGCGGAAAACATACAGTAAATATAAAACATTTGCAAATATAAACAGCTCAACTGTAAGGGCAAAAATAGGCGGACCACTCTGTGGATTCACAGAGTGGCTGAAACAGGCGATTTTCTAGGCAGCGACTACGCTGCGAAGTGGATCGTTTGAAAGGGTGCGGCGTTTAATGTAATGAGTGAGAAAAAAGTTTTCTTCTTCTTCTTCTTCGTCTAGCCATTCACGTCCACATCTGAACATAAGCCTCTTCAAGTCTTCCTTTCCATTGTTTTTTGTTGTACGCTACTTGTAACCAATTTTTCCCGGCAGTTCGTTTCAGATCATATGTCCATCTCATAGAAGGTCTGCCTCTGGGTCTTTTGTGTTGGTATGATCTCCAGGTTAGAATTGTTCTGTGCCATTTGTTTAGATCGCTCCTAGCTACATGTCCAGCGTATTCCCATTTCAATTTTAATCATTTTTGTATCACATCGGTGACTTTGGTTTTCTGTCTTATCCATGTGTTTGTTTTCCTGTCCTTAAGTGATATGCCAAGCATTGCTCTTTCCATCGCGTGTTGAGTGACTCTGAGTATGTTCATATTCTTTTTTGTGATTGTCCATGTTTGTGCCCCATATTATGTTAAGAGTAAACAGTAGCGATCAACAGGTCAAACTAGAAAAAAATCAGGTCCGGCTTTAAAAAATTAGTTCCTTTGGGTCTTAGAAAAAATTTCACCCTGTATGCGCTTTTTGAAAACTCTAATATGAATTTTACAAATTAGACAAATAGGCAATTAAAATGGCATATTTATTTTTCCCCACACGATTACTTAATTTTTTATTAAAAAAATCAAATTTGACTATGAATTAAGATTTTGGTAAAGTAAACCATAGATTTAAAAAAATTAAGTTTTATTACAAAAATTAATTTTTTTTAACAAATATTTGATTTATGTTACCACCCAATAAACTGATTTATTATTCAAACTAGAAAAAAATCAGGTCCGGCTTTAAAAAATTAGTTCGTTTGGGTCTTAGAAAAAATTTCACCCTGTATACCTTTTTGAAAACTCTAATATGAATTTTACAAATTAGACAAATAGGCAATTAAAATGGCATATTTATTTTTCCCCACACGATTACTTAATTTTTTATTAAAAAAACAAATTTGTCAAAATCGGAATTTTAACCTAAAAATGAAAAAAAAAAAGATGAAATCACGGTTAACTCGCTACAACGTTCCATTTAAAAAAATTTTTTCTGAAATTTTTACAGCACATATCTCTTACCATTGTGAAGACTATGACAATAATTGTTGCAGACTTTCAGTCTTCTTCTCGTAAAAGTTATGAATTTTTAAAAATAAAAGGTGCAGCTTCGTGAATTGCAAAGTTAAATCGCAAAAATTAAGTGAAAAAATTTAAAATTTATCTATTTGATCACGTCTATGTGAACTATAGAGTCCAAAGAGAAGTGTTATGGGGAGTTTTAGATCTAGACATCTAGTTGTAAAAAAAATGGTGAAACTTTTAATATTAAGAAAAACGTTGCTTAATTTTTTTTATTTTTATTTTAAAATTGCGATTTTGACAAAGGACATCGCACACATCTTATGGAAAATATAATGTCACTCAAATTCAATAAAATTTATACGAATAGATTCGTTTTAAATTAACTGTAAATTCTTATCATTGCGCCAACTCTTAATTATGATTAATTACGGCGCAAATTGCAATTAAAGTTTATCGAAATCACATTTTTGGAGTCTATAAACGTGTCAGTTATAATCACTATTGCTCTGGGTGCTATTCAAAACAGCTTAAACCCCGCTGGGCCTAAGCGGATTAGTGAAACTATTATAATAAGATGCTTAAGAGCTCGAGAAGATTTATGAACTAACTATAATTTGGGTATTTTAAAATATTTTTTCTCTCTCTAACTTATGTACCTACCCATTTGATTTCAGATTGATTTATATCAATTTCTGCTCTTATTATTGAAAATTAAGAGTTGGCGCAATGATAAGAATTGATCGTTAAATTGAAACGAATATATTCATATAAATTTTATTGAATTTGAGTGACATTATATTTTCCATAAGATGTGTGCGATGTCCTTTTTTTTAATAAAAAATTAAGTAATCGTGTGGGGAAAAATAAATATGCCATTTTAATTGCCTATTTGTCTAATTTGTAAAAAAAAGCGTATACAGGGTGAAATTTTTTCTAAGACCCAAACGAACTAACTTTTTAAAGCCGGACCTGATTTTTTCTAGTTTGAATAAATCAGTTGATTGGGTGGTAACACAAATCAAATATTTGTTAAAAAAAATTAATTTTTGTATAATAAAAGTTAATTTTTTTAAATCTATGGTTTACTTTACCAAACTCTTAATTCATAGTCAAATTTGATTTTTTTATAAAAAATTAAGTAATCGTGTGGGGAAAAATAAATATGCCATTTTAATTGCCTATTTGTCTAATTTGTTAAATTCATATTAGAGTTTTCAAAAAGCGTATACAGGGTGAAATTTTTTCTAAGACCCAAACGAACTAATTTTTTAAAACCGGACCTGATTTTTTTCTAGTTTGAATACATCAGTTGATTAGGTGGTAATAGTGTAACGACTGACCAAAATAAGAGACACATCGATCTGACCGTTCAAAACTTATGACGAATATAAATTTCTGTCAAAATGCGAAACTCCCCCTGTATATTATTAAACAAGGGGAACAGATACTTTTTAATGGTCATTTGTTATTCCCCATAGGAGCCTCTATACGAGGTAGGAGTATGTACAGTTAGTTCCTCATGACTCACCCTGTATAGTTCAGTTTGCCGAATGCTTCCCATGCTGGGCAAAAAAAATATAGAACATTTTTGCTTACAATTAGGTCCTCTAACGACTCCCGGGGTTATTTTGACCAAAAAAATTTCAACCCCCGGAAAGGGTTGCGAGCCACCTTCAAGATAAATGCGTATTTTGGCATAGGGTAGACTTTGTGTGTTGAGGTATTCCCTACTTACTCTGAAAGTATGAAGTAAATTTATGCATTAGGACGGAATTCGGAGCCAAATACCCTTATTGACTGCACTAAAACAGAATGGAAAGTTTTGGCGTTCAAAGTTAAAAAATAGTCTATGGTTAAGTGAAAAAATGGTTATATTTGTCTTGTAGTTATATTTTTTTACTATGTCAATTTGGTTTAGCATTAAATTCTGTCATAAGATGATTACAAAATTAACAGTGGTAAATTCCATCAAAATAAATGATCAAGAAATAAACTATACAACAGAAATTATATAGCAAAACCGTTGATCTTTTTTATCTACGATAATCAAAATATAATCCCAATTGTCTCATAATAAATACTAGGTACATACTAGGTGGTCTGATAAGGAACCACCTTTGAAATGAAAAACATGTTTTTTCAGAAAATTATTTTATTTTATTCGATAATAATAATAACAAAAATATGTTTATTAGTTTTCATGTACATGTATCTGTATAAGAATTTTACAATAATTATGTTATTTACACATAAAACAATAAACATCTGGCACTATCCGTTAAGACCAAAAATGGTCGAGCACGGGAATAGTGTGTATATCGTGTAATACATTAAAAAGATAGTAGAATACTGTAACATAAAATATAAATAATTAATTATAGACTACAGGCCCATGCCAAAAAATGGATGGGTCATATGAACCACCAGGTGACGTATATAGGACGATATAAGAGCATAAAATAATAAGATTCAGCACTATGCCGTCACTTGTAAGCAGTCCAACTGAGTGCTGGTGAGAATTCAAAAGTGCAGGTAGAATGGGTACATTTTGGTCATATATTTTTGTACGGCATTTTTACCAGCGATAGATCCAAGAAAAATAATAAGAAAGCGCCTAATGCCGTACAAAAATAGTGAGCCACAAAGTTGGTAAATTTTTTTGATTTTCTGACAATTTCCATGGTAAATTTGGTCATTTGATTCTGTACTGCATCAGTTTCATACTGTTTCAAAACAACTTCTAATCCATTATTCCGCAAGGCCGTACAAAAATCATGCGACAAGGGGAAAAATCGAGGGTTGCAATCCCCTCTCTTTCCGTGGTCCGGGGGGTGATTTGAAAAAGTACGGCGTCGGTTCCTAAACATTATATACCATTCAAAAGTACTATTAAAAATAATGCCGTCAAAAAATGATTGTTCATTTGAATATATATTAATAATTATGTTAATTTCATGGTATACTTGATTTATAAAGCTAAAAAAATCATTTGACACTGTACGGCAACTTTGTTTTTAACATGATATTGTAAAATACAATTGTTATATAGTATTGCCGTTAAAAAGAAACTGTTCTAAAAAAAATTATAGAGAAATACAAAAACAGAAATTTTTAAATTATTGCAAAAGTTTAAATATTCATAGATTAATAAAATATAGCAACTTTCTACATTTATCCTTTGCTTTAAATAGTATTAAGATAAATAAATTAGGAAAAAATGATGCCGTACATTTTAATGCAGACCATATCTTTTAGGCTCATCAAAATGACGCTACTATTTTAAAGGTGTAGTACTTTATCGTCATTTGATACTGTACGGTATTAACATATTTTTGAAGAGAACAATTATTGATAATATGATAAAATCATTATGACGTCTAACTGAAGAGAAAGGGTGTGTAGGTATTAGACCAGGGCGCATCTGTAAAAATATTAGTACATTTGGACGTTGAGAGGTGACTCAATTTTTTTTGCAGAAATTGCTTGAAAATGACTCTTAATAATAATATTTGAGTTATCCTCCCTCTCAAAAAGGTCCGTAACATTGTTTAAATAATCAAAATGTCAAAAAATGAAGGGAAAATTAGATTATTGTCTTCGTTTTTCGATTATAACTTTAACAGTATTCATTTCCGAGAAAAGTTGTACTGACATAAAAGTTGCGTAATTAAATTTCCTATAATATAGAATTGGTTAAAAATTTAAAAAATAGTCACCCTTAATAATAGTAATACTTACGAAAAAACCATACAAAAACAAGTATTCGCATTTTTTACGTTTTTCAACCATTTATGCTACACTTAGGACCTTCATATTTCACCCAGAAAAACTTTATGATACAGTAAAACAAAACTATAAATTTCATTAGGATCGGTTCAATATATTTTGCAAAATAAATTTTGCAATCCAGCTTTCGCAAAAAAATCATTTTTTTTTTCAAAATGTTACAGGACTGAAAATAAAGTAGATAGCAAGTTGATTTTTTTTTGCATATAGAAGTGTACTGTATCTTTCATTTGCAATTTACAAAATTAAATTCAATTAATTACCACGGCGTCAGGAATTTTTTTAAATAAACATTAATTATTGGTGCTACGCGCAGGACAGCGGATAGTTTGCTCTGATTGGGCATTCCAATGACCTTTGATAATGATTGATACATTTTAATTTTTATTACATTTCGATATAAATAAAAAAAATTGTTTATTGCAAAATAAAAACACATATTCTATCCTTTGAAATTCCACTTTTTTAGCAAAAACTTTCATTGTTCATATATTTTAACTTAGAGAATAAAAGTTTATTATTTTTAAACATATGCAATTGTTTAAACGATATTTCACAAACAATAATAAAATTAGTTTGATTTTTGTGGAATTAAAATATTAAAATACAACAAAATATAGAGTAAGAAAATAATATATTAGATAAAGATTGGTAGAAATTTTGGTGGAAATCAACTTGTGTGAATCTAACACCGCTGTCCTGCGCGTAGCACCAAAAATTAATGTTTATTTAAAAAATTTACTGACGCCGTGGTAATTAATTGATTTTAATTTTGTAAATTGTAAATGAAAGGTACAGTACACTTCTATAAGCAAAAAAAAATTCAACTTGCTATCTGCTTTATTTTCAGTCCTGCAACATTTAAAAAAAAATGATTTTTTTTGCGAAAGCTGGATTGCAAAGTTTATTTTGCAAAATCTAATAGACCGATCTTAATGAAATTTACAGTGTTATTTTACTATATCATAAAATTTTTTTTGGGTAAAATATGAAGGTCCTAAGTTTAGCATAAATGGTTGAAAAATGTAAAATGCGAATACTTGTTTTTGTATGTTTTTTTTCGCAATTATTGCTATTTTGCAACAAGGGTGACTATTTTTTAAAATGTTTAACCAATTTTATATTGTAGGAAATTTAATTACGCAACTTTTATATCAGTACAACTTTTCTTAGAAATGAATAGTTTTAAAGTTATAATCAAAAAACCAATAAAAAACTCGAATTTTTCCTTCATATTTTGACATTTTGATTATTTAAACAATGTTCCGGATCTTATTTAGAAACACCCTCTATTGACGAAGAACATGGCTAGTTGTTAAAGTACCTAACTTTTTTATTATTCAACATAAGCGAATGAGTCAAAAAAAAGTTAAGAAAGGCTAAGGACACAATTGAGTTTTTATTTCAATATTTTATATAAGCTAGAATATTCCACAGGTTGTTCCAAACTTTATGGAAACAACACAGTATGATTGTTACACCCGGTATAAAATGACATTTACCTGTCCAGCAACAATATTATTACACTGATATTCTTAAATAATAAGGCTATAACGTACTAAAAAATCACTCAAATCGAATAACTGGTTTAGGAAATCCGAGACATCAAACATGTCCCATTTTTAAGGTGTTCCTTTAATTTTGCTGGTGTGTGTAGTATGCTATCTGTCCTTTGCCAATTCGTGTTTGAATATCCTCCTCTGCTCCTCCTGTCGTGTTCAGTATGCTTCCTAGATAACTGACTCTTTGCACTGATTTCAGCTCTTGGTTTTCGATTTGTATGCCCATTTCTCTCGGTGCGTTAATGTTCATTAGTTCAGTTTTATTAATGTTTATCGCCATACCCACTTTTTTACATTCTTTGGCTAATTTCTCACTTTTTTTCTGCATGCTCTGTCTCTTTGCTGAAAGTACGCATACATCATCTGCGTAATCAAGATCTTCTAATAAATTGTTCAAAGGTATTCCAGTGTACCCCAGTTTTACCGTTGCTGCTTTTTCTCATGAGCCAGTCCATGACAATAGTAAATGGAGTGGGAGACAATATACAACCCTCTTTTACACCGCTGTTAATGTCGATTAGTTCTGTTAAATTCCCGTCGTATAATACTTTTGCTGTGGTGTTTTCATAAAACAACTTCATCATTCTTAAGAATTTGTCAGATATCCCATAACTTTCTACTATTTCCCACAATTTTTCTCTGTGTAGGATATCGAACGCCTTCTAAATTTAATGAAGTTTAGAATGTAGTTTACTTGGTCATTCCACTGACTGCTCGATGCTTATTCTGAGCGTGCAGATCTAGTTTATGCATGACTTATTTCCTCGGAAGCCAGCTTGATTTGGTCTTAATTTCTGGTGTATTTTATTTTTCATTGTATGTATTAACTACGGGTCATTATTTTACTCGCAACACATAAGAGGGTTATAGGTTATACGTTATAATAGGTCTCCAGTTCTCGCACTTTGAGATGTCGCCTGTTTTCGGGATAGTGATTATAATGCTTTCTGTCCATTATTTTGGGATTTTCTTCTGACCCCATATATTTTCAAATAGTGTATATGTTACGGTAAGAGTAGATAATTGGTAATTGTATACAATTACCGGTAATTGTATACAATTACCAGAGCCGACGGTAAATGTAGGAAATTATTTTCAATTATCTACTTTTACCAGTAATTGTATACAATTAAAAAGGACCAGCGGTAAAAGTAAGTAAAATGATGAAATAAAAACAATAAATTCCAACAGCTATTGAAGAAGTGTGATTTTTATTGAATTGAATTAAAAACAAGAGACATTTTGTTTAACCTGAATTGAGCTTCTTTACCTGAATTAATACTACTACATACTTTACTTTTATAACCTGACGAAGACGTTTTTCTAACATACCTATTCGCGCAATGAAATGTTTAGTTTTAGAACCATGTCTAGAGAAATAAATGATTCTTTTCAGATGGTAAATTGATTTCTGCTATACAACTATGGAAGTCACCCTTCTTTAGTACCCAATTTGTATAATTCATTTTTAATATTCATAACAACAGCCAAAAATTTCTAAAATCACTTCGTACCCTGTTAACCTCAGGCATTCTTAATCTTACCGTATCACCGAGAGGAGGAAATTTCAAGTTTGACATTTTAAGCATTTTCTTCGCTTGCTTTTCAAGACCTTCTTTTGCACATGTTCGTTTAATTGCAACAGAATCTAAAATTTGATTAAAAAAATAGTTCTTCTAGAATCGCATTAGATTCATTCACTGACGGTTGCTCAGGTTTTCCTGGTTCTTGTTATATTAAAAGCTCATTTGGTTCGTCCACTTCTGCTTCTTTACGTTCTTCAGAATCAGGACCTGATTGGGTTTCTTCTACTTGTCCTTCTCCTTCCAAATCTTTGTCAGTGGAAATATTTTCTAGAGCATCTTCTAACAGTAATGAAGTTTTGAAACCAATCTTGGCAGGAACCCCAAACATAGCTTCACACGGACTGCACTGATAACAGAAGGATAAGCTGGGTTCTTGGCGAATTGTTACAGATCGAGGACCGTCTGATAACTTGTTTGGTTGGTTGCTTTCCAACCAGGAACTTAGTATATTTTCAATGTCTTTATTCGCACGTTTAACAGATCCTTGTGACTGACTGTGTCTTGGCTTACCATGCACTGTTTTCAAATCTTTTCACAGTTCTTCTAAAATTATGTTGGGAGAATTTTCGTCCATTGTTGCTTTGAAGAATGCTAGTAGCTCCAAAGGCACAAAATATGTCAAGAAAAACTAATGTAACTTCTTCTGGACGTGTAGCATCATTCGTGTGCGCATCAAATAGCGTGTTCAAATGCATTTAAAAAGTGATTTATTGACATAAGGTCTGATAAGGTAACTATTTAATGGGTAATTTGTTTCCCAGAAAAAAACATTAATTTTATATAATCTGGTTTTGTATTTTAGGAGCGAAACACATGTGAATTTTAAATGACCCATATTATTTTCGTTTGTTTGTGTTTTCGAAACACATGTTAATTTTAAATGACCCATATTATTTTCGTTTAGAAAAGAAAGTTAATATTTAAAATTAGCAATTAAAAAAATAATAAATGAAGCGTATCGCTAAAAAACTGACTAAAAATAATAGAAAAAGTGATTCTACGTACGCACTTCACCTTAGTCTAGATCAGAATCATTCTTTTAATGAAAAATATAAAATACTCCATATTCAAAATAAAAGCCTTACGCTCTGTCTTTATTAGAATCTATGGAAATTAATAAATTAAAAAACACATACATAATTCTGAATGACCAACTTGAGACAAACAGCTCCCCACTCCTCAACCTATTCAGTTAGAGACTTTAAAGTGCAGACACATAATAGAAATCCATCACTTGAGAAAAGCACTCTGCCGAAACAGCTGTAGTGACAGTAATTTTTAATAAATTTTGTGGAAATAGTGAAATTAAAAGTTTTCAGTGTTTTATTGGTAGATTATCAAAGCTTGTCTCTGAATCGTTAACATCAGCTGCTTAATTAACGTCATTCAGTCGTATTACAAACACACGTGTAATATTTCTTTTGTCGTAGTTATTAAGTAATTTAAATATTGTGCTTTAGATAAAAAAATTACTTTCAAACAACCGTATACTTTATTTTTTATAAATAATTTAAATCAACAGTCACTAATATTATGAAAATAGATTAAAAATGAACAAACATATTTTCTTTGTTTAAAAAGCATCAAAATAAATAAAAAATATTTTACAGAAAGATTTTTTTATTTTATGCGTATGTAATTGGATCAGTAGTCTAAGAGCTAGTGAACCCTCCGACTAACGGTCGTCCTGTAAGGCTTGACATTTTTCTAGTAATAATTCATAGCACACCAAGGCTAAAAACCATGACCTGGCAGGCCTCAGTGGTGCACGTGTATCTACCAGGTGAATCGAAAAGTGCAAATTTAGGGGGTAAAAACTTTCTCCTGTAAGGTTTAAATTTAAGTATGTGTTTGAGTAAGTCATTCAGAAGAAATGTATACAATGACAGGCGATTCTGAAGAGCATAAGACCTTGCCAGGCGAGGGGAAAGATTAGGAGTTTTTCCTAAAATTATTCTTTTTGCATCGACCAAATTTTTTTTAGGTTTTTTGAATCATTCCAAACAGAAAACGTCTTTAGTGATTTTTCTCTTAACTTAATAGTTTTTGTTATATAAGCGATTGAAAATTTTGAAAATTGCGAAATCGGCCATTTTTAACCCTAAATCGGACATTTGTCTAAAAATTTCAATGTTGCCAAGGTACGTAGATATTCTTTAAACATTGATTGATGAAATCCCGAAGAGTTTTTTGCAATAAAATATCGAAAACCCCTTTGTTTTTTTAATTGCTAATCAAGCAGGTGCGACACTGTAGTCTAAGTGAGGACGTTTGAGTTTGCATAAATTCATTATCTCGAGAATGGGTAAATTTCAAGAGAAATCCTCAGACAGGTCGATTTTTATTTTTAAATTAGGACTTTTTGGCATATATACAGGGTGTCCCGAAAAGATTGGTCATAAATTATACCGCACATTTTGGGGTTAAAAATAGTTCGATTTAACCTAACTTACCTTAGTACAAATGTGCTCATAAAAAAAGTTACAGCCCTTTGAAGTTACAAAATGAAAATCGATTTTTTTCAGTATATCGAAAACTATTAGAGATTTTTTATTGAAAACGGACATGTATGATTCTTATGTCAGAAGCATCTTAAAACAAAATTATAGTGAAATTTGTCCACCCCATAAAAATTTTATGGGGGTTTTGTTCCCTTAAACCCCCCAAACTTTTGTGTACGTGCTAATTGATTCATTATTGTGGTACCATTAGTTAAACACAACGTTTTTAAAACTTTTTTGTCTCTTAGTATTTTTTCGATAAGCCAGTTTTTATCGAGATGCGGCTTCTTTTTTAATATATTTACATAAACATTTTCTGTGGGTTTTGCTCCTTTAAACCCCCCAAATGTTTGTGTACGTTCCAATTAAACTAATATTGTGGTACCATTAGGTAAACACAGTGTTTTTAAAAGTTTTTTGTCTCTAAGTCTTTTTTTGATAAGTCACCTTTTATCGAGATATGGCTTCTTTTTCAAAATATACATAAAAATGTAAATTATAAATAAATTTTCAGATTATTAACAGGTCTCTATAATCGTACTTAGCCATATACAAATATGTGGTGGATTCGACAAATATTCAAAATATCTCGATAAATACTAGCTTATCGAAAAAGTACTAAGAGGCAAAAAAGTTTTAAAAAGATTGTTTTTAACTAATGGTAATACAATATTATTTTTTTTCGAACGTACACAAAAGTTTGGGCGGGGTTAAGGGAACAAAACCCCATAAAATTTTTATGGGGTGCACAAATTTCACTTTAATTTTTTTTTAAGATGTTGCTGCCATAAAAATGCCACATGTCCATTTTCAATAAAAAACCTTTCAGAGTTTTCGATATATGAAAAAAAATCGATTTTCATTTTGTAACTTCAAAGGGCTGTAACTTTTTTTGTGTGCACTATTGTATATAGGTAAGTGAGGTTCAATCAACCTATTTTTGACCCCAGAATCTGTGGTATAATTTATGACCAATCTTTTCGGGACACCCTGTATAATAGTAGTGACGTCATCCATCTGAGCGTGATGACGTAATCGATGATTTGTTTAAATGAGAGTAGGGGTTGTGTGATAGCTCAGTTGAAAGGTTATTGAATTTTCTATTCACTAATATAAACATTGTCATAATTATTTATACAGGGTGTAAAAAAATTTTTTTTTATTAAATTAACTTTGATTAAATTTGACAAATAGAAGAAAAATTTTTTTTGTACACCCTGTATAAATAATTATGTTAATGTTTATATTACTGAATAGAGAATTAAATAACCTTTCAAATGAGCTATCACACAACCCCTACTCTTATTTAAAAAAATCATCGATTACGTCATCACGCCCAGATGGATGACGTCACTAGTATTATATATATGCCAAAAAGTCCTAATTCAAAAATAAAAATCGACCTGTCTGAGGATTTCTCTTGAAATTTGCCCATTCTCGAGATAATGAATTTATGCAAACTCAAACGTCCTCACTTATACTACAGTGTCGCACACGCTTGATTAGCAATTAAAAAAACAAAGGGGTTTTCGACATTTTATTGCAAAAAACTCTTCGGGATTTCATCAATCAATGTTTAAAGAATATCTACGTACCTTGGCAACATTGAAATTTTTAGATAAATTTCCGATTTAGGGTTAAAAATGGCCGATTTCTTAATTTTCAAAATTTTCAATCGCTCATATAACAAAAACTATTAACTTACGAGAAAAATCACAAAAGAAGTTTTCTGTTTGAAATGATTCAAAAAACCTAAAAAAAATTTGTTCAATGCAAAAAGAATAATTTTAGGAAAAACCCATAATCTTATAGGATTCTTTTAGGAAAAACCCAGCAAGGTCTTATGCTCTTCAGAATCGCCTGTCATTGTACACATTTCTTCTAAATGACTTACTCAAACACATACTTAAATTTAAACCTTACAGGAGAAAGTTTATTTTACCCCCTAAATTTGCACTTTTTGATTCACCTGGTAGATACACGTGCACCGCTGAGGCCTGCCAGGTCATGGTTTTTAACCTTGGTGTGCTATGAATTATCACTAGAAAAATTTTTAGCCTTACAGGACGACCGTTAGTCGGAGGGTTCACTAGCTCTTAGACTACAGGGTTTTAATTGTAAACATAACATATTTATTTGTGACGCGATTAATATTGGTATGAAAAATACGCCACATAAATATGGGGAATTTCGAACTTTAACAGTTGGTAGTAGCACATGGGCGTCCGTAGGATCAAAACTAGGGGAGGGCAGATTTGAGAATTAAAAAAATTGCTTAAATAAGCAATAATAAATATAGACGTAAATTGAGAGCCTTCAGAGAGGGGAGAGGGTGAAAAGGTTTTTCTCAGAAAAGTTTTGAAAATAACGTTTTTGAAGCCAAAATTATAACTCAATGACTTCATACAAAAATGAAGCAAACTAAATATAATTTAAATATTTAACAACTTTTTTAATGCTTTTTACAAAAACGTGATGCTAACAAGTTTATTTCCTCCTGGATAAGCCTTCGATTTGTGAAGCAAGATAAATTGTCTCTTCCTAAACACTATTATTTAAACAACAATTTACGCGGATCAATTATTATTGTAAATTCTTGTAAAACTTTCTCTACAAACTCTTTCTTTTTTGGTAATATTTGTTTTCGATGAATGCTCATTAGAGCTAATCCATTAAGGCGATCTTCGACCATTGTACTCCGCAACCATGTTTTTATTCTTTGAAGACTGCTGAACGACCTCTCAACTGTACACGTAGTGCAAGGCAATGTTACGAGAATTTCCAGCAATTTTTTTGTTAACGGATAAAAAGTAGTGGACGCTCGAACCAGTTCAAAAATTTCAAGAGTGTTGAAGCAGTCTAACTCATAGGGCGTTTTTTATTCCAATGTTCTACCCATACTTCTAGCTCTGCATCTATTCCATTTATTTCATAGTGGTTTAAGGATTGTCTCAGTTGTTCTAATTTAAGGCTATTTAAATCAATTTTTGAAAAATGCTTGGGATGCAGAAGACTCAGAGCGAAGGCTGGCGTATTTTCTTCGGAAAACCGTGTCTCTAGAGAAGATATGAAAGAATCTTGGATCGCCTCCAGTATTTACTAGGCGTATCAGCTGGTTGATTGCTTCTATGCTGTTGCTTGTCTACAGTTCTAGGGGTAGATAATTCAAAACCGCATTCTTCGGCGCTATCTTATTGGTTTCATGCAATAAAGTTTTTGTTACGTTCTCTGCGTTCTGTCTGTGTTTTTTTAAAAATATTCATGATTTGACGAATATGTTCCGCTACTTTTAAAACATTAGTTTGCGCAGATTGTACGCGGTTGACTATAGGCTCTAGGTATTCAGAATATTTTGCAATCAAAATGACAGCGACGATAAATCCTGACTTGCATGCCACAGAATGCAACTGATAAGATGTTTTTCTAGTGACCAAATTTCCTTCAACGGATAGGGTTTGCAAGGCCTGTACAATTTCAATGAAATTTTTTCGAAAAGCCCTAATTACCTTGTATTTCTCGAACCACCGTGTTTCGCAGAGGCTAGGGATATTTGCTATCATATTCCTTCTTAATACTGATTCACGGAAGAAATTGGTTGTATCTTTAATAGTTGCAATAGTATTTCGCACTTCATTTAAACTATTCAAATCGTTCACAACTAAATTTAATCTGTGTGACGCACAGTGGAAAAAAGATTCGAATAGCAGATTTTAAATTTTCATTAAAGTTTTGTTACGTTTATGTGGTTTTTTCGTCCCAGTCATTAGAAACAGAGTGGTTGCATTCAAAATCAAGATTAAGTTACAACTTTGTATTTTTCTATATTGCTTATTCACCAATTTTACACTCGCCTCGTCCTCTCTTGGGGGCAGGAGGGGCAGCTGCCCCCTCTGCCCCTCCCTGTGGACGCCCATGAGTAGCAATATTGTTAAGTATCCGTCAAATT
Organism: Diabrotica virgifera virgifera; assembly: GCF_917563875.1. Classification (NCBI taxonomy): domain Eukaryota; kingdom Metazoa; phylum Arthropoda; class Insecta; order Coleoptera; family Chrysomelidae; genus Diabrotica; species Diabrotica virgifera. Next base: position 59,380,925 of record NC_065444.1, on the reverse strand, counting down.
GGCTGTCATTTATTCAGCCTGTTTTGATAAATAACCATGGATGGATATACAGAGAAGATCTAAATTATGGAATAAATTCATTTTCTCTAAAATGGACGACTTTAGAGAAAAATCCCGAAACAGGTCGATTTTGATTTTCAAATTAAAATTTTTTGGCATATATTTCATACTAGTGACTTCATCCATCTGTGCGAGGTGACGTAATCGACGATTTTTTTAATAGGAATAGGGGTCGTGTGGCACCTCATTTGAAAGGCTGTTCAATTCTCTATACAGCAATATAAACATTAATATCATTATTTATACAGGGTGGCCAAAATAATAATTTTTGAATTAAATTAATTAACGAAAAAAGAAGAATGTATGCAATTTATTTAACTCAAAATACATTCTATCGCTGTCAGAAAATAGAAAAAAATGTTTATTTGGCAAATAAATATTGCTTTTCGCTTAAATTAAATGTTCAAACTGCCAAGAGGTAGGTGGGAGGCTGTTTGTGATTCAAGCGAAAAGAAATGTTTATTTCTGAAATAAACATTTTTTTCTATTTACTGACAGCCGTACCATGTATTTTGAGCTAAATAAATGGCATACATTCTTCTTTTTGCGTCAATTAATTTAATTCAAAAATTATTTTTTTGGTCACCCTGTATAAATAATGATATTATCGTTTATATTTCTGAACAGAGAATTGAACACACTTTCAAATGAGGTGCCACACGACCCCTATTCCCATTTAAAAAAATCATTGATTACGTCATCACGCTCAGATGGATGACGTCACTAGTATGAAATATATGCCAAACAATTGTAATTTAAAAATAAAAATCGACCTGTTTCAGGATTTTTCTCCAAAGTCGTCCATTTTAGAGAAAATGAATTTATTCCATAACTTAGATACTCTCTGTATATAGCGTACAATAAGCGATTGTTCGATATCTAATTTGATGGTTCTTATAATTAAGTTCTTATTCACTCTGTCCAGTGGTTGTCTAAGGTCTATCATCCAAAGAATCAACGGTTTGCATCTTCTTATGGTGCCTGTGTTCCAGATGTTGGCGACCATCGTAGTTATCTTGACTTTATTTCCTTAGCCTCGAACAGCTCAGTTATACAACTTGTTCTTTTCCGACACTCTTTTGGACACTCTTTTCCGATCCTCCTTTGTCATTTACCTTCCTTTGGAGAATCGATAGACGCAGGTCCCATTCTGCGCAAGACTTCCTTAATTGATAACTCTGTGAAACCATGATACATGTGGGAATGGGGTCCCAGGGTTATAATTGCCCGAAAACAGTTTCCCGAAAGACAATTCCCCGAAAGCAATTCCCCGAATGGACAATTCCCCGAATGGACAATTCCCGAATGGACAATTCCCCGAATGGACAATTCCCCGAATGGACAATTGGCCAAATACAATTGGCAGATAAACAATTGCCCGAAATGAGAATTGATCGAAAAATATATTTAAATAGTTATTGCTTTATATAGATAAGGCGAAAACGGCGGGTTCGTTGGAAAAAATATTCCCATGAGATTTTTTTGCATAATCACATTCGTGAGACACCCCAGAATAAGGTTCAAGAAGTCGCCCTCGCGAAAAGTAGTCCAAATTTTTTTTAACAACAATTTTTTTAAGCAAATTGCAAAAATCGATATTTTTGGCCCGGGCAATTTTGTTTTAGATTTTTCGGACCATTCCGACCAAAAAAGTCTTGTGTAATTTTTCTCTAAAGTTGATCGTGTTAGAGTTATAAGCAATTTAAAATTTGAAAAATGCGAAAATGGCCATTTTTAAGACTTAATAACTCGGTTAAAAATTATTATTATGAAAGTCAGAAAGTGACTAAATCAAATTTAAAGCCCCCCTACATGATCCAGAAGAAATTTTTCTCATTAATTTACTACTAAACTGTTATTTATAATTATTAATAATGAGCGGTAAGATCGTATTGACGCGGCTGTAAATGTGAGTGCGAGTGAGATTGGACGCCATTGGACTGCCTGAATGGCATCTCAGTCGCACTCATCATGGACGGCCGCCTAATACGTGGATGGCGCTCATTATTATTACTTAAAAATAACAGTTCAGTAATCGAATAATGACAAAAATTTCTTCAATATCTTGTAGGTGGGGCTTTAAACTTGGATTTAGTCACTTTCTGACTTTCATAGTAATAACTTTTAACCGAGTTATTAAGCCTTGAAAATCGCTATTTTTCGCTTTTTCAATTTTAAAATGCTTTTTCCTCGAAAACGATCAACTTTAGAGAAAAATTATAAGAGACCTTTTTTATCCAAAATGGTCCAAAAAACCTAAAAAAAGTTTGTCCGGGTCGAGAATGTTGATTTTTGCAATTTGATTAAAAAAAATTGTTAAAAAAAATTTGGACTATTTTTCTCGTGGGCGACTTCTTGAATCTTATTTTGGAATGTCTCACGAATGTGATTTTATGCAAAAAAATCTCATGGGAATATTTTCTAAGAACCCGCCGTTTTCGCCTTGTCTAATATGTATTGCCTATAAAACTAATACGGTAACTTACGTGCTATTTAAATAGTTATTACTGCTTGTATTGTGTTTGACCTAGCTATCTCGTTAACTAATTTATTATTATAATATATATCTTTTATTCCATGTTCCCTTCACACTTTACTCAGGCTTAGGACTGGCAGCGTGCCGCTGGCATGTTTAGAACTTGGAAGAAACATCCAATTTGTCACTTTTTGGAGATTTTTTATTTTTTTGAATTTTATTTACAGTTTATTTTAATTTTTATTAATTTTTTTAAATTTATTTATGCATATGATCTTTATATGTATTTCCTATAGACTAATACGATCAATTAGGTATGTGCTAGTCCCCGCAACAATTAGTAAGTGTTCGTAGGGTCCTAATTATTTACCTGACTTGCAATACGCTCTGCACAATATCTGTCACAATACATACATGTAAAGCAATAACTATTTAAACATATTTTTCGGTCAATTCTCTTTTCGGGCAATTGTTTTTCTGCCAATTGTCTATTCGGGCAATTGTCCATTCGTGTTTCGGGGAATTGTACATTCGGGGAATTGTCCATTCGGGGATTTGTCTTTCGAGAAACTGTTTTCGGGCAATTGTCCTAGATCCGTGGGAAGGATTGTAGAATAAGGCTATAACAATCATCACATTTCAAAAGGCTCGAGCCGAATCATGGTTATCATATCTCCATTCAGGATTCCGGTAATAGAAGAGAACTGTGGAAACCACGTTCCCGAAAAGGTGTATCATCTTAACGAATTCCGTTTTTTGCTTTTATTATTCTTTGTTTAATTTCTCTCACATGGGCTATTGAGATCGGTGGGCTTTTGATCTTCTGTTGCTTCAATATTATTTGGGCGTTTAAGATTGGATTTTAACTTTTTTATGTTAAAGTCTTATCCGACTTCAAGCTAAGCGCGAGGACACCGTGATCGATGGGTCTGTAGTAACGTCGCAGATGGTCAGACATCTCGCGGTGGCTTGAAGCCCCTTGTAGTCGGATGAAGTATAGGCCGTATCTATTGCTGACTTCAGTTGTGCGATTCATCAATGTTTGTAAATTATCTAGATTACCTGAAAAAACTATAGTGTCATCAGTGTATCTGATTTTATTCAGCTATTCACCGTTTATCAATATTCCTTGGACCCTCCCTTCCAGGGCTTCCCTAAAGACACATTCAGAAAATGCATTCATAACAGAGGGGATAATATACAAACATGTCATACTTCTCATTTTATGATGATTTTATCAGATATTTGGTCTTAGATCTTGATTTTGATCGTTTTATTGCAATTAATGTTTCTGATAATTCTCAGTGTTTGTCGTCTATCTATTCCAGTTTCTTCCAATTGAGTTATTAATTTATCGTGTTTTAGTACTAAATGCTTTTTGATAATCTATAAGGCATGTGTATTGTATTTCAATTTACATCCATACATCTCTAGAATAATAGAATACTGATCTTTAAAAATGTTTTAAGTAAATGTACCAGAAGGGTATACGTGAGCTTTTTTGGAAAAGTACCCCGCACAAACCTTATGGAAATTAGATCCCAGTGGATTTAGTTCATACTTTGGGAAAATACTCTTTGAAGCATCCTGATAAAAAGTTCTCATGGGCACAACTCAATCGTATGAAGGATTTTCAAGATATAGAGGCACAAACTCGGAAAATTATAAGATTTACTGGGTATTCCAATTCCCTGAGTTACTGGTTATCTGGCAACATGTAGAAGTTTGGATCAAGGAAAGGTATTGGTAGTCTAGGATTTTTTTCTGGCAATTCAGTGGCGACCTTTACTTTGACCTTGACCTTCAACGGACGTCATCCTCTAGAGTTTCGAGGGTTTTCGGCATTAAATTGATATAAACAGATTACTCATGGGTTTTTGAGTTGTATTTACCTCCGGAGGACGTGCTGGCCAGGGCCACTGCAAGGGACGTCATCTTCTAGAGTTTCGATGGTTTTCGGCATTTACTTGATGCAAATGAATTAATGGAGGGTTTTTTGAGGTCGCTAAACACGAATATGGTTATACGTTCCACATGCTTCCCACATAAAGGCATACACAAAATGACATGGATTTCACCAGATGGAACCACAACCAATCAAATTGACCATGTGCTGATAGACAAAAGGGCAGCCAGTAGTATCTCCGATGTGAGAACACGACGAGGAGCATGCTGTGGATCAGACCATCTTTTAGTACAAACCAAATTTAGATGCAGAGTTAACAGCAAAAGAAACGAAAGACAACAAAGAACAAACAAACTGGACCTGGAAAAACTGAAGATTCAGGAATGTAAAGAGAAGTTCGAACAAGAAGTCGCAAATGAGTTAAGGACGCTAGAACTGCACTCCATAGAGGGCAAATGGACTAATATCAAAACAGCAGTACTGACAGCAGCAGCGTCCACCCTGGGAAACAAGAAAAAGGAGAGAAGAGCAGCATGGTTTGATGACGAGTGCAGACAAGCAATCGAGGAAAGAAATGAAGCACACAAAATGTACATAACAAGAAGAACATGGGAAAGACGAACATTATTTGAAGTCGCAAGACGGAAAGCAGACAAGACATGTAGAAATAAAAAGAGAGCCTATGAAAATGGTCAAATAAAAAAAATGGAAGAACATTTCAAAGACAACGAAATTAGAGGGGCTTACGAATACCTAAAAAAGATAAAAAGTGGGTATAAACCTCAAACAAGTCTATGTAAAGATGGAAGTGGGCAAATAATCAGTGACCAACAGAAAGTCACAGAAACCTGGAAGCATTATTTTCAGACACTACTTGGAACTCAAGTAGACATGGAAGATGAAATGGGTATGATCTACGTAGAAGAGAATGGAGTAGAAGCTCCAACCATAGAGGAAGTTTTCGAAGCCATTAAGGCCCAGAAAAACAATAAAGCTCCGGGAGTTGATGAAATACCAGCAGAACTATATAAGGTAGGTGGCGACCACCTAGCAAGTCACATCCACGCGCTCATCAGAGACGTATGGCAAGAAGAGAAAATACCCGACGACTGGAAGAAAAGTATAGTATGCCCGATCTATAAAAAAGGAGACAAACTCCAGTGCAAAAACTACCGTGGAATCTCTCTACTATGTACAGCATATAAAGTCCTCACGTATATTATAAACCAGCGGCTCCAACCACTAGCAGAAAATATTATTGGAGAGTATCAGACGGGCTTCCGACGGGGAAGATCGACACTGGATCAAATATTCACAGTAAAACAGATCTTGAGCAAAGCATGGGAACACGATATTGATGTTCACAACGTGTTTGTAGACTTCAAACAGGCATACGACTCAGTCAAAAGGAACAAACTATACTATATATTGGCTGAATTGGCAATACCACACAAGTTAATAAGACTCATTAAAGCCACAATGGATGAAACTCAGGCATGTGTACGAATACAAAACCACCGGACAGACTTTTTTAACATTTCGCAGGGACTAAAACAGGGAGATGGGCTGGCCCCAACATTGTTTAACCTGGCACTGGAGTATGCGGTTAGGCAAATGCAAACTGGACGAGGAAATCTACTGACCAACCGAACGGTTCAACTGGCCGCTTATGCTGATGATATTAATATTATGAGTAGAACATCAACAGGAGCACAGGAAACATATGCAGAGTTAAAAACACAAACAAAAATGCTAGGTCTGGAAATTAACACAGAAAAAACAAAAATAATGACTCAGACGAGAAGAAATATAGTCCCAGAAAACATTATACATGAAGATGACATTGAAACGGTTGAAAAGTTTACATACCTGGGAGTAGAAATATATGCCGACGGATCATAAGATGGAGAAATAAGGAAGAGAATAACGCAGGCAAACAGAGCTTATTTTGCCCTCTCCCATATATTTCGGTCAAAAAGTGTCCACCGAAATACAAAGATGAGAATCTATAAAACCTTAATTCGACCAATAACATGCTATGGCAGTGAAGTCTGGGTGCTGAAAGAAACATCCAAAAACAAACTCGACACATTCGAAGGGAAAGTACTTAGGAGAATACTAGGACCTGTGAGGGAAAATGGAATCTTCAGAAGTCGATACAACAACGAGCTTTATCAACTTTATAAGGAAACGCCCCTGTCAGACTTCATTAGATTACAAAGATTGCAATGGGCCGGACATGTGATAAGAATGGGAGAGGATAGGCTACCAAAACGAGCACTGAATGCTAGAATGCAAGGAAAGAGACCGGTTGGGAAGCCACGAAAGCGCTGGGAAGACACAGTAAACAGCGACGCACAAGCCCTTTTAGGAGTCCGTGTATGGAGAAGAGCAGCCACAGACAGGCAAGGGTGGAGGCAAAAAATAAAGGAGGCCAAGGCTCAATTTGGGCTGTAGTGCCGTAGAAGAAGAAGAAACACGAATATGCCACCAGAACCGACTCCCGGAGCACCTGGTTTCCACGATCAATGAAAGGCGCTCCTGGAGTTTCGAGGGTCTTTGGTACTACATTAATGCAAACGGATTAGTTATAGGTTTTTGAGGTTGCTGAACACGAATACGTGATCAGCACAGACTCAGGAGCACCTGATGCCTAAGACTCTTCTGGAGTTAAAAACCTAAGAGTAATCGATTTGATTCCTCCATTTAATTCCTCCGAAACTCCAGAAGATAACCTGTCTTAGGCACCAGGTGCTCCTGTGTCTGTGCTGATCACGTATTCGTGTTCAGCAACCCCAAAAACCTATAACTAATCCGTTTGCATTAATGTAGTACCAAAGACCTTCGAAACTCCAGAAGCGCCTTTCATTGACCTTGGAAACCAGATGCTCCGGGAGTCGGTTCTGGTGGCATATTCGTGTTTAGCGACCTCAAAAAACCCTCCAGTAATTCATTTGCATCAATTAAATGCCGAAAACCATTGAAACTCTAGAAGATGACGTCCCTTGCAGTGATCCTGGCCACCACGTCCTCCGGAGATAAATTCTGATGGCATATTCGTGTTTAGCGATCCCAAAAACCCATGAGTAATCTGATTATATCAATTTAATGCCGAAAACCCTCGAAACTCTAGAAAATGACGTCCATTGAAGGTCAAGGTCAAAGTAATGGTCGCCATTGGATAGCCAGGAAAAAATCCTAGACTAATAGTACTTTTCCTTGATCCAAACTTCTACATGTTGCCAGATAACCAGTAATTCAGGGAATTGGAATACCCAGTAAATCTTATAATTTTCCGAGTTTGTGCCTCTATATCTTGAAAATCCTCCATACGATCGAGATGTGCCCATGAGAACTTTTTATCAGGATGCTTCAAAGAGTATTTTCCCAAAGTATGAACTAAATCCACTGGGACCTAATTTCCATAAGGTTTGTGCGGGGTACTTTCTTTCGATCAGTTTGCACACCTACACAAAACTTGATTCTGTGATAGCGTTCTTTTATCTTGAAGAGCTTTGTTAAATTTTATCATTGAATTTGATTACGGTTAAAGTTTAAAAAACTTAATTTAAATAAATGGTTAATACAAATCTAAATTCTTCTTCTTTAAGTGCCGTCTCTCAATCGGAGGTTGGATATCATCATCACTATTTTTACTCTATATCACTGCTCTGGGCTAATTAGCAAAATACAAGGAAAAGTTATTTACCAGCAGTTTTATTGCTGGAATCGAATCTTATTATTGTATGTATTAATAATATAGGTATGCAAAGTGCGCAGATAGTGTGCTACTTTTTTTATAAACAAAGTGGCGCCCGAAAATCGTGTTTTTTTCAATTTTTGCTCTATAACTCCAAAGATTTTAAATTTACATCAAAAACACCCAAATAAAAATTTACCGCAATTAAATTCTGCACAGAGACGTGTTTTTCCCAATTCAGTTAGACGAAAACTTTCCCCGGAAAAAGCGGGTTTTTCCAACAAAATCTTTAATTTTCAACTAAAATTTTAGATAAGTAATTGTTAATCAATATTTAAATAACTTGGTAATGTAAAAGCCCTTTTCGTATAGATTATAATTCCAGAGGCCCATGGAAATTGAATAAACATTTTAGCAACAATTGAATTGTTAATTAAAAATTTACGGTCGCTATAATAACGACAATAATTATGATGCATAAGAATAACTATGATTTTTTCATAAAAAGATACTATACCCATCTAATGTACTTTACACAATTGAAATTGGACTATTTAAGCGACCTCAGGAATATTTTAAAATTATAAACAATTTTTTGGCTTATAAACAAATAGAATATCTCGGGAAATATTAAACTGAATTAAATTGTGAAAACGGTATTCGAAAGACAGCGGCAGGACGCTTCTTATAAAAGAAAAAACGTTTAATTATGACGAGTGGTTCCTGAGATACAATCGGTCAAATTTGACCGGAAGTTACGGCAAAGATATAAACAATAGGATCATCATTTTCAAACCATCACCTTTTCATTTTTGTTCTCTTTCTCCACACCAATTTTCATATCTTTAAAATACTCATAACATATATTATTATAATAAAAACTATCGATAATACGTGTGAAAATTGCCAAAAATAGCAAAATTCCAATCAAAAATTAGGTTGGAGAAAATGTAACCCTCAAAGTTCAAAATCGGTATACGTTAAAAAAATGCATTTTCTCGGCTTCCCATGGAGCAAATTCCTTCATTCTTTTTTTTTTCCTAATAACTCGAGTAGAGCCATCGAACTAACGCCTTATTAAATGTCAAACTTGCTTTTGTTTTGTTATAATAGATTAATTTATTTATAAGAACAGAAAACTACATATTTTTTCCAGTTGTAGGCTTTTTTAGATAAACTTACTACAAGTGTACCTTTTAAAGTTAACAACATAAATATTCTCATTTGAAAGCTGTATAATAATTTAAACAATTTTTATTTAAACAAATTAAAATTTTGTGTTATAATAAATTAATTAATTCATTATAACAAAACAAAAGCAAGTTTGACATTTAATAATGCGTTAGTTCGATGGCTCTACTCGAATTACTTGAGAACAAAAAAAGAATGAAGGAAATTGCTCCATGAGAAGCCGTGAAAATGCATTTTTTTTAACGTATACCGATTTTAAACTTTGAGGGTTACATTTTCTCCAACCTAATTTTTGATTGGAATTTTGCTATTTTTGGCAATTTTCACACGTATTATGGATAGTTTTTATTATAATAATATATGTTATGAGTACTTTAAGGATATGAAAATTGGTGTGGAGAAAGACGACAAAAATAAAAAGGTGATGGTTTGAAAATTATGATCCTATTGTTTATATCTTTGCCGTAAATTCCGGTCAACTTTGACCGGTTGTATCTCAGGAACTACTCATCATAATTAAACGTTTTTTTTTTGAAAAGAAGCATCATGCCGCTGTTTTTCGAATACCGTTTTTATAATTTAATTTAGTGTATTATTTCCCGAGGTATTCTATTTGTTTATAAGCCAAAAAATTCTTAATAATTTTAAAATATTCCTGAGGCCGCTTAAATAGTCCAATTTCAATTCCGTAAAGTACATTAGATAGGTATAGTGTCTTTTTATGAAAAAATCATAGTTATTCTTATGCATCATAATTATTGTCGTCATTATAGCGACCGTAAATTTTTAATTAACAATTCAATTGTTGCTAAACTGTTCGTTACATCGGCATCTGGAATTATAATCTATACGAAAAGGGCTTTTATATTACCATGTTATTTAATTATTGATTAACAATTACTTATCTAAAAGTTTAGTTGAAAATTAAAGATTTTGTTGGAAAAACCCGCTTTTTCCGGGGAAAGTTTTCATCGAAGTAAATCGGAAAAACACGTCTCTATGCAGAATTTAATTGCGGTGAATTTTTATTTGAGTGTTTTTGGTGTAAAGTTAAAATCTTTGGAGTTATAGAGCAAAAATTGAAAAAAACACGATTTTCGGGCGCCATTTTGTTTATAAAAAAAGTAGCACACTATCTGTGGACTTTGCATACCTATATTATTAATATATACAATCATAAGATTCGATTCCAGCAATAAAATTGCTGGTAAATAACTTTTCCCAAAAATGGCCTATTCTCCGATAATCAGCCCAGGCTATCACTGCTCTGAAGAGTTACAGCGAACTGCATTTAAATCAGTCTCTTAAATTCTTCAACCATGACACTCTCCTTCTTCCTATACTCCTTCCTCCTCTTATCTTTCCCTGTATTATCACTCTTAGCATTTCATATCGCTGTTCCCTCATTACATGTCCCAGATATTGTAACTTTCTTATATTTATTGTGTTTGTTATTTCGTATTCTTTGTCCATTTCCCGAAATACTTCCGTTTTCATTTTCTCCTGTGTCCATGCTATTTTAAGCATCCTCCTGTAACACCAGATTTCTAATGACTGTAGCTTATTTATTCTAGCTTCAATGTCAAGCTTTCAAGTCCACAATGCAGTATCGAAAACACGTAGTATCTCATAGCTCTTACTCTCAGTTCTAATCTAAGGTCTTTGTTGCAGAGAATTATTTTCATGTTACAAACGCATTTCTTACTATTTCTATCCTGAAGCCGGTATGGGTATTCAGCTCTGGGGATATGCCAGTGCAACTAACATCAAAATGATCCAAAGTTTTTAGAATAATAAGAGACATTGTAAATGCTCCCTGGTATATAAGAAATAGCGACCTACACAGAGACCTAGGTGTGGAAATGGTGGCAGATGTAATTAAAATATTCGCAAAGAAGAATGAAAGCAGACTTCATAACCATGCAAACTTAGAGGCTATTCAACCCCTGGATCAGTATGGAATAGTGAAAAGACTCAAGAGAACTAAACCTTTCGAGTTAGTGTAAAATCTTTTGAGTTAGTGTAAATAGTAAATATTAGTCTAGAAGCATGCGTGTTATGTGCTAGGTATAAGCTGGCTAAGAAAATTGCAGCAAACATTAATTTTAAATTGTCAATAAAGAAATTTGCTCGTTAGTCCAACACTTTGTGACTAGTTGTAAATAACCAAGGCACCGCTTCGGTATTGTTTAAAATAAAAAAAACTATTTCTATCCTGTCCCTTATTTCCATTGAGTGATTATTATTATTGCCTGAAATGCAGGTTCCTAGGTACTTGTATTTATCAACCCTTTATAATAATAATAATAATAACCTGTGGGAGTTTTTTGTCAGTTCTTCTATCAGGCGCGCCCCCCTGCGAATGGGGGATGCTTTCTGGGTATTCGTGGCGCCAATGCCCAGAGGGTAGCAGGGATACTTGCCGTGGAACAAAAACTGACACCTGGCAGTAGATATAAAATGCACACCCATGAGAATGGAGACTAATAGTTTATGTTTAGGATCGCTGCCTGGGGGTCGTCAGGGCACGTCTGGAGCCGGCGCTGGACGTGACAGCATGCGGGACGTCGGTGGCAGGGTGTTGAGGAGGCGGGCCCCTGTCACACAAACAGCTACAGCCCAACAACAACAACAACCACAAGCGAGCCAACCAACAGCAAGAGCTCCACTCGCTGAAGGTGCTACGCTGGAACATCAGCCGGCGCTCACTCAAGCGGGACGACCGAGGCAGCGCATGAAATGGACTGTGTCCATTAACGAAAGCATTTTGTGCTTCTATTATAAGGTGACCAACCTCGGTCAAGAAACGATCGGCTACAGACAACAGCTGTATGCCGAATTTTGCAGGGAGTACCCAGATATTCAAGTATCGGAGCAAATAGTATCAGATCAATTCCGGGTAATCATAAGAAACAACCTTATCCCAGAGGCTAGACGCAATACGATCAAAAGCGAAGTCGAACGGGAAATTAATAACCAAGAGCTAGTTTTAGATCAAGTCCCTAATAAAGTCCTTGATGAGCAGATTCCTGAGATTCCCATACCAGAAACTCAACCTGACAATACACAGCAGGAAAACAACGAGTTGCGCGATAGTCTAGCAAACGAAATGTGAATGTGACAAACAACTTCAGTGAGAAACTGGGTTTATTTATTATGTTATTAGTTGCTAAAAATAAACTCTATTATTATTATTATCCAGATTTAGCCATACGGCTCACACTCCCTCTAAGGGGAAAGTTGACTCATCCCAGATACCTACGGTATCAAAAGGATTGAGCTCTGGTGGGACTCTTTCCGTGTTATCGAGCCCTAGGTGACTTGGAATGCAGGTGTATCTCCCAGAAATTTTCGTACGCATCTGGCCGTCGCGAGTAGTACAGCTCTCTGCATGGTCTTATAAAGATGTTCATTCAGACCCAGCTTTTTTATGCTTTCGAGGAGGGTCTTCGGAATGACTCCAGTAGTAGACATAATAATCGGTATCGTCTGGGTACTTTGCATTCTCCTTTGCCTTCGTATTTGAATTTCTAGATCTCTGTACTTGGCGATCTTTTCAGTAAATTTACTACGTAGATTATTGTTGTTAGGTATCGCCACATCAATTAGTGTTGTTTGTCTTGTTAAATTATTAACTAGTACGAGATCTGGTCTATTATGTGCCACTGTTTGGTCTGTGAGCACAGTGCGGTCCCAGTATAGCTTGTAGTTGCCATCCTCAAGCATACTCTCAGGGACGTATTGATAATACGGGAGATGGTCTGTTTGGAGAAGTCCCAGCTTGATAGCTATCTCTTGATGAAGGATTTTTCCCACTGCGTCATGCCGTTCCTTGTATTCAGTTGCAGCAAATGCCTGGCAGCCCCCTGTAAGATGTTGGATGGTTTCTTGGGTTTGACATCCATATCGGCATCTGTCGTTTTGAACCTGATGAACCTTCTTTGATGATATATTTCAGGTAATTTCTGGTTGGTATAACCTGATCCTGAATGGCCAGTAATGAACCCTCCGTATCAGGGAACATCTTTCCTGATGTCAACCAGTAGTTCGACGCTATATTGTCGACATAATCTTGGCTGACCTCATTGGGATGTCGCCCGTGCAGAGATTTACCCATCCAGGCGCGCACTTTTTCGTCCTTAGTAAGGTGGTTTATGCGCATTTCTGGTTCCCTCAGTTTGATCGGTGTTGTGTCATCTACTGCGCAGATAGCGCGATGTAGAGTAGATGTCTCAGCCTGCATCTGAAAATAAGTTCTTAAATTAGCAATTTGTTTATCTAATTGCTCACCTATATCCATAAGTCCTCTGCCTCCTAGATTCCGTGGTAATGTTGTTCTTTCTACTGCACTTTTAGGATGGTGTTTTTGTGCCTTTGTGAGGTGTGTTCGTACTTTTCGCTGAAGAGCCTCTATATCTGTTTTTGTCCACTTAATAATACCAAATGAGTAGCTAAGCGCGGAACATGCGTAGGTGTTTAGTGCCTTAAACAAATTTCTACTGTTAAGGTGTGAGCGAAGCAGCTGTTTTACCCTTCGTATAAACTCAGTAGTTATCTCTGTTTTCATTTGTTTATGGTCAATTTTCCGCGCTTGCTTTACTCCAAGATATTTATACATATCGTTTTCACCCATGGCCTCGATGTTCTGGCCATTTTGCATATCGAATCCTCCGGGCTGTACTTTTCCTCTGACTATATTTAAAATACGACACTTATCTAGTCCGAAGTGCATATTAATATCATTAGAAAAAGTTTCTACAGTTTTTAGCATCTCGTCGAGTTGGTTTCGAGTGGAAGCCATTAATTTCAAATCATCCATGTACAATAAATGATTAAGCTTCGCCACCACATTGTTGTTATTTTTGATGCTAAAACCTGCATCTGAGGAGTTCAATAGCGGAGATAGTGGGTTCATAGCTAGACAGAACCACAGAGGACTCAACGAATCTCCTTGAAACAGGCCCCGGCTGATTACGATATTTTCAGTTTCGATGTTACTTTCACCAGGTATTTGAAGGTGAATTCTAGTTTTCCACTCGGTCATTATATGTTGTAAAAAGGTCACTATATTATCATCGACTTTACATATTCTCAAAATATCTATAAGCCATTCATGCGGCACTGAATCGAAGGCCTTCTTGTAATCAATAAAAGCAGTAAATAGATTCCTCTTTTTGGAATATGCTTGATTAGAAATGACTGAGTCGATGATAAGTTGTTCTTTGCAACCCATGGAACCCTTAGCGCATCCTTTCTGTTGAGGCTCTATGATATTGTTCAGAGCACAGTGTTGGTAGATACGCCGGGCTACACAGGATGTGACCAATTTATACAAAGTTGGAAGGCAAGTAATTGGGCGGTATTTTGCTGGATCTTGTGTGTTATTTTGATCCTTCGGTATTAAATAAGTGGTTCCCTGAGTTAGGAATGATGGTATATCCTGCGGATTAGAAATAACATGATTAATTAGTGTTGATAAGCATTCATGAGCACTCGAGAACTTCTTGAGCCAAAAGTTTTGAACTCCGTCTGGTCCAGGAGATTTCCAGTTATGAAGCTCTTTGATGATATTTGAGACTTATTCAGTGGTGAAGGGTTCGTAGAGAGTAGTAGTGTAGTGTTGGCAGTTCTGTGCCGTATCTTCTATCCATCCAGCATTGTTGTTAAGAGCAGCTGGTGTGGAAAGTTGATTTCCCCAAAACTCATGAATTTCTTCTTGGCTTGGGTAAGACTTATCGAGATTTTCTACGGTGGAATTGAGTTTCCGATAGAACGCCTTCTCAGCAGTCTCAAAAAGGGCATTGTCGGATTTTCGGTTGTTACTCACTTTGTACCTTCTTAGTCGTCCTGAATAAACTGAGAGTCTTTGTTTTAATTATTATTTAATTATTATTATTATTTATATTCCTATTATTATTCTATCGTTACATTTCCCAAATGTAGGTTTGTTTGTAACTTTGTTTTCTTATCTAAATAAATCTAAGTATTTAATTTAATCTCTTTTTTTCTCGCAGCATTAAGGGTTATATATATACAGGGTGGGCCAAAGAAAACAGTCCACCTCGATATTTGGCAGTATTTATTAGATTTTAAGGGGGACACATTTTTACGGTACATACATCTGTCATTTGTCAACCCTCTTCCTTGCACTTCCCCCACTCCCTATTTTTAAATAGAGAATAGGGGTCGTGTCCTAGCTCATTTGAAAGGTTATGCAATTCTCTATTCAGTAATATAAACATTAACATAATTATTTATACAGAGTGTTCAAGAAATAAATATTTTAATTAAATTAATTAACACAAAAAAGAAGAATGTATCTTAATTATTTAATTCAGAATACATTCTACTGCTGTCACAAAACAGATAAAAATGTTTTTTGATAAATAAACATTGCTTTTCGCTTAATTCCAATGTTCAAGCTGCCACCCATCTACCTCATGGTAGGTTGAATATTGAATTTAAGCAACAAACAATGTTTTATTAACGAATAAACATTTTTTCTGTTTTCTGTCATCAGTAGAATGTATTTTGAGTTAAATAAATTTCAGACATTCTTCTTTTTGTGTCAATTAATTTAATTCAAAATAATTTTTTCTTGGACACCCTGTATAAATAATTATGTCAATGTTAATATTACTGAATAGAGAATTGAATAACCTTTTAAATAAGCTAACACACGACCCCTACTCCCTATTTAAAAATAAGGGGTGGGGAAGTGGAAGAGAGGGGGTTGACAAATGACAGATGTATGTACCGTAAAAATGTGTCCCCCTTAGATCAAAAATCGACCAGTTCTTCATTTCCTTAAAATCAAATAAATGCTGCCAAATATGAAGGTGGACTGTTTTCTTTGGCCCAAGAAAGCAACTATGATTCTGCAACTCATTTCCTTCCATCTTTTCATTGCATGGTTTCTTAGTTTGGTGTTGGATTTAAAGTTGTTTATAGCTTCGGTTGGCAACATAAAGAAACGGGAAGGTACAATAAAACAATATTTTTGGTTTAATAGTTTTAATTATATTACATGTGTATAAGAAACCTTGCGGTTAATGGTATACTTTTAAAAAGCATTGACACCTTTTCAACTGTTCTAGTTTTCATCTCCCCAATCTTCATCTCCATCATCGGCCCAGCCATCTTCATCAATACAGTCATCGTTATCATTGTCAGCAGATGTAGGTTCATCAGTAACTTCTTCGGTGCTACTACTACCTTTTTCTCCGCTTCCCTTTTCTCCACTACTTTTTCCCCCGCTACCTTTTTCACCACTACCTTTCTCTCCGCTACCTTTTTCTCCACTGCCTTTTTCCCCGTTGCCTTTTTCGCCACTACCTTTTTCTCCACTACCTTTTTCGCCACTACCTTTCTCTCCGCTACCTTTTTCTCCACTGCCTTTTTCTCCGCTGCCTTTTTCGCCACTACCTTTCTCTCCGCTACCTTTTTCTCCACTGCCTTTTTCCCCGCTGCCTTTTTCGCCAGTGCCTTTCTCTACACTACCTTTTTCACCACTACCTTTCTCACCGCTACCTTTTTCTCCGCTATCTTTTTCGCCACTACCTTTCTCTCCGCTAGGTTTATCAGTAACTTCTTCGGTGCTACTACTATCTTTTTCTCCGCTACCTTTTTCGCCACTACCTTTCTCTTCGCTACCTTTTTCTCCACTGCCTTTTTCTCCGCTGGCTTTTTCGCCACTACCTTTTTCTCCGCTACCTTTTTCGCCACTACCTTTCTCTCCGCTACTCTTTTCTCCACTACCTTTTTCTCCGCTACCTTTTTCTCCGCTACCTTTTTCGCCACTACCTTTCTCTCCGCTACCTTTTTCGCCACTACCTTTCTCTCCGCTACCTTTTTCTCCGCTTCCTTTTTCGCCACTACCTTTCTGTCCGCTACCTTTTTCTCCACTGCCTTTTTCCCCGCTGCCTTTTTCGCCACTGCCTTTTTCGCCACTGCCTTTCTCTCCACTACCTTTTTCGCCACTACCTTTCTCACCGCTACCTTTTTCGCCACTACCTTTCTCTCCGCTACCTTTTTCACCACTACCTTTCTCTCCACTACCTTTTTCGCCACTACCTTTCTCTCCGCTACCTTTTTCGCCACTACCTTTCTCTCCGCTATATTTTTCTCCACTGCCTTTTTCTCCGCTGCCTTTTTCGCCACTACCTTTCTCACCGCTACCTTTTTCTCCACTACCTTTTTCGCCACTACCTTTCTCCCCGCTACCTTTTTCTCCACTACCTTTCTCACCGCTACCTTTTTCTCCACTACCTTTCTCTCCGCTACCTTTTTCGCCACTACCTTTCTCTCCGCTACCTTTTTCTCCACTGCCTTTTTCTCCGCTACCTTTCTCTCCGCTCCCTTTTTCTCCACTTCCTTTTTCACCGCTTCCTTTTTCACCACTGCCTTTCTCTCCACTACCTTTTTCGCTACTACCTTTCTCACCGCTACCTTTTTCTCCGCTTCCTTTTTCGCCACTACCCTTTTCTCCGCTTGGTTCATCAGTAACTTCTTCGGTGCTTCTACTACCTTTTTCTCCGCTACCTTTTTCACCACTACCTTTCTCTCCGCTACCTTTTTCTCCACTGCCTTTTTCACCGCTGCCTTTTTCGCCACTACCTTTCTCACCGCTACCTTTTTCTCCACTACTGTTTTCGCCACTACCTTTCTCCCCGCTTCCTTTTTCTCCACTACCTTTCTCTCCGCTACCTTTTTCTCCGCTACCTTTTTCTCCACTACCTTTCTCTCCGCTACCTTTTTCGCCACTACCTTTCTCTCCGCTACCTTTTTCTCCACTGCCTTTTTCTCCGCTACCTTTCTCTCCGCTCCCTTTTTCTCCACTGCCTTTTTCACCGCTGCCTTTTTCACCACTGCCTTTCTCTCCACTACCTTTTTCGCCACTACCTTTCTCACCGCTACCTTTTTCTCCGCTTCCTTTTTCGCCACTACCCTTTTCTCCGCTTGGTTCATCAGTAACTTCTTCGGTGCTTCTACTACCTTTTTCTCCGCTACCTTTTTCACCACTACCTTTCTCTCCGCTACCTTTTTCTCCACTGCCTTTTTCCCCGCTGCCTTTTTCGCCACTGCCTTTCTCTCCACTACCTTTTTCGCCACTACCTTTCTCACCGCTACCTTTTTCTCCACTACCTTTTTCGCCACTACCTTTCTCTCCGCTAGGTTCATCAGTAACTTCTTCGGTGCTACTACTACCTTTTTCTCCGCTACCTTTTTCTCCACTACCTTTTTCTCCACTACCTTTCTCTCCGCTACCTTTTTCTCCGCTACCTTTTTCGCCACTACCTTTCTCTCCGCTACCTTTTCCGCCATTTCCTTTTTCACCACTACCTTTGCCGCCATTTCCTTTTTCTCCACTACCGTTGCCGCCATTATTGTGACCACCACCTCCGTTGCCGTTACCATTATCATCGTCGTCACAATCATTATCATCTCCGTTGCCATTACCTTCACCAGAGTTGCCATTACCTTTTTCACCACTATCTTTGCCGCCATTTCCTTTTTCACCACTACCGTTGCCGCCATTTCCTTTTTCTCCGCTACCTTTACTGCCATTTCCTTTTTCACCACTATCTTTGCCGCCCTTTCCTTTTTCTCCACTACCATTACCTCCGTTATTATTTCCACCACCACCATTGCCGTTACCATTATCATCGTCGTCACAGTCATTATCATCACCGTTGCCATTATCTTCACCTGAGTTGCCATTACCTTTTCCTTTCTCACCACTATCTTTGCCGCCATTTCCTTTTTCTCCACTACCGTTGCCGCCATTTCCTTTTTCTCCACTACCTTTGCCACCATTTCCTTTTTCTCCACTACCTTTGCCACCATTTCCTTTTTCTCCACTACCCTTGCCGCCATTATTGTTACCGCCACCTCCGTTGCCGTTACCATTATCATCGTCGTCACAATCATCATCTCCATTGCCATTACCTTCACCTGAGTTGCCATTGCCTTTTCCACCATTTCCTTTTTCACCACTATCCTTGCCGCCATTTCCTTTTTCTTTACTACCATTGCCGCCATTTCCTTCTTCTCCACTACCTTTACCACCATTTCCTTTTTCACCACTATCTTTGCCGCCATTTCCTTTTTCTCCACTACCGTTGCCGCCATTTCCTTTTTCTCCACTACCTTTGCCGCCATTTCCTTTTTCACCACTACCTTTGCCTCCATTTCCTTTTTCTCCACTACCGTTGCCGCCATTATTTTTACCACCACCTCCGTTGCCGTTACCATTATCATCGTCGTCACAATCATTATCATCTCCGTTGCCATTACCTTCACCTGAGTTGCCATTACCTTTTTCACCACTATCTTTGCCGCCATTCCCTTTTTCACCACTACCGTTGCCGCCATTTCCTTTTTCTCCACTACCGTTGCCGACATTTCCTTTTTCTCCACTACCTTTGCCACCATTTCCTTTTTCTCCACTACCCTTGCCGCCATTATTGTTACCGCCACCTCCGTTGCCGTTACCATTATCATCGTCGTCACAATCATCATCTCCGTTGCCATTACCTTCACCTGAGTTGCCATTGCCTTTTCCACCATTTCCTTTTTCACCACTATCCTTGCCACCATTTCCTTTTTCTCCACTACCGTTGCCGCCATTTCCTTTTTCACCACTACCTTTGCCTCCATTTCCTTTTTCTCCACTACCGTTGCCGCCATTATTTTTACCACCACCTCCGTTGCCGTTACCATTATCATCGTCGTCACAATCATTATCATCTCCGTTGCCATTACCTTCACCTGAGTTGCCATTACCTTTTTCACCACTATCTTTGCCGCCATTTCCTTTTTCACCACTACCGTTGCCGCCATTTCCTTTTTCTCCACTACCGTTGCCGCCATTTCCTTTTTCTCCACTACCTTTGCCACTATTTCCTTTTTCTTCACTACCGTTGCCGCCATTATTGTTACCACCCCCTCCGTTGCCATTACCGTTATCATCGTCGTCACAATCATCATCTTCGTTGTCATTACCTTCACCTGAGTTGCCATTACCATTTCCGCCATTTCCTTTTTCACCACTACCTTTGCCACCATTTCCTTTTTCTCCACTACCGTTGCCGCCATTATTGTTACCGCCGCCTCCGTTGCCGTTACCATTATCATCGTCGTCACAATCATTATCATCTCCATTGCCATTACCTTCACCTGAGTTGCCATTACCTTTTCCGCCATTTCCTTTTTCACCACTACCTTTGCCGCCGTTTCCTTTTTCTCCACTACCGTTGCCGCCATTTCCTTTTTCTCCACTATCTTTGCCGCCGTTTCCCTTGCTGTCTGGTCCACCTTTATCGGTACCATTATCTGGACCACCCTTTTTGCTATCATTATCGGGACCATCTTTACCATTATCGGAACCCTTTGTATCTGGACCACCTTTATCGGCACCATTATCTATATCATTACTTTGATCATCGGGACTAGAATGTGCTGCAACAACATAAAAAATTATTAAAGTAGGTACACCTGTGGGTGGTTTTTAAGAATTAATAACGTATGTCCCTAAAGTTTTCGGAAAATTTTAGATTTAAAAGTATTATTGGTATGAAGCATTGGATAAGTTGCCATTGGAAACCAAAGTTAGTAAACAACTTAAACGATATAAACAATGTCAGTTTTGACAAATACGGTTCGTTAGGATATCGTACAAACTTAATATTCTCGGCAAAGTATTTATCGTTTAGTTGGACATGTACCAAAACACGATATTTTAAGAATTTTTAGTGCTCAAAATATTTATGTGTCAACGATTTACCAGACAATTACAAAGTGCGAAAGTGGCCTACCATACATTCATTTGCCCAAAAGTGGAAGACCAATAGTTTTAACTCCTGCTCGGCAACAGAGATTATTCAGAGTATGGAGAACCAATTAGGAAAGTTTTTGCGAAATGTTGGCCGAAAATATAATGTTTCACGAATGACTGTTAGGCAGGTTGCACATCAAAGAAACATGAAACGTAAATTACGTTTCATGGAAATAAACCACTTCTAAACAAATATACGTCCGGTTATTTATGAGACTCTCCGAAAATAAAAATGTGTCATGAGCATGAATCACACTCGTTTCATTGATAGGCGGACTTTGAGATTTGTTTAGCAGTGTTTTCTTTTCATGAAACATGTTTTTCATTTCATGTTTCATGTTTTTCGTTTCATGTTTCTTTGGTGTGCGGCTTGGCTAAGTAGAACAATTTCTATAAATAGTTTAAAACGATATAAAAACAAAAAAGCTCCTAAGTAGACACCAACCCAGTTAGGAAAATTCCTAGATGTTGCCGTGCATTGAGACGTATTCATTTTCCTGGTAAACTTCTCATTATGGATGATGAAAAGTATTTTTCCACCTACCTCTACCGAAAGTATACTTTTCCGGACCTGATTGTAGGGAGCAAAATTGTACTTTTCCTCCCTAGGGAGGAAAATATTTTTCCTCCCTAGGGAGGAAAAGTAAAAGTGACGTCATGGTATTTGATTCATGAAATATAACTTATTGACGCCCTGTACAATATCTATTTTCTATTACGTAAGTATCTATACATTTTAACGTTTATTTATAAAACACCCTGTATTTTGCAGAATGGTAAAAAACAGTCAATTGTTATTTTGATTTAACAATGTTTACATTAATAATTTGACTTATATTTGACAATTGACAGTTATATTGTACCTACTTGTTAGTTTTAGTTTTAATAAATTTTGTTGGTTAGTTACATAAATAAATTAAGTAAAAATGAAAAATGACTTGTTATTAATTTGAGGAAGGTGGAAAAACCATATGTATAACATGGGAGTAAAGTGCCTTTTCCTCCCTTGAATGATTACTGCCCTCCGCTACGCGTCGGGCAGTAAACTTCATTCTCGGGATAAAAAGTAACATTTTCCTCCCTTGTTATACAAATAGCTATTTTCTACGAGCGTGCAAAAATGTCTACTTTCGCGCACGCATTTTAGTTTAGAAAGTTTCACTTTTCCGCACGCGTGTTAATTTAGATATGTTAATATGGCCTTAAAGTAATTATAATACATGCAATAAACTAATATTTAGATATTATTTACTAATTTGTTTCAAATATATCTTATTGTGTTCCTGTTTTAATGAAATTAACGCGACAATTCGATGAAATAAAATTATTTTGACATAATATTCGAAAGTCAAATCGCTAGACAATAACAGTCGTTTTGAATCATCGTCATGGAAACCAAGATCGTCGTCATGCTAACTAATTATATTGAAAGTTTGGTTTTGACAACCTTGTCAAAGAATTAATTTGTGTATATGTATTTTCACATTAATTAAATTAATTGATTAAGATTTGGTAATTTTTTAAAGACTCTTAGAAAAAATATTGTTCCTAACTCTTGCAGAAAGTCTCTTTTCCGCACTCGACTGCTTGCCGAACTCCCGCTTCGCGTCGTTCGGCAAACTGCAGTCGCGTGCGGAAAAGAATTACTTTCTGCACTTGTTAGGAAAATAACTATTTCCACCTACCTCTACCGAAAGTATACTTTTCCGGACCTGATTGTAGGGAGCAAAGTTGTACTTTTCCTCCCTAGGGAGGAAAATATTTTTCCTCCCTAGGGAGGAAAAGTAAAAGTGACGTCATTCATGAAATATAACTTATTGACGCCCTGTACAATATCTATTTTCTATTACGTGAGTATCTATACATTTTAACGTTTATTTATAAAACACCCAGTATTTTGCAGAATGGTAAAAAACAGTAAATTGTTATTTTGATTTAACAATGTTTACATTAATAATTTGACTTATATTTGACAGTTGACAGTTATATTGTACCTACTTGTTAGTTTTAATTTTAATAAATTTTGTTGGTTAGTTACATAAATAAATTAAGTAAAAATGAAAAATGACTTGTTATTAATTTGAGGAAGGTGGAAAAACCATATGTATAACATGGGAGTAAAGTGCCTTTTCCTCCCTTGAATGATTACTGCCCTCCGCTACGCGTCGGGCAGTAAACTTCATTCTCGGGAGGAAAAGTAGCACTTTCCTCCCTTGTTATACAAATAGCTATTACTTTATCCAATTCCGAAATGAAAGGCAACGACGGATTTTATACACGCAATGTACAAGATGCACCGGACGACGCGACGTTAGGTTTAAGGGAAAAGTGAAATTACCGATAAAATTTTGGTGTGATGTGCCATCTCAGAAGCTGGTGTTTCACAGCCGTTTGTTGGACGTGTTCGCGGTGAAGCTCTCAATACTGACATTTACGTTGACAGGTGTCTTACAAATCTTGTTTAATTTATAAATACTCATCACCTCAATGATGACATAATATTTTGACCCGATCTAGTGTCATGCCATTATGTCAGGAGAACGACAGATTGGTTAACTGCACAAAATATAAATTTTGTTCCCAAGCGAGACAACCCCCCAAATGTGCCTCAGGCGAGGCAAATAAAAGAGTTTTGGGCTGTTTTGAGTAGAAGGGTGTATAAAAATTGCTGGGAAGCTCAAAATGAAGATCAGCTAAGGCGAAGAAGTTTGCAAAATTTCGTGAAATCGATTTAAAAACAGTCCAAAGGCTTATTGCACAAGCAAGACCAAGTTTACGTGCCATCGAAGATCACGGACCTCTTTCTGTTATATAAAAATACATTATAAACCTTATAGACTTAATTTCCTGTTAGTACATTCTTTGACGGTTTTTGCTGTAATTTTTAAAGAACGGTTTGGATTGACGTGAAATTTGGCATAAGCATAGCTAACATGTCAAAGAAAAAAAGTTATATTGTGGCGATGTGTGCTTTTGCCCTGGGTGTAAGTTTCCCCCCTTCTCGGGTGTAAAAACATACGTTCAAAATAAGTCCGGAATTCGATAAACTGACTAATTCTAAGCAACTTTCATTCTATACAGTTTTTTCACTAAGTCAATGCTTTTCGAGTTATTTGCGAGAGAATATGTGCATTTTCAACAAAACAAACACGTTTTTAGACATTTTTTCGCAAATAATTCAAAAAGTAAGTACATACCTATTTTATCGAAAAAAAAAATTAGCAAAAATATAGCCTGTAAAAAATTGAAAAAAAAAATGGTGTATGCATAAAGTCTCTAGACGTAGTAGAAGCACAGTAGTTATAACTAAAGAAAAATAGGTTCATATTTGCCAAATTCCAAATAGAATATTTCAACGTGAAATAACCAAAAAATAAAGCACTTTTTGGAGAAAACTCATTATAACTTTTTTAAAGAGTTTAAAAAGCTTTATTTCTGTCTTTTTAAAAAAGATTCTAGCATCAAATGTGAGCAAGTTACGCTCAAAATACAATTGGTCCCTTTTTGTTTTGGTAAAAAATTGAAAAAAAAAATGGTGTATGCATAAAGTCTCTAGACGTAGTAGAAGCAGAGTAGTTATAACTAAAGAAAAACAGGTTCATATTTGCCAAATTCCAAATAGAATATTTCAACGTGAAATAACCAAAAAATAAAGCACTTTTTGGAGAAAACTCATATTACAACTTTTTTAAAGAGTTTAAAAAGCTTTATTTCCGTCTTTTTAAAAAAGATTCTAGCATCAAATGTAAGCAAGTTACGCTTAAAATACAGTTGGTCACTTTTGTTTTGGTAAAAAATTGAAAAAAAAAATTGTGTATGCATAAAGTCTCTAGACGTAGTAGAAGCAGTGTAGTTATAACTAAAGAAAAACAGCTTCATATTTGCCAAATTCCAAATAGAATATTTCAACGTGAAATAACCAAAAAATAAAGCACTTTTTAAAGAAAACTCATTACAACTTTTTTAAAGAGTTTAAAAAGCTTTATTTCTGTCTTTTTAAAAAAGATTCTAGCATCAAATGTAAGCAAGTTACGCTTAAAATACAGTTGGTCCCTTTTGTTTTGGCAAAAAAAAAATCGGGAAAATCACTAAATGAAATTAATTGCTTCACAAGTTGCTTTATTTATGTTGTGTTTATATGATCTGTAAGTTTCATCGATTCAGCGTGCTTATTTTTACCAAACAAAAGGGACTAACTTTATTTTGAGCGTAACTTGTTTACTTTTGATGCTAGAAATTTTTTTATAAAACAGGAATAAAAGTTTTTTTAAACACTTTAGAAAAGTTGTAATAAGTTTTCCCCAGAAAGTGCTTCATTTTTTGGTTATTTCACGTTAAAATATTCGATTTGGAATTTGACGAATATGAACCTATTTTTTATTAGCTATAACTCTGCTTCTACTTGGTTTAAATATCTAATACATACATTCACCATTTTTTTTCTTTTTTACAGGCTATATTTTTGTCAAAAATATACTTACTTTTTGAGTTATTTGCGAAAAACCGTCTAAAATCATGGTTATTTTGTTGAAAAATGAACATATTCGCTCGCAAATATCTCGAAAAGTATTGACTTGGTGAAAAAACTATGTCAATCCAAGCGGTTCTTTAAAATTTAGAGGTTTTGCAATATTTTATTGTTAAAGAACGTACTATGTGTTTAGTTAATAAAATAAATTTAATTTACAACTAGAAAATACATAATATTTATTTTTTCCGAAAACTTTAGGGACATACGTTATTGCGAATGATAAGGTGTTAGAACACAGAAATAATTTCGCTAACGGGGCGACGATACAGCCCGGACTATATGGCTAATTATTATTATTAATTAAAAATAACAGCTTTGTAATAAAATAATGACAAACATGTGTTCAGGATCTGAAAGGAGGAGTTTTAAACTTTTGCTTTGATCACTTTCTGACTTTCATAATATAATTTTCAATCGAATTATTAAGCCTTGAAAATGGCCATTTTCGGATTTTTCAAATTTTAAATCGCGTATAACTCGACAACAATTAATTTTAGGGAAAAGTCACAACAGACCTTTTTTGCTCAGAATAACCCAAATCATAATTGGGACATGGATAACAATAATGTCAAACTGTCAGTTTCTGACAAATCAATCATGGTCAACTCACAATAATTTGGTAAACGTTAAAATATCTACCAAATTAATACTTTGATGGAAAAATAAAAATATCTATAAAACTGATAACTTTAGGTATAGGGAGTAAAATTTGAAGTACGATATTAGTACTTTTCGATAGTGATATAAAATACAGGGTGTTCTATTTAAAATTACCAAGAAAATAGTATACTTGCGTTTTGACTTACCCTGTATTTGATTTAACGAAAATTATGAAAACGAATATGTTTTATGTATGTATACACCGTTCTTAGGCGTCAACGCCCTTCGGTAGGGATCTATGGAGGAGTATCACCAAGCCGGAAGCCCTTATCCCTTCCCGTACCGCTCCTCCATAGGCCGATCAGACGCCAGTTTATTCCAGACCAAGCCGTAGACTCTATTGAGTTTTATACTACGGCGTTGGCCTTTTATAAATTTCATGACCTAGCTGAGGCTCGAACCAGCGACCGCAAATCGCAAATCCACTAAACTTGTCGATCGACTGAGCCCCAGCTAACTGGACCGTCAAGACCGACCGAATATGTTTTATAATTTTTAATAATTATTAAAAAACTATGGTTGCAATAGATCAATGTTCCTATACTTCTTTTTAATTATACAGGGAGTTAAACTTGATACGATTTTCAGGTAATATTGGTTATAACTTTTTAAATACCCGGTATAACATAATAAAACTTTACATTGTTGTGATGTGGAAGTGAAGCAGATTTCAAATTTAAAATAAAATACAGGGTCTTTCATTTAAAAAAACATAAGTTTGGTCTGCCACCATCTTATGGTACACCCTGTAAGATTGTAACTAATTTTAAAATGTGGAGTTTAAAGCTGCCTACAATTTTTGTCAATAACTTTTTTTTGTAATTTTTACTATAACAGATCTACTGAGCTTCCTCACACTAATCAATCACCCTGTATATATAATAATAATAATAATAATAATATATATACAGTGAGCACGTAAAGGTTGGAATAAATTCATTTTCTCGAGAATGGACGATTTTGGAAAAAATCCTGAAACAGGTCTATTTTTATTTATAAAGTGCGACTTTTTGACTTATATATTATACTAGTGAGGTCATCTATCTGGGCGTGGTGACGTCATCGATTATTTTTTTAAATGAAAATAGGGATCGTCTGATAGGTCATTTGAAAGGTAATTCAATTCTCTATTCAGTAATATAAACATTAACATAATTATTTATAAAGGGTGTCCAAAAAATTTTTTTTTAATTAAATTTATTGACATAAAAAGAAGAATGTGTGTAATTTAGTTAATTCAAAATTCATTTTACTGCTATCAGAAAACCGGAAAAAATGTTTATTTAGCAAATAAATATTGTTTTTTGCTTAAATTCAAGATTAAAGCAGCCACGCACCAGCCTCGTGACAGTTTAAACATTTAAATATTGAATGGGTTGCATATGTGAGTCCATATTAAATGAAGTAAAGAAACACAGACTTACTCACAATCATTTAATTAAACTTTGACGACCGGTTTCGATCTCTACACTATTCAGATCATCTTCAGGTCGGCGGTACAAGTAGTTAAATGCTACAATTAAAGAAAGCCAGAGTTAGAACATTGTCTGGTTGTACAAATGCTAATAGAAAGCCAAAATTTGAAAAGTATGCAACTGTTGACATTTCAGAACAACAAACTGATACATACATATGCACACATATGAGAAACAGATACTCATAAGCATGCATACGCACATGGATGTATGCGGTTTATGACTATTTGTTGAACAAGTTGAAATTTTAAAAAACATTAAAAATTTATAAAAAAACTTTATTAAAAGTTTTTCATCAAAAATAATGCTTTCAAAATTCAAAAAATAAATAATAATATCATTTTGATCTACTTACATGCCGTTACAAGGGATGTGTTGTAAGTTCATCGATAACATGTTTAAACGTCCAACTTATGCTAATAGGATAGCTAGGTGAGGGACAGGGTAAGCAGACATGCTTCGTAGGTCAAAACATAGTGAAATTTGAATGGATCCTGAAGGAAGATATGTGTTGAGAGACACAAACATGTGTTTCTCTGTTTCTCAACACACATCTTTCTTCAGGATCCATTCAAATTTCACTATGTTTTGACCTACGAAGCATGTCTGCTTACCCTGTCCCTCACCTAGCTATCCTATTAGCATAAGTTGGACGTTTAAACATGTTATCGATGAACTTACAACACATCCCTTGTAACGGCATGTAAGTAGATCAAAATGATATTATTATTTATTTTTTGAATTTTGAAAGCATTATTTTTGATGAAAAACTTTTAATAAAGTTTTTTATAAATTTTTAATGTTTTTTAAATTTTTTTTTTAAATTTCAACTCGTTCAACAAATAGTCATAAACCGCATACATCCATGTGTGTATGCATGCTTATGAGTATCTGTTTCTCATATGTGTACATATGTATGTATCAGTTTGTTGTTCTGAAATGTCAACAGTTGCATACTTTTCAAATTTTGGCTTTCTATTAGCATTTATACAACCAGACAATGTTCTAACTCTGGCTTTCTTTAATTGTAGCATTTAACTACTTGTAACGCCGACCTGAAGATGATCTGAATAGTGTAGAGATCGAAACCGGTCGTCAAAGTTTAGTTAAATGATTGTGAGTAAGTCTGTGTTTCTTTACTTCATTTAAACATTTAATTTAAGCGAAAAGCCATGATTATTTTTCAAATAAACATTTTTTTCTGTTTTCTGAGAGCAGTAAAATGTATTTTGAATTAAATAAATTACATACATTCTTCTTTTTATGTCAATAAATTTAATCCATAAAAATTTTTTTTGGACACCCTGTATAAATAAGTATGTTAATGTTTATATTACTGGCTAGAGAATTGAATTACCTTTCAAATGAGCTATCACAAGACCCCTATTCTCATTCAAAAAAATCATCGATGACGTCATCACGCCCAGATGGGTGACGTCACTAGTATGATGTATATGCCAAAAAGTCGTAATTTAAAAATAAAAATTGATTTGTTTTGGGTTTTTTTTCCAAAATCGTCCATTCTCGAGAAAATTAATTTATTCCAACCTTTACGTGCTCACTGTATAATCAGTGTCATGCCAGTGGAAACGTAAATTCCACGGTATGGGTATATACCTCGGAGAGGTTTGTTTATATACCTTACAATTTGCTGATGACCAAGTCACCATAGCTAATGATAAAGACGATCTACAGTATATGGCAAGAATACTAAAGGAGGAATATGAACAGTGGGGCTTGGAAATGAATGTGGAAAAAATCAAATACCTACCCATAGGAGCTGAGTTATCCAATATCGAACTAGAGGATAATGAAGAAATCACATCCTGTAGTGAATACACCTACCTGGGAGTAATCTTCGATAGAACGAGAAAAGACGATGAGGAAATAAAGAAAAGGGTAACACAAGCTAGAAGAACAATTGGCTGCCTAAATGGAATACTTTAGAGCTCCGAAATAGGAATACAGCGAAAATACAATATCTATGAAACACTTATTAAAAGTAGCCTACTTTACGGAGCAGAAACTTGGAGAATAACCGAGAACAACAGGAACAAATTAGAAGCTGTAGAAATGGATGTGTTTAGAAGATCGTTAGGTATATCCCGTAGGGAAAGAGTTCGAAATGAGGAAGTAAGACGACGAATTGGAATAGATGGTTACTTAATAACAGACATTGAGAGGAAACAGTTGATTTGATATGGTCATGTTCAAAGAATGGAAGACACAAGATTGCTCAAAAAGATTATGCAGTGGGTACCACCAAACCGCAAAAAACGAGGAAGACCCAAAAAGACATGGAAAGAAGGGGTATCCAAAGCAATGAGTACAAGGGATCTTAGAGATGGCCAATGGATGATAGAAGGACGTGGAAGTTAGGCATCGGACAACGTCGAAAGACGTTCTAAAACCGATACATACATACATACATATAACTTTGTAAATACCCTGTATGACATACCAAACCATTATATTTTTGTAATGGAGAAGTTACGGACATTGCGAATATAAAATAAAATATAGGGTGTTCCATTTAAAAAAAAAACATAAGTTTGGTCTGCCACTATGTTATCGAACATCCTGTAACATTCTAACTAATTTTGTAATGTGAAGCTCAAAGTTGGCTACAATTTTGTTATTAACTTTTATCGCTATCCATCACTATAACGGATCGATCACCCTGTATAATAGCAGTTAAAGGTAAATATTGCATTGTTAGCTAGATCTGAGCTATTCTGAAAATTTCAGGTACCTAGGTAGCCTAGAACTATTTTAAAAATGGATTACAAAATTTGGGGAGACAGTGAAAACAACCACGCCAAGTATATAAAAACGTTTTAATAAATCAGGAAAAGTCAAAATACATTATGCTCGGAACAGAGCAAAACGAAGAGGGACAGTTTACTTTTATATCTAATGAAGCAAGGAAATATAATTTCCAGAGAGTGGTCAATTTTACTTATCTGGGGGTTATTATAGAGGAGAACGGCCAAGAAGAATGGGAAATGAATGCCAGATTAGCAAAGGGAAATAAAAAGATGGGAAGCCTAAGACCTCTGATAAAATCCAAATATGTATCGAGAAAAACAAAGCTAAGGATATATAAAACGGTAATAAGACCCACAGTGACGTATGGTAGCGAAGTATGGACAATGAAAAAAGCAAATACGGAGAAATTGGAAAGATAGGAAAGGAAAATGCGCAGATATATATATATATATATATATATATATATATATATATATATATATATATATATATATATATATATATATGGAGGCAAAAACACGGAGGAAGGTTGGGTACGACGAACAAACAGGGACTTAGAAGAACTGCATAACGAACCAAGCATCAGTCGCTTCGTAAAAGCACACAGAGTGAGATGGATGGGACACGTGATGAGAATGGAAAGGAAGAGGATGCCAAAGATGATCCTAAAACGGGGCCCAATCACGAATAGGGGGAAAGGAATGCCCAGAAAAAGATGGTTTGATAGTGTACAGGAAGATCTCCGAAATTATGGAGTTATTGGTTGGGAAGAAAGAGTTACAAACAGGGACGAATGGAGGAGAATTATTGTAAGTTGATTTAGTAGGCAAGTAGCATGATTGGACAAGAAGCCATAGTATGATACAATTGATCCAAAAGATGGCATAACCCAGACATCCAAAGGGAAAGTTATCCTCCTACACCAAATTGTTCTATATGGTCCACATAATGTTCAGAAAAAGTCACACCATTTTGAGCGTCGGGTTTGGGGGGGGAGGAGGGGAAGAAATCGGTAAATTCGTAGTTTTTTACGTGTTTCGTCAATATTTATAAAACTATGCGGTTTAGCATGAACAACCTTCTATACAAAAATGTTCTACATTAAATTTGAAATAAATAAGGTCCTATGCATACTCCTTCTAAAATGAACGGTTCCAAAGTTACGGAGGTAGTATAGTATAATTGGTCCAAAAAATGGCCTAACCCAGACATCCAAAGTAAAAGTTTTCCTCCCACACCAAATTATTGTTCTATATGGTCCACATATTGTTCAGTAAAAAGTTACACTATTTTGAGCGTCCGGTTTGGGGGGGAGATGGGCGAGAAGTCGGTAAATTAGTAGTTTTTTTACGTTTTTCGTCAATATTTCTAAAACTATGCTTTAGCGTAAACAATATTCTATACAAAAATATTCTACATAAAATTTAAAACAAAAAAGGTCCTATCCATAATTGTTATAAAATCAACGGTTCCAGAGTTACGGAGGGTGAAAAGTGGATGTTTTCGATACTTTTTAAATTTTTTGGGCGATTGATGATGATTTTGGGTGGTGAGGTTGACGTTTCTTCAAGGGCTTATTACTAAAATACCATCGTCACTGAAATAGCAAATTTTGATTACAAAACACAATCCTGTTAAAGAAAATTTCTTTAATCAGCAATATTATTATAAATTGCCCAAAAAATAAAAAAGGTATCGAAAACCTCCACGTTTCACCCTCCGTAACTCTGGAATCGTTGATTTTATAACAATTATGTATAGAACCTTTTTTATTTTAAATTTTATGTAGAATATTTTTGTATAGAATATTGTTTACGCTAAAACATAGTTTTAGAAATATTGACGAAAAACGTAAAAAAAACTACTAATTTACCGACTTCTCCCCCATCTCCCCCCCAAACCGGACGTTCAAAATGGTCTAACTTTTTACTGAGCAATATGTGGACCATATAGAACAATTTGGTGTTGGTGGAAAACTTTCACTTTGGATGTTTGGGTTAGGCCTTTTTTTAGACCAATTTTACTATACTACCTCCGTAACTTTGGAACCGTTCATTTTAGAAGGATTATGCATAGCCGTTTTTATTTCAAATTTAATGTAGAACATTTTTGTATAGAAAGTTTTTCATGCTAAACCGCATAGTTTTAGAAATATTGACGAAAAACGTAAAAAACTACGAATTTACCGATTTCTCCCCTATCCCCCCCCCCAAACCCGCCGCTCAAAATGGTGTGACTTTTTCTGAACATTATGTGGACCATATAGAGCAACTTGGTGTTGGAGGGTAACTTTCACTTTTAATGTCTGGGTTTGGGTCTAGTTATACCATACTACCACCCCACTTGATACAATTGTTGTAATATAATATAGTATGCTTCTTTTCATGAGCATTTTTCAGTGCGTCACAAATGATAGAAAAAAAGGTAAGTCCGTGATAATATACATTTTAGTGACATGACATTTTAGTTAAATCTGACAGTTGTCACATTTTATTTGCAATTTGGCATAAAATCAAATCAATTGTGTTTATTGCATTTATAAAATGGTATTTTCTTTGATTTGTATAGTCTTATAAATTGTACAGATTATATTCGTAGATATATTATATAATTGGTAAATAATTTTTTTTCGATTATAGCGCCATCTATTGACAACTAGAATAAATGTTATAAATGTCAACGACGAAATGTAATCACCGACGTGCGTTTTTTTCTGTCACATGCAATTTAATGCGTTAGAAATAAATCGAAAAACTGTGACGCACTGAAAGATCGTCATGAGAAAAAGCATATTATATTATTGTACTAATGTATTATATTAATTGTATTTTTAGCCCTAGGCCTCCAAGGCCTGTTGAGCTGTTTAAATAAATAAAGTCAACAATAGACACAATACGCATTGTAACGCAAATCGTCGAAAATTTACGAGCATAGAGTAGATCTACATATACTGTTTATTGACTACAACCAAGCGTTTGACAATGTAATAAGGGAAGAACTAAATTAATGATATGAAGCAACTAGGTATTCAAGGAAAACTAGTAAGGCTCACTAAAATGACGATGAAGGGATCCAAGTCACGAATCCTAACAATTGAAGGCCCCTCAGATGAAGTACAAATGGAGGTAGGCGTCAGACAGGGAGATTCCTTGTCAACGACATTATTTAGCATCGCCTTAGGCCATAGAGGTTGCAGTAAAAATAGCCAAAATTATGGGAACTATTATTGAATCTTCAACCCAACTGATAGCGTATGCAGACGATATTGCACTGGTTAATAGAGACTTAATACTGGAAGCTAAAGAACTCGCCTCCACTTTGCGAGGCTTTTCGAGATCTGTCAAATTTTGACTGTGATTATGACGTGAACTTTGGACTTGAAGATTTTCATTCTTTTTTACATACAGTTAAATTAGTAAAACCAAGTTACCATGAAAACAGTGATATTAGCTCTAACATCTTAAAAACATTCTTAGAGAATTGGCCAGACTCTGTAAATATATATACCTACAGATGCATCTAAGACGTTAGTTGGCACTGGATGTGCCTTTTACATGCTACTAAAACAGAAAAAATGTTTAAGTTAGGCCATGATTTTTCTATCTTCAGTGCTGAAGCAATATACTCTGGGCTAATTAGCAAAATTCATGGAAAAGTTATTTACCAGCAATTTTATTGCTGGAATCGAATTATAAGATCCTATATATTAATAATATAGGTATGCAAAGTCCGCAGATAGTGTGCTACTTTTTTAATAAACAAAATGGCGCCGAAAAATCGTATTTTTTTCAATTATTGCTCTATAACTCCGAAGATTTTAACTTTACAACTAAAACACCTTAATAAAAATTCACCGCAATTAAATTCTGCATAGAGATATGTTTTTCACGATTTGCTCCGACGAAAATTTTCCTCAGAAAATGCGGGTTTTCCTAACAAAAACTCTAATTTTCAAATAAAGTTTTAGGTAAGTAATTATTAATCAATAATTAAATAACTTAGTGACATCAAAGCTTTCTTGGTATAGATTGTAATTCCAGAAGCCGGTGAAAATTAAACGAATATTTTAGCAACAATTCAATTGTTAATTAACAAATTACGATCGCAATAATAACCAAAATAATCATGATACATTGATCAAACTTATAAAGATTATAAAGATGAGATGCTTATTTAATATTTTATCGACAAAATATAAATTTTTCTTTTTTTTGCATAATCTTTAAATTTTGAAAAAAAAAATAGGTATAATACGCTGGTCTAATAAGTAAAGTACAAAGAAAGGTTATTTACCAGCAATTTTATTGCTGGAATCGAATTATAAGATCCTATATATTATTAATATAGGTATGTAAAGTCCGCATATAGTGTGCTACTTTTTTTATAAACAAAATGGCGCCGACAAATCGTATTTTTTTCAATTATTGCTCTATAACTCCGAAGATTTTAACTTTACACCAAAAACACTCAAATAAAAATTCACCCCAATTTAATTCTGCATATAGGCATGTTTTTCCCGATTTGCTCCGACGAAAATTTTCCTCGGAAAATGTGGGTTTTCCCAACAAAATCTCGAATTTTGAAATAAATTTTTTGGGCCAGTAATTATTTATCAATAATTATATAGCTTGGTGAAATAAAAGCTTTCTTGTTATAGATTATAAATTCAGAATCCGGTAAAAATGAAATGAATATTTTAGCAACAATTCAATTGTTAATTAACAATTTACAGTCGCAATAACAACCAAAATAATCATGAGACATTGATCAAATTTAGAAAGATTATAAAGGTGTGATGCCTATTTAATATTTTGTCGACAAAATATAAATTTTTCATTTTTTTGCATAATTTTAAATGTTTAAAAAAATTGTTATAAACAAATTAACATTTCTCAGAAATTGTTTATTATATTTTAATTTAAAAAATACTTAAAATGCGTATTTCATAGGTCTTGAAAATGAATGCTTTAAAAAAATTTTCCAACCATTTGCAAAAAAGTTATGAAGCAGCAAAGTAAATATACGAAATCTCCGTTGTTTATAATTTGTTTTAATTGTTTCAAAGCTTAAAAGTGAGTCTATGGTACAACCTAATTACTCACAAAGAATGTCAAAAGTTAGTGCAATGGTTATATTTTAATCAAAGAATAAAAATACTTTTTTTTGTAATTTTTAGCGCAAACGTAGGCCTGATACAGAGTCGGAGCTAAAATGTTCACTCGAAGCGACTGACACGCAGCATGCATTATTTATTAAAAGTGTACATCACGCGGCTGGTCGTCGCTCAGAGTGAAAATTTTAGCTACAGTACTGTGTTACTCTACTTTCGCGCGTGTAAATTACAAAAAAATATATTTATAATCTTTAATTAATATATAACCATTAAACTGAGAATCGATATTTTTTTATAAATAATTAGCTTGTACTTTAAACTCACTTCTACGCTTTGAAATAATTAAAAAAATATATAAACACAGAAGTAATCGTATGTTTACTTTGCTGTTTCATAACTTTTTTACAAATGGTTGCAAAAAAGTTTTAAAGCATTCATTTTAAAGATATTTAAAATGCGCATTTTAGCTATTTTTTAAAATTATAATATAATAAAAACTTTCTGAGAAACGTTAATTTGTTTATAACTATTTTTTTAAACATTTAAAGATTATGCAAAAAAATAAGAAATTCATATTTTGTCGACAAAATATTAAATAGACATCTCATCTTTATAAGATTTCAAAGCTTGATCAGTGTATCATAATTATTTTGGTTATTATTGCGACCGCAAATTATTAATTAACAATTGAATTGTTGCTAAAATGTTCGTTTAATTTTCATCAGCTTCTGGAACTATAATCTAAACCAAAAAGGCTTTTAAGTCACCAAATTATTTAATTATTGGTAGATAATTACTTATCTAAAACTTTATTTGAAAATTAAAGATTTTGTTGGGAAAACCCGCATTTTCGCGTCTCTATGCAAAATTTAATCACGGTGAATTTTTATTTGAGTATATTTGTTGTAAAGTTAAAATATTCGGAGTTATAGAGCAATAATTGAAAAAAACACGATTTTCGTGCGCCATTTTGTTTATAAAAAAAGTAGCACACTATCTGAGGACTTTGCATACCTATATTATTAATATATAGGATCTTATAATTCGATTCCAGCAATAAAATTACTGGTAAATAACTTTTCCCAAAAATGGCCTATTCTCCGGTAATCAGCCCAGACTAATAGCAATTTATGAGGCCCTGCAATATTTTAAAGAATCAGAACATATATCTGCAACAATTATTTCCGATTCACTCTCTGTTCTTCTTGCTATTCAAACTATAGATTTTCCCAATAACAATTCAAATATTTATATCTACTAATTAAGAAAATCATTTTTGAAATTCATAAAAATAAAAGAAGAGTGAACTTTTTATGGGTTAAGGCTCATATAGGACTAACGCATAATGAATAATATGTTGATAGTTTGGCTAAAAAAGCTATTGAGTATGGTACTTCAAATAATCGTAAGTTTTGCATATCTGATTTTGTTAACACGATTAAGCATCGAGTTAAAAATCAGTGGAGTCAAACATGACGAGATCTTTGTAAACAATCCAAATCTCAGTATTCACTGATTCAATCTTCTGTTCCAAATATATATTCGTATAATAATTATGTAGTACCTCGAAGATATATAACAACATTAATCAGAATGAAGTTTGGACATGCATGTTTCCCTCTACATCTAGCAAGAATTAAAGTTTTTGATTCAAATCTTTGTACTGAATGTCAGAAGGTGGGTGATTTGAATCACACTTTCTTTGAGTGCAGAAAATACATTCCATATAGCTATAATTTAATCGAAGATTTAATAAAATGTAACGTTTTTCCACCTTTCAATATATCCTATCTATTGTCTCTGAACAGCAAAAATATATATGATTGTTTAATGAAATTTATCTGTTAAACTAATATTAACCTCTAAATTTATTAACCCTGATAATTTGATATATTATGTACATATGGAAAAAGAAGAAGAAGATGTATAATGGAAAAATGTGGTGAGCAACTTGGATAGTCCATAGCGGCCAGATGCAGCTTTTGAACTGAGTAGAGAGCTGTGGAAGAGTTTGCTATGGAACTCTAAGGACCTCATTGCCTTCTTTATCTATGAATAGAAAACAAAAAAGTTGTGACTGGTGACTGGCTAATTGACACCCAAGTCTATGCCATAAAACAAAAAAAATAGAGACTTAAAACCCATGCAGAAGACAATATTAATACTAGATAAAGAAGCAAAGAAAAGAGGGCTCGTAATAAACCAGAGCAAAACGAAATACCTCAGCGTTCAAGAGAGAGTACGAACTGGGAGTGATGGTGAATGGCAGAAATGATGGAACGGATGAAATAAATGAACGCATCCGACTGGGTAATAAAACCTACTGGAACTACCAAAAATTCTTAAAAGAAAAACACCTTAATAAGACAACCAAATTAAAAATTTACAAGATCGCAATCAGGCCAGTTATCACCTATGATGCAGAGACGAAGTGTTGAAAAAAGATGAAATGAAATTTAGAGAGAAAGATAATTCGACGAATAATGGGACCGGCGAGGATAGGTGTAGGCGAATTTAGAAGGTTAACCAATGAAGAAATTAAAGAAGCCATCCAGGGTGAAGACATAATCAATCGCCAAGGCGCAAAGGCTCAGGTGGCTGGGACGGTTCCATGACATCTCGTAACGCGACAGTTCGTAACCGGACAACTGGTAACGGACAATTCGTAACAGCGACAGTTCGTAACGGCGGCACTTCGTAACGGCAACACTTGGTAACGGCGACACTTCATAAATATACAAATTCGTAAGGGACAATTCGTAACGTCCAAAATGAATTATTCTGTTTATTTTTGTTAACGTGGAAACTAACTGTTATAAACAGTTATAAATGAAATAATGTTTCGATATATGAAGGCGTTACATATTTCGTGTTTCAGAATATAATAAAAGTATTTAAATCACATATTAAAGAATTAAAAGCCTTCCCTCTTATCAACTATAACCGTTAATTGAATACCCAAACGATATAACCAATCACCAGGTTTATTATAATAACAGGAAATTATAATCTTTCCTCTAAAAAATAATGTTTATTCAAAAAGTTGAGAATGTCTAAAGACAGTCGGCTTAAATATTTTACGAATTAGTTCATTATTATTGATGGATTCGACCGTTACTTGATGGAAGTTCATTTTATCTAACAATAAAACACTGAAAACATTTGTTTTCTATACTTCCACAAAATTTATTACAACTATGTGACTACAGCTGTTTCGGCAGAGTGCCTTTCTCAAGTGATATAATTTACAATGTGTTTGCCTTTTTAAGTCTTTAACTGAAGATGTTGAGGAGTGGGGAGATGTTTGTCTCGAGTTGGTCATTCAGAACTATATCTGTATTTTTCAGTTTATTAATTTCCATAGATTCTAAAAAAGATAGCTTAAGGCCTTTATTTTGGATATGCAGAATTTGAAACTCTTAATTGAAAGAATGATTATGCACTTCTACATACGCACTTCACCTTCTAGATCAGTGGTCGCCAACCTGTCGATCGCGAGCTACCGGTAGCTCGCGGAGGCAATTCTGGTAGCTCTCACAACGATTTTAATTTAAAAAATACAAACTGCAAAAATCAGAGAAGCTTCCGAACATTCCACAAAAAAATCTAAACAAAGAGACCAAAGTGAAGACCCAAAACAATATGGAGAGATCAAGTCTTAGGAGACATAAAAAGCTAAGAATCTACAATTAGAAATAGCGCTGTAAGGACAGGAAAGAATGGAGGAAAATTGTAGACAGGGCAAGGTCACACAACACGCTGCTATAATAATAATAATAAAAACAACATCGGACTGATTCACCGCAACAAATGAATCAGAGAGCCCAAAAGGGCGGCAAACACTCCGCCAGGAGTGAGTAAGCCATGATGATGATGATATATATTTTCAAAAGTACAATCAAAACTTACGATATTGTGTGCTCTCTTCAATAATAGCCAGTAGCACAAAAGCAAAAATCACAAGTATTTTTGTATTCATGATGATCTTTGTTATAACGAACGTATGAGAAAGATGTCGAACCCATGGAGAGTTACTGAGTAATGAGTTCTTTGTGTTTTCTCCCCTTTTTTATATATAGTTAATATTTGCAGTAATTAATCCATTCAAAAATGGAGTCATGGTTATTTTTGTTTTTAGGTATTTTGCATTTCCGTGTTCAAAAGCATCTCAGATAATACAGAGCATTAAATATATTGCCGGATTTAGCCTGATATCATGATAAATAAACAATTCAGTCGGTTTATTATACCTGTTCATGATCAATGTTCTTTATTTTAATGTCAAAATTATCAAAATAAACAACACTATTTTTAAATTCTATTTATTTATTATTCAGTTCAATGCCTACATCTAACTTGTCCACAACAATGATTTTGTCTCTGTCAGTCGAATTCCGCTAATAGTCCATGAATCTTTCCACTGAACTCAATGTTATTGTCCCATATAGTCTTGAAAGAAACAGATAGTAACAAACTGAAAATGCGAGCATTATCATAACGAAAACTTTGTTTATTTACGTATTTAAATTCATAATATGGAAAATTTCTATTATGAAAAGTGTTTAGTATTAAAAGCTATGTTTTAATATGCAATTATATCCTAATTTAAATATTGTGAACTATAAAGGTACTTTACTCTCGAGCGAAATTCATATTTTTTGACATACCTCGAATAAAATTGATAAAATTTGATATACAGTTGAGTCCAATCTTTACCCGTGCGTCATCATTTAAAGCAGCGGTTCTCAAACTGTGGTACATGTACCACTGGTGGTACATATCACTATTTGAGGTGGTACACAAAACACACAAAAAATTAAAATAGTAGTACTTAGTAAGTCTTGGTAATACAATCTAAACATATAGGTGGTACCAAAAATAATAAATGAACTGTAGGTGGTACATGACTCAAAAAGATTGAGAACCGCTGATTTAAAGCATACGAAATATAAAGTGACTTGCTGTTGCGTTTAGTAAATTTCAATTTCCGACTTACATCGACTTATTTCGTATGCTTTAAATGATGACGCACGGGTAAAGATTCGCGGACTCAACTGTATGCTGATTGCATCTTAGATTTTAGACCATGCAGATATTTTTATGAAGAATAAATTTTTTCGTAAAACTAATAATAAAAGAGTTATAAATGAAAATGGTATTGATATCCGTAATGTAAGAAAAATTTTCAAATATTTTTTTTTTCATTAGAAGGATGTACAAGTAATTACATATATTAGAACATAGTTTTTAATTCCAAACAACTTTTTATAATAACAATTTTCAATATTGTGGAAAATAAAGATACATTAATCTTGATCGAACTTCATATTTTTTGACATACCTCGAATAAAATTGATAAAATTTGATTATGCTGATTGTATCTTAGATTTTAGACCATGCAGATCTTTTTATGAAGAATAACTTTTCTTTCGTAAAATTAATAATAAAAGAGTTATAAATGAAAATTATGTTCTTCTTCTTCTTTTTGTATAGACATGACTCTGTCTGTTTTTTCAATGTGCCTCTAGTAAGTTGTCGTTCCATCGTTTTCGTCGTCTTCCCACTGATCGTCTGCATATTGGGGAACCGTCTCTCGCTGTCCTGACTACCCTATTTGTTGTCATTCGGCTTGTGTGGTAATTCCATTCTATTCTTGTGTTTCTTACCCAGTTATTAATGTTATCCACCTTGCATATCCGTCGTATATCTGTACTTCTAGCTCTGTCCCATAGAGTCTTACCATCGATTTTTCGAAGGGTTTTCATCTCCGCTGTTTCGAGCAATCTTTTTGTCCTCCCTGTAGTGTAGGAAACAAAGGTTGAACCTTGCAAAATGGACACAAGTCCGGTTTTATTTTTTTTCTGGTATATCAAGGGGTGCTTATTATAAGACTAACTTTTTCTGAAAAAAATTCGCCCCGGAACCTCCCTTTTCACCCCTTTAAAGGGGGTAATTTGTGGTTTTTGCGGAA
The DNA here is from genome assembly GCF_917563875.1 of Diabrotica virgifera virgifera. NCBI lineage: Eukaryota > Metazoa > Arthropoda > Insecta > Coleoptera > Chrysomelidae > Diabrotica > Diabrotica virgifera. The sequence goes on along the minus strand of NC_065444.1, from coordinate 59,339,237 downwards.
AGTAGCCCTTCCTGTAACTTTTACCAAAAATTTCTTTTATAGAAATATGAAGAGGACTATATTTTCTACGATTTATTTCCAACACCATCTCTCTTTCATCCACCGTTTAGCGGGGGTGGCGCCCTAAAGTTGACAAGTTTTTAAAAAAGATGTTTTTAAAAAAAATATATTTTTCCCTAACTGTAACGGAAATTAAGAAGAAATCATGAGGCAATTATTCACAAATAATTGACTGATTTTTTGGTATAGGTTTCACTTAAGGATAATTGCCCTTTTTTTAATTACAGGGTGTTACATTTTAAAAAACCTCTTTTTATACCATCTGAACCGTTTATGCTAGAGTAAAAAGACTTTCAGCGATTACCCATGTACTGGTGCTATTTACAAATTTGTATAATGCACCCCCATTTTTTCCCCGGAACCACCCCAAAAAAAAGAAGAATTAATAAATACATTGATTTTCTTGGAATACTTCACACACAATGCCCTTTATTAATATGCTTCATATATCATTTTGTGGACGTTATTATTACCCATACATGGACACCAAAAGCAATTTCCTAGTGCAACCCCTGTAGCAAAAAAGAATAAATAAAATGGGGGGTTGAAAATTTTTTTTTGTTTTTTGCTTTTTGATCCATATGAGCATATGCTTCATCAATAGTGCTTTTCAAAAATATATATGGTTATTGCAACATCTCTGCGAAAACCACCCCTATCCTTGAAAATATACTGCAGAAACTACCCCTATCCCTTGGCGAGCATGTTTTTACGATTTTCTCATTACCTATGTATTCTTTTTAAACAAAACTTATACAAGGTTAAAGACCACTATTTACTCTAAAAATTATGTCCTATTCATTTTTTCGTATAAGCAACCGTTACGGCACAATGGCGCCGTAAACCTCATATATGCTTTGGCGGGCTCCAGTTTTTGTTTTTTTTTCGTCATCTGTTCGTTTTATTGATAAAGTACTTATGCAAAATAAAACAACACAGTGTAACCTACAAATTATGACTTATGCACATTTTACATTCTTTGCTCCTCAAAGCCACAGTGGTGGCCCAAAATAAATTTTTGCATATATTCGCCACCTACATGCATTTTATTGCATTAATGCTACCTTAACAGCACAATATTTACCCTTAGGTGGTCGCTACACAGTGGCGGATCCAGGGAGGGGTAATGGGGGTGATCACCTCCCCCCCCCTCTCAAACCAAGTGATATTATATTCAAAGATTATAAAAATATTCATTTATTTTTATAGAAATTTAACCAATTGGCACCCCCCTCTTAACGATGCTGGATCCGCCACTGTCGCTAAAGCATAAAAAGTCATTTTTATAAAAATAATATTAATATAATATAAGTATTTCTATAAAAATAAATGAATATTTTTATAATCTTCAAATATAATATCACTTGGTTTGAGAGGGGTGGGGGTGATCGCCCCCATCGCCCCTCCCTGGATCCGCCACTGCTTAGCGACCACTTAGGGGTGAATATTGTGCTATTAAGGTAGCATTAACGCAATAAAATGCGTGTAGGTGGCGAAAATATGAAAAAATTTATTTTGGGCCACCACTGTAGCTTTGGGGAGCAAAGAATGTAAAATGTGCATAGGTCGTGATTTGTAGGTTACACTCTGTTGTTTTATTTTACATAAGTACTTTAGCAATAAAACAAACAGATGACGAAAAAATAAACAAAAACTGGAGCCCGTCAAAGCATATATGAGGTTTACGGCGCCACTGTGCCGTAACGGTTGCTTAAACGAAAAAAATGAATAGGACCTAATATTTAGAGTAAATAGTGGTCTTTAACCTTGTATAAGTTTTGTTTAAAAAAATGAATAGGTAATGAGAAAATCGTAAAAACATGCTGGATAAGGTATAGGGGTAGTTTCTGCAGTATATTTTCAAGGATAGGGGTGGTTTGCGCAGGGATGTTGCAATAACCATATATATTTTTGAAAAGCACTATTGATGAAGCATATGCCCATATGGATCAAAAAGCAAAAAACAAAAAAAAATTTTCAACCCCCCATTTTATTTATTGTTTTTGGCTACAGGGGTTGCACTAGGAAATCGCTTTTAGTGTCCATGCATGGGTACTAATAACTTGCACAAAATGATATATGAAGCATATTAATGAAGGGCATTGTGTGTGAAGGATTCCAAGAAAATGACTTTATTTATTAATTCTTCTTTTTTTTGGATGGTTTCGGGGAAAAAATGGGGGTGCATTATACAAATTTGTAAATAACACCAGTACATGGGTAATCGCTGAAAGTCTTTTTACTCTAGCATAAACGGTTCAGATGGTATAAAAAGGGGTTTTTTAAAATGTAACACCCTGTAATTAAAAAAAGGGCAATTACCCTTAAGTGAAACCTATACCAAAAAATCAATCATCTATTTGTGAATAATCTCCGCAGCCTTTCTTTTTAATTTCCGTTACAGTTAGGGAAAAATATCTATTTTTTAAAAACATCTTTTTTAAAAACTTGTCAACTTTGGGGCGCCACCCTTGTTAAACGGTGGATGATAGAGAGATGTTGTCGGAAATAAATTGTAGAAAATATAGTCCTCTTCATATTTCTATAAAAGAAATTTTTTGTAAAAGGTACAGGAAGGGCTACGTTCTGCAAAAACCATAAATTACCCCCTTTAAAGGGGTGAAAAGGGGGGTTCCGGGGCGAAATTTTTTCAGAAAAAGTTAGTCTTATAATAAGCACCCCTTGATATGCCAGAAAAAAAATAAAACCGGACTTGTGTCCATTTTGCAAGGTTCAACCTCTGTTTCCTACACTACTGTGTCAGGTCGTGTTTCTGCCGCGTATGTCATTATTGGTCTGATGACTGTTTTGTAAATTCTGCCTTTCTTTTCCGATATTTTTATTTCTCCATATTGTGTCCTTCAGGCAACCTGCGGCTCTGTTTGCTCTATTCACTTGATCTTCCACTTCTGTTTCGAGCCTTCCGTAACTAGATAGTGTGATGCCTAGGTATTTAAACTTCATCACTTGTTCTATTATCTGACATTCAGCTCCAATTTACATCTTATTGGATCTGCTTTTATAACCATGCATTTTGTCTTTTTTGCGGTGAGTAACATGTTAAATTTTCTGGCGGTTATGTTAAATTGGTGCAATATAGTACGTTGTAAATCATCTTCACTTTGAGAGATTAGTATTGCATCGTCTGCATAGCAGATTATTTTAAGTTGTTTTTCTCCCATTTGGTATCCTTTTTTAGTTCTTACTTTTTTTATTATTTCGTCCATGATCAGATTGAACAATAAATGACTCAAGGACTGTCTTATCCCATTGCCGGCTTTAATGGGGTCATTTATTTCATCTTAAACTTTTACTTTTATTGTGTTGTTCTGGTAGATGTTTTCGATCGTTTTAATTACTCCTAGAGGTACCTCTCTCAAGGATAACAAATGGATAACGTCCTTTAATGTGACCCTGTCAAATGCCTTCTTAAGGTCCACGAAACATAAATATGCCGGTTTGTTGTATACAAACGATTTCTCTTGAGCTTGTCTCATTATAAATATAGCGCAAGTGCATGACTCTCCCGACCTAAAACCTTGTTGTTCTTCTGCTAATGGTATTATTTCATTCAGTTTGTTTGTTATCACTTTGGTTGTTAATTTTAATATTGTGTTTAATAAGTTAATTCCTCTGTAATTCTCCGGGTCCGATTTGTCTCCTTTTTTGAAGAGAAGTACGTTAGGATGCTTGATCTCCTTTCTTGTGGTATTCTGTTTTGTTCTATTATTTTTTGTATTAGTTTTAATAGTTGTTTAGTCAGATCTTGTTCTTCGTACTTTAGGAGTTCGTTCGGTATTCTGTTCTCTCCTGGAGATTTTCTATTTTTTAATTTTCTTAATTTTTTCCTTTACCTCTCCTTCCTCGATGTTTATTTCTTCGAAACTTCCAACCAACTTCAGGTGTTGGTGGTTCATTTTCGTCGGCTTTAGCAAATAGAGATCGGAAGTAATCTGCCCATTTTCTTCTGAATGTGTTTCGTTTTTATTAATTCGTTCATCTCTTTTCTTTGTCCTCTGATCATTCTCCATACTTCTTTTTGTGTTTCGTAGAAGTCGTGTTCCATCTGTTTTGAGAAACTATGCCAGTGTTCCCTTTTTATTTGTCTCACTAAAGTATTCCTTTCGTTTCTGATTCGTTTGTAGTGGTTGTCTGCCTGTTGTATTTGTTTTGTTCTTAATTGTAAAAAGGTTTTCTTCCTCTCTTCACATTTTATCTTCACTTCCTGTCTGAACCACGGGGTTTTCTTTTTTAATATGTTAGTATTCGTTACTTTCCTCTCTCCAAGTGATTCTGTTGCAGCGTTGATTATGTTATCTTTGAGTTTTTGCCAGCTTTCCTCGATGTTATCGTTTTCTAATATTCCATTCTCAGCAATATTCTCTGATATTCTTTTTCTGTATAAGTATTCAGTGGATTCCATATTTAGCCCTTCGACTCGATTTAGACCTTCGATTTTTGTTTGTGTTGGTGCTGCCCTCTTGAGTGTGAAGTATTTCATAATGATTCCTATTGTACATAATACTAGGCTATGGTCGCTACCTACATCTGCTGAGTTGAGGCATCCTTCGTCGACTATTTTTGATGGATGTATATCTCTGTTGTATACAACATAATTTATGATAGATCAAGGAAGTTTGGTTACGCCGATGACTGGGTCCTTGCAACAAGGTGTAAGTCATTTGAAGAAACAGAAGAAATCCTCACGGCGGACTTACACGTAGTGGGAAAATATTTCCGTAAATGGAGGCTCCAACCAAACGCTACGAAAACAGAGGTTTCCAGTTTCCACCTAAATAACAAGTTTGCAGGAAGAATACTCAATATTCAGTTCGAAAACACCACACTCGCCTACAATAAAACACCAAAGTACCTTGGGGTGACTCTTGACAGAACCCTATCATTCAAGGAACATCTGACAAAAACAGCGGAAAAACTTAAATCCAGAAACAACATCATCCAGAAGCTGTGCGGCACAACATGGGGAGCATCGGCTTCCACCTTGCGATCATCTGCCCTGGGCCTAGTCTTCTCAACTGCGGAATACTGCTCTTCAGCATGGCTTAACAGCCCACATATACACAAAGTAGATGCCCAATTGAATAGTGCAATGAGAATGATTGCTGGAGTTATCAAATCCACCCCTACGCAATGGCTCTCAGTACTGAGCCACATTCCACCACCCAAACTACGACGCATACACGCACTCACTAGTGAGTACAGAAAGATAGTAGATAACGAGAACATGCCAATCCATCAAGATATAGATGCCGCCAACGGTAACCGTCTACGCTCCAGACGACCACCAATAAAAACAGCAAAGGTGGCTGTGGAAAATGAGTTCAATTTAACGACAACATGGACTCGAGAATGGATGGAACAACAAAATAGCGACTTACCCTGCATCACACAAAAACCACCAGGCTTTGACTTACCACGCAACACATGGTCTATGCTGAACCGAATCAGAACCCAACACGGCAGATGTGGTTACATGATGCACAAATGTGGTAAACGACCATCCCCACTCTGTGACTGTGGACAACCACAAACCATCTATCACATCACAGAACAGTGTGTCCCACAAGATCATATCATGGCAGGTCAGAGGATTTCCTGATGGCGACTCCAGAGTCGATAGACTATGTAAATAAGTTAGATGTACGTTTGTGAACCTATGTACAGTTGAGTCCGCGAGTCTTTACCCGTGCGTCATTAATACCTGGCGAGATAAAACACATACTTTTTATCTAGCATCATTCTCTTCCACGCTTGAAACTCATGACAAACCAGCTGCCGTTTGTTATTAAGTAACAACACATGTTATTTTTATGAACCATCTAGACTCAGTGCATTGAAAACAGATAGGTACAAAAAAAGACGATTCGGTATGTTTTCATATTTTAAGCACAATTTGTTTGACGTTTCTGCTTTGTTTACTTTTGTGGCTGTCAGTCAGTTGAATTTTTTGCGGTTTTTGTCGAATTTTTGCGTTTTGAAGTAACCTTTATATTACACAAACAGTTCTTTTCACAACTAATTTTATATTGGAATTTGAAATTTTAAGGTAAGTAATTATATTTTGGCAATTATTATTTAAAACATACAAAGCTAACGTCATTCACACAGTAAAGAAATGATTGTGTTTAGGTTTCCGTCAAAGTGGATAAAATAACAAAAATAAAATATGTTATTGAATTTTTTTATAAATTGTTTATTTATTTATTACTCAATAATAATAAAAACATGTATTAATAGGGCAGTCAATGAGGGTATGTGGCTCCGAATTCCATCCTACTATATCGATTTACGTGATATTTTCACAGTAAGTAGAGAATAGCCCAAGAAACAAAGTCTACCCTATGCCGATGTGTGCTTTTGTCTTGGGGGCGGTTCCCACCCCTTCTCGGGGGTGGAAAATTTTTTGCTTTAATAACTACAGAAGTTGCTAGAGAACCTAATACTAAGCAAAAACTGTTCTATAATTTTTTTTCGAAAACTAAATACTTTTTGAGTTATTCCTGGTTGAAAATTGGCCATTTTCATTGAAACAAAAACTTTTCAAACGGTTTTTTGCGAATACCTTAAAAACTATGCATTTTTACTAAAAAAACTATATAAAACATTTTTGTAGCTTATAAAATAACAAAGAGATTCTTTCCTTTATGAATCTTCTAGTTATAACACAAAAAGAGATATGGTAAGTGAAAAAAACTTGTTTTCTTGGTGCATGCTCAAATGAGTGTATTTAACTTGAAATAACAGAGAAACGGTCGATTTTAGGTGTATATGACCTAAACCATATGACCAACCAATAACTTGTGTTGTGCTTGAAAAGACCTATAAATTAAGCAATATTACCTGTCGATTACATTCAAACTATGCGAGATAAACTGTAAAAAATTTGATGACTAACGTATTTTAAGAAAAAAATGGGATGTATATTTAACCCCTCATCCACAAGAATTTAAATGCATCGTTTTCCTTCTACAATACATTTTACTATAGTGTTATTTTTATGTTCAAAAAGTTGGGCGGGTTTAAAATGAATGGTTTTTGAAAAAAATAAGATCAAATTATTGAGCGCATTTTTAAATTTTCTTAAAAAATCTTCCTATTTCTCCATGTAACTCGAAAATAATAAGAGATGCCAAAAAAAGGTGCCATACAAAAATGTAGGTTTCTTCTAGATAAACATTTTGATTTTATTTTTTATAACAGTATCTCTTATCATTTTCAAGTTACATGGAGAAAAAGGAAGATTTTTAGGAAAATTTAAATATGCGCTCTATAATTTGATCTTATTTTTTTCAAAAACCATTCATTTTAAACCCGCTCAACTTTTTGAACACAAAAATAACACTGTAGTAAAAGGTATTGTAGAAGGAAAACGATGCATTTAAATTCTTTTGGATGAGGGGTTAAATTGGATTATACTTCTCAATTTTTTTCTTAAAATTCGTTAGTCATCAATTTTTTGCAGCATATCTCGCTTAGTTTGAATGTAATCGACATTTAATATTGCATATTTGAAAGGACTTTTCATGCACAATAAAAGGTATTGGTAGCATTATTCACACCTAAAATCGACCGTTTCTCTGTTATTTCAAGTTGAATACACTGATTTGAGCATGCACCAAAAAACAAACTCTTTTTACCTACAATATCTCTTTTTGTGTTATAACTTAGAAGATTGAAGAAGGAACAAATCTCTTTGATTTTTTATGAGCTACAAAAATGTTTTATATAATTTTTTTAGTTAGATGCATTGTTTTTAAGGTATTCGCAAAAAACCGTTTGAAAAGGTGTTATATTTAAATGAAAATGGTCAATTTTCAACCACGAATAACTCAAAAAGTATTGAGTTTTCGAAAAAAAATTATAAATTAGGTTCTCTAGCCACTTCCGTAGTTGTTTAACCAAAAAATTTTCTACCCCCCGAGAAGGGGTGGAAACCGCCCCCACGACAAAAGCACACATCGGCATAGGGTAGACTTTGAATAAGGAGATATTTTCAGGCTATTCCTAAAATTTCTTTCCCTCATTGACTGCCCTATAAGCTACTTCAAATGTAGCTGTAATTCTGCACACAAATTTTGAAGCAAAACTTACATTTGACATTCTATATATTTGATAACGTCAAATTTTATAATAAAACCCGCAATCGGAACAGTAGCCACTTTCTGTCACTTGTTGTAGCGTGAAATAGATTTCCGACTTATTTCGTATGCTTTACGTGATGACGCACGGGTAAAGACTCGCGGACTCAACTGTATTGTCTTATACAAAATATATTATCCTAATAAAATAAAAAAAGTCAAAATGTAAATTCGTACAGGTTAAAACAAATTTGATATCAAAGTTTAGGTGGGTACAAAAGATATTTCCAAGAAAGTATCCAAATCATGCAAGGGGATCATTGTTTAAATAATTAAAAAGGGGTTATTTTTGCAAAAAAAATACTTTTTTAACTGCTGAGGTAATTCATTTATTAATGAATATCTATGGGATTTTTTCTGCAAAGTTGAAGGGTAAATCTTTCACGTAAGATTTACTAAATTAAATTTGAACTCCTATTTATTTAAATAATTGTATATAAAACTTTAAAAACAAATTTGCAAAAAATTATTTTTAGCGTTTTAAATAAGCACTATAAAATATCTTATTTTATAGACCAAGTTGCGCTATGTTACCAGTATTAAGCAAAAAAAATTGGTCGAAAAATATTTAATATTTTTTGAGATATTGAATTTGTTTATTAAATGTTACTATATTTTCAATTGCAAAAACGCGGTTGTTGACAAAGAAATATTCACCTGCTTAAGATCTCATTATTTTTATTTTTATGTATATTTTCGATAAATGTATTGATAAAGTCAAATTTCAATTAAACTCGCCCCTAAAATGGCATTTGGAAATTATTCAAATTTGTTTATAATTTGTTTTTTTTTAATAAAGTCGCGGGGATTACTGTTCATGTCATGTTACTGACCCAAAAATTAAAATAGCTATGACGATAGCCAACATCCGTAGCGAAGATAGCACCTGAAGAAGAAGAAGTGGCAATCAGGGAACTGCGACAAAAATAAAACATGTGAAATTTGTCTTATACCTATGTAAAAAAATTGTGTGTAGGTATTGTACAAGCAAAATTAAAATTGCTACTACATAAATTGTGCTTAAATAATTAAATAATTTATTTAAATTAACTAAATATGTCTTTTATTAGTTGGTATTAATTCAATATAGGTTTTTTTCAAGTAAAAAAGGATACGAAAACGACTGGCGATATAAAATTCTAATACTCGTCATCTTGACCGCTCCGGTGCTTCTAGGTATATAAAAATGTTGGTGCTCCTAGTGTTAAAGTAACCCTCCACCCCACCTCCATGTGGGGTCGTGTTTGGTACCATTCGATAGATTTTTCAAAAACATTTTGAAAGTGTATTTTGCAGTTTTTCGATCTGATGTTCATTTTGCGAAATATCGCGGGGTTTGTATTTAAAATTTTAAATTTACCCCCCACCCCTCTCCGTGGGGGTCATGTTTAGTACCATTCGATAGATTTTTGAAAAATATTGAAGTTGTATTTTTTAGTTTTTCGATCTGAAGTTCATTTCGCGAAATATTCGCTTTTTTGTGAAACGTTTTGACTCACCCATTTCCTTACGCCCCGGCCAAATCGTCAGATTTTTGAAATGTACACTCTTTTGCATGTACTTAACTTACCTTATCTTAATCTGACAATTTCGAATATTTTTAAGGATAGATTTTTTTCCGGACCCCCCTTATTAACGAACTTCTCTGTGTTAAGAGCCAATATATGGTGGAGGTACATCTGCAGGGTACCAGGTTTTTCCCCATATGATAATCTGACGCGCTCGAGTAACTGCAAAATTCCCCGCTTGGGCTCTCCTACCATTGGTTACCTATTCGAGCGTTAAAATCCCCCAATATTATCATCTTACCTGTAACTTGATGTACTACTTGTTGTAATTCGTCATAAAAGATTTCCCTTGTTGTTTGAGGCTTGATATTTTCTGGGCCGTATACTCCGATGATATTCAGGTCTTCCTTTTCCATTCTAATTTTTGCTGTGACAATTCTTTCCGATATACACTGCGGTGCAAAAAAATCGATCCACTAAAAATTTGGTCATTTTTGATGTTTTGAATTTCCTAAACCTGTTGTCCGATTTAAGTGATTTTTTTACTTACCAAGGAAGTAAAAATCAAAGAGGAATCTTTTCCTTTATACAGTAGACTCGCGATTATCCGAGGTAACTGGGACCGTGACTACCTCGGATACGGAAAAACTCGGTTAACACTGACATTGGTTATATTGATAGAAAAACACGTGAATAATCATAACTGTGGATATTTTAATGACAAAATTAATACAGTACTGTCTATAAAAGATAAAAACATTTACCTTAAGAGGAAACAGTAGCAATCAACAGGTAGCAAAAACGCTAAAATTTTTTATTTCATTAGTAGTTCCAAAATGACACAAAATCTAGGCATCGGATAAAAAAGTTTATTTGAAGAAAGTGTATTTTTTTGTTCTTCTTAATGGCGGTACAGGCTCGTTTTTTTAATATTACATTTAATTACAGAGTAATTTCCACATATTAATATATTTTTCAAATTGGGCTCTGTACCGCCATTCTTTATTATATTACGAATACGTGTGCCAAATATCTCGAAAAATATTTAAAATTACAGCCGCAATCTTGGAACGCGTTTTCGCTACCTGTTGATCGCTACTGTTTCCTCTTAATAATGTTACTGTTTAAAAAAGTATTTGATTTTGCATAAGCTTTGCTCCTCTTTTTGATTGTGAGGCGGAGATGTTGCGGCATGGTTGAAAATTGTAACTCACCTGTTATTGACTTTTGCCTCGGTTAACCGAGGGACTCGGATGACCGAGACTCGGATAATCGCCAGTCTACTGTATTTGATTTTTTTACCACGTTATAGCCTTATTCATTGGCAATATCGCTGTAATAATATTGTTGCTAAACAGTTAAACTGTCATTGTATACCGGGTGCATGAATCAAACTGTGTTATTTCTCAAAGTTCGCATCACCCTGTGGACTATTCTAGCATTTATAAAATACTGAAGTTAAAAGCCAACTATAGCCTCAGGTTTTCTTAACATTTAGTCTTTCGATTCATTCGCTTATGTTGGATAATAAAAAAGTTAGGTACTTTAACAACTACCCATGTTCGTCATCAGTACAGGGTGTTTCTAAATAAGTGCAACAAACTTTAAGGGGTAATTTTACATGATAAAATAATGAGAATTCGCTTTATAATCATTGTCCGCAAACTCTTCGTTTCCGAGATACGGGATGTTAATTTTTTTTCTAAACTGACGATTTATTTATTGCTTTAAAACAAGTTGAGATATGCAAATCAAATTTGGTGGGTTTTAAGACGTAGTTATTGCACATGTTTTAGGCATACAATTAAGAATTTTTGTATTCACCATTGGCGTGCATACGGGTAATATTATCGGTCATAATACCCGTTTGCGCGCCAATGGTGAATATTAAATTCTTAATTGTATGTCAAAAAATGTGCATTAACTACGCCTTAAAGCCCACCAAATTTGATTTGCATATCTCAACTGGTTTTAAAGCAATAAGTAAATCGTTAGTTTGTAAAAAGAAATTGAACATCCCGTATCTCGGAAATGAAGCGTTTGCGGACATACGATTATAAAGCAAATTGTCATTATTTTCTCGTGTAAAATTACCCCTTAAAGTTTGTCGCACTTATTTAGAAATAATCTGTACTGATGACGAACATGGCCAGTTGTTAAAGTACCTAACTTTTTTATTATCCAACATAAGTTAATGAATCGAAAGACAAAATGTTAAGAAAACCTGAGGCTACAGTTGGGTTTTAATTTCGATGTTTTATAAATGCTAGAATAGTCCAGAGAGTGATGCAAACTTTGAGAAAAAAAACACACTTTGATTCGTACACCTGGTATATATAATTCAGTGAATTTGTACTCTACGAGCTCCCTAGTGGGAAAGTTTTGGGGTAGTTCAGATTTCTTTCATTATATATGTATTTTGGGCTGCTGAATCCGAATATGGGGTTTGCGGACAAAATTTCGTGACGGAACATTGAGAAAATGGCGAAAAAAGCCAAAAATTTCTGCTTTTCCCGCTTTTTTGCTTAAATCTCGAAAACTATTAACTCTCAGTAAATGGTCTGTTAACATAAATTAAAGTACTTAAAATTCTCTACAAATATCACTATTTACTTTTTTCTCAGACGAACTGTTTGGTCTAAAGTGCAAGTTGAAAATTGCCAATTTTTAACGGTCTCTGCAAAACCCACTTTTTACATTTCAAAACTTTATTTTTTATTAGAATGTTGATAAATTTCTCCTAGTTTCCCGCACAAATAATTAAAAAGAAAAAAAGGTCGAAATTGTATAAGCAGTATCACTAAAGGTAGGACTCTTCTTCTTCTTTAAGTACCGTGCTCAAATTTTAGGCGTAGGTAGCTTCCATGAAAATTTGCCAATATTGTTCTCGATCTTGCGCGGCATAAAATAGTCCACTTTTTCCGTCGATCTTTCCGTTGATTATTAAATGCAGCATCCTGTATCTGCTACCTCTCATTATGTGCGCGAGATATTCAAGTTTTCTCTTTTTTATCATCTTGATTAAGTCACCTTCGCCTTGACCTACTCTGTTTAAGACTTCTGTGTTTGAAATGCGCTGAACGCAAGATATTCTGAGCATTCTACGATACGACCACATCTCGAAGGCTTTTAATTTGTTCATCATGTAAACCTTCATGGTCCAGGTTTCACATCCATATAGTAAAACAGGATACACATAGCATTTTACGAACTTGATTTCTTAGTTGTAAATTCAGGTGAGTTTCTCAGAATAGATCTAAGTTTCATAAATGCTCCTCTTGGAATTTCTATACGAGTTTTAATTTCTTCGTCCGGATTTAGTGTCTCGTTTATCCAACATCCTAGGTATTTAAAATGGTTAACTTTTGTTATCGGAACTCTAACAAAATAAAACTTAAAATATCGTGGTTATTAACATTACAAATTAAAATACAAAACAAATTAAAATTCAAAATGGTGTTTAATATAACATTATATGAGCCGTAGTCTTTTAGAAGGTCCTTGCTGTGGTTCTCCAGTGGCGATGGGTCTGGAAAATATTCTGCTGGTTCTGGAAAATAAAAGAGATGGTGTCAGTTCTAAAGGAGAAATTTAATGATGATTGCACAATAGATTCTGAGATTAAACAGACATTCCGCATTGTGCTGAGGTTCTTCGATGGCATTATATCCTGGCTTAGGATCTGATTTCTCCATCGTCAGCGCCAGGGTTCGTTCTCCTGGATAATAAAAGTGGTGGTGATACTGACTTATGATTATATATCCAGGAGAAATGAATGATTACGAAATAACTTGTGAGATTCTACATACCTCTGTCTCTTTCTTCAGTCTCTTCTACGTCTATATCAGAGCTACCTTTCGGGGGCTTAACGTTGTTACACAGTCCTTCGCATGATGTGAAAATTGGGCAACAATGGAGGCTCGTTTTCCTGCATCCACAATGGCGTTGGCACCTCTTTTTACATTTACAAACATATACCGTAGTAGTGAGTTTGGTGCAGGGTCCGAAGTGGTTGGCACTGGCACGAGACCACTAGTAGTTTTTTTCCAACCCCACTCACTTGGATCTTTTCGTTGCTCGTCAGGTGTGGCTTGACCACACCTGACATAACCATTGCGGCACCTAATAGTAAACTCTAAGTGAATGTTCTCGTGCAGCAGATTCGGTAGGGGGTAATGAGGCAATGTTCAGACTGGTTTCTTTGTTTCTTCCATATAGAGCCACGAGAAACACGTTTCCTGCTGTGGCAAACTCATCCTGATATGCATTAGGGTTTTAAAAGCCTCAATGGTTGGTTGTAAGTCTGTGTGTTCTTCTGCAAGACATTAGGGAATTTCAGTTTCCCCTGATTAAACAACGCAAAAATAGTATTACAACCACTCATCACATGTAGGAATAATATATGGTCCATTCAAGATTCTTTCAGCAGCCAGATGATGGTTGTAGAAGCTTTGCGAAACCTTTGCTTTTCCTGGTTTCAGAAAAAACAAATTTTTTGTGTTAGGGCTACACAGGCCAATCAAAATGACCAGAAGGTCGATATCTTCCCCCACCACTGTCACTGTTCATTTGACGGTGCCATCTCAAGAGCTGTTGTGATAATTAGAATATCAGCATCCTCCACTAGATTGAGGATGTAAATTTAACAAATAAGCATTCTAATAAAAAATAAAGTTTTGGAATGTAAAAAGTGGATTTTGCAGAGATCCTTGGCAAAAAATGGGCAATTTTCAACTTTCACTTTAGACCGAACGGTTCATCTAAAAAAAAAGTAAATAGTGATGTTTGTAGAGAATTTTAAGTACTTTAATTTTTGTTAACAGACCATTTACTAAAAGTTAATAGTTTCCGAGATTTGAGCAAAAAAGCGGAAAAAAAGCAGAAATTTTTCGCTTTTTCGCGATTTACTCAATGTTCCGTCACGAAATTTTGTCCGCAAACCTCATATTCGGATTCAGCAGTCCAAAATACATAGACAACGAAAGAAATCAGAACTACCCCAAAACTTTCCTAGTAAAAACACAATCTTATTGAATCAATAATGACAGTTTGACTGTCTAGAAACAGCGATTATTACAGCGATATTGTCAATGAATAAAAATGTCAATGATAACGTGGTAAAAAAATCACTTAAATCGGACAACAGGTTTAGGCGATTCGAAACATCAAAAATGACCAAATTTTTAGTGGATCGATTTTTTTTTGACACCGCAGTGTATATTGACACTCTTTGATGTGATTTTGGTATTTTTGGATGTATTAGTAATGCTACTCCTTCTTTGGCCCTGTTTTCTTTTGCTACTCCACTGTAGATTAGTATATATTCACCTAATATTGATTGTCCTTTTCCTTTCTTTTAGCTATACTTTATTATATGTTAGCTCTTCTTCGTCAAATGCTAAATATTGTAGTTTCAAAGTCAAATGACAGGAAAACTATGCATGTTTCGAGGATAACTTGTTTAAGCTAATATCCCGATCAAAGAGCAATCTGACCCCAAAAAAAATAAAGGAAGGATGAAAATTTAGGAATAGGTAGTTGAAATTGTCTATTATTATTATTATTATTATTATGTAAGAAAAAGTTTAAAATTCCACATCCCCTCATTTTTAAAAAATAGAAGGGAATACCCCCCTCTCGAAGGTGAAAAATATACATTCAAAATAAGTCCGGAATTGGATAAAATGACTAATTCTAAGCAACTTTTGTTCTATAGAGTTTTTTCCCTAAGTCAATACTTTTCGAGTTATTTGCAAGTAAATATGTTCATTTTTAACAGAAAAAAACATGTTTTTGGACGGTTTTTCGGAGATATCTCAAAAATTAAGTATTTCAGCGAAAAAATATTTTTAGCAAAAATATAGCCTATAAAAAACTGAAAAAATGGTGTATGCTTGAGGTCTGTAGACTCAGTAGAAGCAGAGTTGTAGCTAATGAAAAGTAGGTTCTTCTTCATAAAATTCCAAATCGAATATTTCATTGTGAAATAACCCAAAAACGGAGCACTTTTCGGAGAAATTCATTTCAAGTTTTTTAAGGTGTTTAAAAAAAGAATTATTTTTGTTTTTTAAAAAAACTTGTAACATTAAAAGTAAGTGAGTTACGCTCAAAATATTGTTGGTCCCTTTTATTTTTTGGTAAAAAAATCGCGAAAATCACCCCCTAATTAGCATCACAAATAAATTTTATCATTACCGCTTCACAAGTTACTTTGCTTATGTATTATTTATATGATCTGTAAGTTTTATCGGTTCAAAGTGCTTATTTTTGAAAAAGCTGTAGTTAAAATGGCTTAAACGAGTAACTAATCACGAGTTTGGGCAAATTTTGAACAGCCATAGCATAATCAATTTTAGTATAACAAGAAAACAAAAAAGGAAAAATATTCAGAAAAGCAAAACGTACATTTTATTACTCTTTAAGATTTTTGTATTACTAATAATTTTAAGTTAATTCCATGAACAATTCCATTTTTTTTTTTCAAAATTAAAAAAAAATGTTTTATTTTAAACCCAATTTTTTTCAAAACTGAGCACTTTGAACTAGTGAAACTTATAGATAATATAAACAATACATACATAAAGTAACTTGTGAAGCGGTTACGATTAATTTTATTTGGGAAGCTAATTAGGGGGTGATTTTCGCGATTTTTGTACCAAAAAATAAAAGGGACCAACAATATTTTGAGCGTAACTCACTTATTTTTAATGTTAGAATTTTTTTTTAAAACAAAAATAAACTTTTTTTTAAACACTTTAAAAAAGTTGTAATGAATTTTCCCCGAAAAGTGCTCTGTTTTTTGGTTATTTCACATTGAAATATTTGATTTGGAATTCGACGAAGAAGAACCTACTTTTCATTAGCTACAACTCTGCTTATACTGGGTCTGCAGACCTCACGTGTACACCATTTTTTTTCAATTTTTTATAAGCTATATTTTTACTAAGAATGTTTTTTTCGCTATAGTACTTACTTTTTGAGTTATCTACGAAAAACCGTCCATAAACATGTTTTTCTTTGTTAAAAATGAACATATTCACTCGCAAATACAGTCGACTCGCGTTAATTCAAACCTGCGATAATTCGAACCTCTCTATAATTCAAAGTTATCACGAGTTCCCTACAAAATCTCTTTATATTTCGAACTAAATCAATACACTTTTATGCACTTGGTAATTCTAACGAAAAAAATCATTGCTATATAACAAAAGGACGCGTTAATTCGAACTCATCAGCGTCCAGCACTCGGCAATTCAAAGTTGCAGAGAGAAAGATGCGGAAAGATTGTAGTAAGTACAGTTTTCTGTACTTTCTTTTTCTGTACCTGCTTAAAAAAATTCGGTTTCTTAAAAGAAGATCAGGAAAATCTTCCGATACTTATGGATGATGAATAACCAGAAATAGAACCATTAGTTGACATCAGCAGTGTGAGTTTTCTGACTTTGTTCAAGTAGATGAAGATGTTACTGTCTCAGGTTCACTAACCGATGACGAAATTTTATCTGCGACAGATACGAATGAAAAAAGTAACGATAAAGATGAGTACGATACATAAGAACCTTTGGCAGAGGTGTCAGTTAAGGAAGCAAGATCCTCATTCGATACCTTACAAACCTTCTGTCTACAAAACGAAAGTAATGAAAAAGCATTTCAGGCACTTTTTTCTCTTAAAAAAATTATTGAGCACTCAGAGCAGCAGCAATGTACTTTGAAGCAAACCAGTATAATACAGTTCTTTCGAAAGATTGATTAATTCACATTATGAATACATACATGTATGAACACGAATGTATAAATAATAATTAATCAACACTTAATAATTCGAAAATTTATTTATTTTCTCTCACAAATTTCGAACCATGTGATATTTCAAACACTCAATAATTCGTAATATTTTAAGAGTTCCTCGAGTTTCGAATTAACGAGAGTCGACTGTAACTCGAAAAGTATTGATTTAGTGAAAAAACTCTATAGAACAAAAGTTACGTAGAATTAGTCATTTTATCCAATTCCGGGCCTATTTTGAACGTATATTTTTACTCACGAGAAAATATATTTCACTCCGTATTTCCCAATTTTTGTAAAATGGAGGGGATGTAGAATTCTAAACTTTTTCTTATATAATGATAGACAATTTCAACTACCTATTCCCAAATTTTCATCCTTCCTTTATTTTTTTGGAGGTTTTCGTAAAATTTTGTGTTCCCTGATCGGGCTATAATTTAAAGTAAACTTACGTGCATAGAAATCGGCCCACTTAAAAATTTGGTCGTATTTCCTAAACCTGTTGGCCGATTTAATTGATTTTTTAAATTTGTTATAGCCTGATTCTTTAACAATATCGATGTAATAATATTGTTGCTAAACAGGTAAATTTTTATTGTATACCGGGTGTACGAATCAAACTGTGTTTTTTTTTCTCAAGGTTCGCATTAGTCCTGTCGCCAAGGGGGGTACAACGGCCTCCTTAATTCAGATGGACTTACCCAAGTTTTTTTTATGTATTTTGACCCGTAGAACACGAATTTTTTGGGTAACAGTTGATCCGGGTGTCGATAAGATTGTTACAAACAAAGAACTTGAGGAATTATATAACAGCGATTTTTCGCAAAACAAAACATTTTTTTGTATTTTTTGGGTGATTCTCAGCAAAAAATGATCCTACAAGTTTTTTCGTAGGATGCATAGTTTTCGAGATAAACGCGGTTGAACTTTCAAAAAATTTAAAAAGTGAAATTTTTGAACCCGAATAACTTTCGATTAACAAATAAAATAGCAATTCTGCTTACTGCATTTGAAAGTTCAAGTTAAATTCTATCGGTTTTGATTATTTGCACTGCTAAAAATTAAGTTTTTATTTGTTAAACAAAGCCATAAACACATACAGCCTTATTAATAAACACGGACTAACGCCCGACTAACTTTAGTCCGAGGACTAAGTCATTTTCCCTATTAATAAACAGCGACTAACGATGGACTAAGCTAAACCCTCTCTAGTCTCGGACTAAAATTTAATCCGAGGTAATAGTAGGTTTAAACCGAGACTAACTTGACGTTTTGTATTCATAACCTTACAAACTTGCTAAATGCATTATTTGCTTTTGCTTGCATGTATAATGCATTGTTATTATTGATAATGGAGAGCAGGCCCGTGCGCAGAATTCGTTTATGGGGGGGGGGGGTTTGACATATGTGTATCATGTTAGGTTATGAAGTTAATAAAAAATAATAAGAAACTTTTCTTATAAATGAAGACATTTTATTGTGTCTTGGTCTTGACTTGATATTCAGTTATTATATAATAAATTAACTCTGCGAGGTGTAGAAAAAAACTTCTCCAAAACTCTTTGCGGATCGACCTCGACATCGCGATGTATATTGAGCGAAGCTAATCCGTTCAGCCGATCTTCAGACATTGTTGACCTGAGGTAAGTCTTGAGGCGACGCAATGTTGAAAAGGAGCGTTCATTCGTTGCTGTCGTTACAGGCAGAACTGCCAAAATGCGAAGCATTTGATGTACATTTGGAAACGCATCTCCATTGCACACATCGAGTGCTTCAAGCGAATTTTTAACGTTCTTTCCGGCGATGCGTTGACGCCAATGCGTTGTCGGTCTGTAGTTAATTTACATATTATATTTTTATTAACTAAATTTAAACATCAGTTAGCCCACAAACGATGCTTTGCGTTTCCACTCCTTCTTACAGGTCTCCATAATCGATACTATCGATGGTTGCATTCACAATGACACTGATAATAGGAGGTAAAAAAGGCAGGAAAATTAAAAAAAAACGTGCACAAGATCGAGAAAGTTGAGAATGTCGAAACAAAAATTGACAACAAAATATTTATTATCAAGTCGGTTTGACTTTCGTAGAATAAGGACTATTGCTAGTGGAAAATTATGTGGAAAAATTCTCGATGGGGGGGGGGGTTAGAACCCCCAAAAACCCCCCCCCTGCGCACGGGCCTGATGGAGAGATATTATTTTATTAATGATTTAAGATAATTAATAGACGAATTAAATGAGGATAGAAATCAGCGGAACGATATTCCCCTTGTGAGTCACATCAAAATATACAAAATTATAAAAAAATCTTTAGTTTAGAGGAATTAGAAGGTAAATTTAAAGTCAAATACCGATTTTCAAAAGGTACAGCAGTTAATATGAAATACAAAACAATAATACAATAATATAAAATATAAAACACCAGGTAGCACCTTCTCAGAACGAAGTCCAACAAAAATTAACTAAAATTTATGCAGAAATGGCACCGACCGAACAGCTGTTCGGTTTAGAGGAAAGAGAGGTTAAGTCCTCTACATTTTCTTCTTTTTCGCAAAATTCTCTCCATTTCTCTTCTTTTTCGCAAGGGTTACCAACATAAATTTGTTGTAACTAGGACTAAGGAAGGTTTAGTTAGTCCGAGCTTAGTCCGTGTTTATTAATGACAATCTTAAAATGAAGTTAGTACTCGCTTAATCTCGAACTAAGTAGTCCGAGACTAACGTCGAACTAAGCAATTTTTATTAATAAGGCTGTTAGTGTTTCCCGTGCCCAATGCATGCGTTTTAATGTACGTAATCTACATAGAAATTGTCTGTATGCTCGCCTACTCGTTCGATTTCAAATGAGAAATGCATTGAAAACATCATTCAATCACTATGTGTTTATAGCTTTGTTTAACAATAAAGAAATTAATTTTTAGCAATGAAAGTAATCAAAACCGATAGAATTTGACTTAAACTTTCAAATGCGGTAAGCAGAATTGCTATTTTATTTTTCAATCAAAAGCTATTGGGTTCAAACATTGCAATTTTTCGATTTTTTGAAAGTTCAACCGCGTTTTTGTCGAAAACTATGCATACTACGAAAAAACTTGAAAAAACATTTTTTGCTTAGAATGACCCAAAAAATACAAAACAATGTTTTGTTTTGCAAAAAATTGCTGTTATGTGATTCCTCAAGTTCTTTGTTTATAACAATCTTATCGACATCCAGATCGACTGTTACCCAAAAAATTCGTGTTCTACGGATCAAAATACATAAAAAAACTTGGGTAAGTCCATCTGAATTAAGGAGGCCGTTGTACCCCCACTGGCGACAGGACTACATCACCCTGTGGAATATTCTATCATTTATAAAATGCTGAAATTAAAACCCCACTACAACTACTTTTTCGATTCATTCGTTTATGTTGGATAATAAAAAAGTTAGGTATTTTAACAACTAGACATGTTCTTTATCAATACACGGTGTTTCTAAATAAGAGCGACAAACATTAAGGTATAATTCTGCATGAAAAAATTATGACAGTTTGCTTTATAAACGTATGTTTGTAAATATTTGATTTGCGAGATACGAGATGTTTAATTTTTTCTTACAAACTGACGATTTATTTATTGTTTTAAAACCGGTTGAGATATGCAAATGAAATTTGGTGGGTTTTAAGAGATAGTTATTGCCGATTTTTTGACATAAAATTAAGAATTTTATATTCACCATTAGCGTGCATACGGGTAATATGATCGGTGATATTACCCGTATGCGCGCTAATGGTGAATATTAAATTCTTAATTTTATGTCAAAAAATGTGCAATAACTACGTCTTAAAAACCACCAAATTTCATTTCACAATTACCCCTTAAAGTTTGTCGCACTTATTTAGAAACACCGTGTATTGATGAAGAACATGTCTAGTTGTTAAAGTATCTAACTTTTTTATTAGTCAACATAAACGAATGAATCAAAAAACGGAATATTAAGAAAGCCTGAAGCTGTAGTTGGGTTTTAATTTCAGTATTTTATAAATGCTAGAATCTTCCACAGGGTGATGCGAACTTTGAGGAAAAAGACACAGTTTGATTCGTACACTCGGTATACAATAAAAATTTATATGTTTAGCAATATTGTTAAAGAGTCACGCTATAACATATTAAAAAATCACTTAAATCGGCCAACAGGTTTAGGAAATACGAGAGATCAAAAATGACCAAATTTTTAAGTGGGCCGATTTCTATACACGTAAGTTTATTTAAAAATTTCTATCTCCAGAAATAAAAAAAAGTCTCTAGCTCAAGAATGAAGTGACATAATGAAAATAATGTCAGTCCCTATTTTGTTTTCAACAAAAAGTGATCGGAAACAACCCCCTAATCACCACCCTAATTAAAATTAGTCATCGACCTGATTTATTCTTGTTTACTTATGGTCTTCTTTATTTATGTGTTATTAATAGGCACTAGAAGTTTGATCGGCTTATAATGATTAGTTTTTAAAGAAATGGAGTTAAAAGCTAATAACGAGTTTTTGTAGTTTAGTAAAAAATGCCCCTTTCTTCAGAATAGAAAGATTAGCATCAGAGATACGAAAAAATATTTAAATATTAAAGTGTAGCTTATTTAATTCCCAAGAACATTGTTTGAAAAATTTTTCTACGGCAAAAATTGAGTGAGCTATTGAGAATTAAAACTTGTAATAACATGCAAAAACCACCTTTAGCAACCCTTTCAATGGCACCTCTTTTTGTGACTGAGAATTTTAAAAGGATTTAATATTAATAGCCTTATAGATCTTGTAAAAACCTAAAAAAATTCTTTTTTACCAAACTTTCTAATACTCATAAAAAATAAAGAAGTTCCGGTTAAAAAATCAATATGTATATTTTTTTGAAAAAAAAAGGAAAAATCCAATTGGAAGTATAATAATGTAAGATAGCGATGTTTTTGGTCATTGGCCTTATTTATTCTTCTTTATTTATGTATTATTAATAGATTGTAGGAGTTTGACTGGCTTAGAATGATTAGTTTTAAAAAAACTGGCGTTTAAATCGAATAACGAATTTTTTTAATTTGGTAAAAAATGCCATTCTCTTCAAAATAGAAAGATTAGCACCAGAGATACGAAAAAATGTTTCAATATGAAATTGTAGGTTATTTAGTTCCCAAGAACTTATGCGTAATTGCATATTAGAATATAGTTCTAATTCCAATTAACTGTTCATAATAACAATGTTCAATATTGTAAAAATAAAGCTACTTTTCTCTTGAGTGAAATTCATATTTTTTGACATATCCTGTGTAATACCCATAAAAATTTACTATCTGATGGTTGAATCAGAGATTCTAGATATTGCAGAACCTTTTATGTAGAACAACTATTTTTCATAAAATGAATAATAAAAAAGTTTTCCATATTATGGTTCCAACTTACAGGGACATACTGTATATTATGACAAAAATATTTTTAAATCTGTAGGCAAGTCAAAAGTGTAAACTCAACCTTAATTTAACAAGAGTTATAGTCGGTTCGCTAAACTCAGACACAACTGGCTAGTGTTTTTAGTAGATATTTTTTTTTGTTTTTGGCCAATTTTGCGAAAATTGGCAAAATTACCAACTATTTAGTAATTATTTTCTTGCCAACTTTACAAAATTGGCAAAATTACTTACTAAATTCACTAGCCATTTGTAGTAACACTGGTGGTACTCATTATTTTCTTTTGAAATATCATACAATATATTATTTACAAAAGTATATACAAATCCCGTATAATATCCCTACTTTATAGCATTTTCAATATCTTCCATAAGTCCAAACGGTGAGTTTAAATTTTTTTTTCAAGGCGTCCAACTTTCTTTGAAGCGAAGCTGAATTGTTCAAATATAAAAAAACTCTCCTACGGTGTTGTCCGTATGAGATGATATGCCAGTCTCTAATGCATCATTGTCCTCTATGTTTACTTTTTGATTTATCTGTATAGCCTACAAAAAAAATTAATCCAATTTAAATTTTAGATCACAACTACACCTGATATGAATAACATTGTAACTCCACTTATAATGTTTTTCAACTATTGCTTAAATGATTTCTATAAAGGACAACTTTCATTTTGATCTAAAAACTTTTATCCTATCATGTACCTA
The DNA here is from genome assembly GCF_917563875.1 of Diabrotica virgifera virgifera. Classification (NCBI taxonomy): domain Eukaryota; kingdom Metazoa; phylum Arthropoda; class Insecta; order Coleoptera; family Chrysomelidae; genus Diabrotica; species Diabrotica virgifera. Next base: position 59,315,583 of record NC_065444.1, on the reverse strand, counting down.
AATACAGTGGAACCCCGATAAGTCGACCCCCCGATAACTCGGAAGTCCGGCTAACCCGGACCGATTTTCATCAGACAAAACAAAATTTTTTTCATTTCAACTGAGTTTTTTACCAAGAAATAAACAATACTCTATACAACTGTATGTAATTTAGATGTACTGTGCATATGGATTTCATGTTTTGGCATTTATAATGGAGTTTATCTCTAAGTATACCGTATTTTAATAATTTTTACCATATACTCCGGCTAACCCGGATTTTCTATAACCCGGATCGGCCGATGTCCCGATTAATCCGACTTATCGAGGTTCCACTGTATAAAGTTTTTTAATAAAATAACCTCATTGTAAGTGCAAATTTTGAATCACTCGGTGGGAAAAACTTTGTAACCAATGTTACAATACTATAAATTTCTATTATTGATGAATATTTTTATAAACACATTGTAACATCTATATAATTTACGAGTGAACTAACTTCCACTGTTATATCTGATGTTCACAGTGGATTACATGTTCAATTACAACAGCGGAAACCCCTTCCTGCATCAAAGGCATTAGTTTTATTATTATATACGTCTGCTAAGGAAAAATTTCCAAAGAAGAAAAATCTTGGAAAGGAGAGACAAAGAGGTGTTTCCAAAATTAAATTTTGAAGAAACTGAGGAACTCTGATCAAGAATACACTAGAAAAACTGTAAAATTAACGTAAATGAGAGAATTGGGACCTCGATGTAACGATAAATGTAACATCAAATGTAAATCGAAATTATATAAAAAAAGAATGACTCAATTCATTTAATAATTTTTGGGCAATAGCTGATCATTATAAACAGAGTGATTTATGTAGAGTTTGTAGAGCATACTTATGCAGATATAGTCCGTCCGCTATAATTTTTCCCATACGGTATGAATCATTTTCAATCAAACTAAATCAAAACATAAATTGAAACGAACGTCGATGTGTATATACATTTTGTATACTGTATACTATATACTGCACACATCGGCATACGTTCCACTTCCTGTTTTGACTTAATTTGATTGAAAATAAATCGTACCGCATGGGAAAAGTTGTAGCGGACGGACTATTCTCAAACAATAAAGAAAGTAAATATGAATATAATTTGCAGTTAGCAGAACACTGACACCAAGTTCGTAAGAAACATTTTTGGATACTTTACCAGATAATATATGGTTAACTACGCTATTCAAAAAAAGTGGCATTGCAGCTCGACTTAAATCAGAACCATTAATGCTAACAACAATGTGATACATGAAAGTGAAAAGCTGAGGAAAAGTTATAAAATATGGATTAAGCAAATTGTAGCTGGAGCATCACATGAGCTAATGGTTTATTGCATATAAGGAGACAGTCTGCAGTTCTGCTGCAAGAAGTTGCAGCTAAATAGAACATGTTCATGCAATTTTTTCTGCAATTGTTATATATAACACATATTATAATTTTCTCAATAATCTAACCTTTTTAATCTAATATCTGATAACTCTACTTAAAAAATCACATTTAATTTATAAAAACAACATAACCTAAAATTTATGGTTAGGTCAAAGTTTCTGTCTATTTCATGTCAGCTTATGCAATTACTTGTACCCTGTAATCATTTTATTGCAGAAATCTAGTTGCAAGTTGCAACTGATTGCAGAAGTTCTTGCTGCAAGAACTTGTGCTATAAATTTCGCAATTACTTGCAATGTGTAAAGTGGCTATGTTCAAATGTAGGAACCAAATTTTATCAACTTATTTTTAAAACACTTACCAGTAATCATTGACAGTAATAACTGGATTCTCCGATTCTTTAGTTTTGAATAAGTGAGATCGTAAATCGTTCCGGGTTGATTGATGTTATCCACAACAGTTCTCCACACTCTACCTCTTCGAGCGAATAGGTTTTTATCAGTAATTTTGCGATTGAAAATCGCACTCACACAGTTTGGGCTTCCACAATGACATGCAACATGCATGTTAATAAGTCCAAAAATATAATATGAAAACTATTTAAAAAGGCAGTATAACAACCACTCTATATTTTTCAATCAACGACATAACCAAAAACCGTCCAAACCACAGCTATGCTACAGCTGCCATATTGGATAATTTTTGACATGTCATTTGAATATCCAACCAATCAGAACAAAGGTATAATGCGCATGCGCCCGGTCGCTAGGTTTTACCGTATAAAAATTCAGCCTCTATCGCCGGTAAAGAAGTATAACTTCAAAAAATTTCCACCCCCGATATGGAGTGGCAACCACCACCATAGTAAAAGCGCCTTTCGGCATCATATAGATTTTGATCCTTGGACTATCCACTACTTATTCATAAATTTTCAAGCAAATCGATCCATTCTGTAAAAATTGCGAGGTGAAAAGCTTCGGTTCCTGGACTATACTTGGGTGATTTCTTGATCTCTAGTGTTGAGTGATCTGATGTTCCATGTGGTAATTCTCATCAATGTTTTTCTTTTGTTCTTATTTTTTGGCATGGTCGTCTTCATTATGATCAATCCGATTCCGAGGCTTCACATTGTTTCTTTGAGCAGTATTTGTTTTTCTGATTGGTGGGTTGCTAACGTTGCCAATCACTCTCCACATTTTATCCAGGCTTGGGGCCGGCTGTGGTAACTGCAGAGCCACTCGATTCACCCCGCAATTACCCCAGGTAGTGTTCCCATGTCAGTCTAAGCAGTTCTTTAAAATTTACAGGTTTTGCAATATTTTACCGTCAGCGAAAGGACTAAAACGAATTTTAGAGCACGGGATATTTGTAATAGTCCATGTGGTGAGACCGCTCCCGTCTGGAAAAATTTCTGATTCGGTTTCTTTGTGGATTCCTATTCAAAAATGTCCTCTTGAAACAAATCTGAAGGACAACAAAAATGTTGTTGCTAAGTAAAAAAATTCTTCTAATAATTTATTTAATCTGACACATTTATATTGGCAATTCAGACGTATATTATACATTTTAAAGTAAAAGACTTTAAAATGATATCGCCAATATTTATAAGTTGCGTTCCTGGGACGAGGTTTTTTCCTGGTTTTCCCTCGTGATTTACTATGGAATCTCTAACGCGAGAATTTTACCGTCATCGTTGCATTTGGTTGACAGATCATATGCTATGATTTTTTTGTGACGGATATTCTTGAGTTGGGATTGATTTCATGTAATCGAATGAACTATCTTTTAGTAAAGTCGTCCCATGAACGCAACTCATAAATATTGGCGATATCATTTTAAAGTCTTCTACTTTAAAATGTATAATATACGTCTGAATTGCCAATATAAATGAGTCAGATTAAATAAATTATTAGAAGAATTTTTTTACTTAGCAACAACATTTTTGTTTATTCTAGTAGTATTTTGTATTTTGACAACGAAACCCGATTTGGGCTTCGAAACGTTAATAAAATAATTTTTTTGGTAAAATTGTGGCTTATTCCCATTAGAAATCGTTGATTATAAAAATGCCACAAGGAAATAGCTTCAGAACAACATTAAGAAAGGTATCTTGTAATTTTTCTTAAAAATTAATAGTTTTCGAGTTATAGGCGATTTAAAATCTGAAAAATGCGAAAATACGCATTTTCGAGGCTTAAAAACTCATATTTAAATTAGTATTTTTGAGGTTGCCACATACTTATATTGAAGACTAAACATTCAGCTTCAAGATTCTGAAGAGTGATCGCGTCTAACCTTAATTTATACGGTTGTTTTTTAAATGCGTGTTTATCCGATATTTTTGCCGGTGCGGCGGGCTCTATTTCAAAATCTCCTATTTACCTCCGAAAAATATTTTTTATAGATTCTTTGGGATATTCTAAATAAAATAAGTTTCTCGACATTTTTCTCAAAAGTTAATAGTTTTAAAGTTATAAGCGATTTAAAATCCGAAAAATGCCAAACAAACGCGTTTTTGAATTTTAAATCGCTTATAACTTTAAAACTGTTAACTTTTGCGAAAAATGTCAAGAAACTTATTTTATTTAGAATGTACCAAGGAATCTAGAAAACACATTTTTCTGAGGAAAATTGGAGATTTTTGAAATAGAGTGCGCCGCACCGGCAAAAAAATCAAAGGTTTAAATTAAGGTTAGACGCAATCATTCTTCAGAATCTTGAAGCTGAATGTTTCAACTTCAATTTAAGTATCGGGCAACCTCAAAAATACTAATTTAAATATGAGTTTTTAGGCCTCGAAAATGCGTATTTTCGCATTTTTAGATTTTAAATCGCCTATAACTCGAAAACTATCAATTTTAAAGAAAAATTATAAGATACCTTTCTTGTTTAGAATGGCCCAAAAAACCTAAAAATATATATTCCAGAGCAAAAAAACGTGATCTTTTGTATTTGTTTAAAAAAATTGTTTAAACCATTTCTGCCCAAAAATTCCGCCCGGCACCCTTCAGATTTGTTTAAAGGGGACATTTTTAAATAGGAATCCACAAAGAAACCTCATCAGAAATTTTTCCAGACGGGAGCGGTCTCACCACATGGACTATAAGTTATATTTGAAGAATTTTATTGTGATCTTTTAATTTAATAATGTTATTGAGCCTCAAAAATTGTCGGCATATTCTTTATTTCCTTAAACCCACACAAGTATCGTATGTAATCAGTGTTATTAATTTATCATGTCAAAACAGAATATTTTTTTTTTTTTATTTTTTATTTAATTAGCAATCTTTTTAATATTATAAAGTTTAATGCCCTCATTATATTATTATGACAAAAGTATCTCAAATATACAATTAATATGAAAAGAAAACATACATTTTAAGAAATACAACACATTAGTATTTTTCTCATTTACGTCTGTCGTTATTCGTCACTACTGCCTTCTGAGGAATTGTCGTCGCAATTATCATCGTCTTCTCCATTACCACCTCCATTTCCATTACCACCTCCATTTCCATTACCACCTCCATTTCCATTACCACCTCCATTTCCATTACCACCTCCATTTCCATTATCTGTGTCGTTTCTTTCAGTAGATTCTTCACTACTTTCTTCTGAGCAATTTTCGTCGCTATTATCATCTGTGACGTTTCTTTCAGTAGATTTTTCATTACTTTCTTCTGAGGAATTTTCATCGCAATTTTCATCTGTGTCATTGCTTTCAGTAGTAGGTGTTTCAGTAGTAGGTTTTAAAGTAGTAGCTTTTTCAGTAGTAGGCTTTGTAGCGCCTTCTGTGATACTGGTACTGTTACCACCTCCATTTCCATTACCACCTCCATTTCCATTACCACCTCCATTTCCATTACCACCTCCATTTCCATTACCACCTCCATTTCCATTACCACCTCCATTTCCATTACCACCTCCATTTCCATTACCACCTCCATTTCCATTACCACCTCCATTTCCATTACCACCTCCATTTCCATTACCACCTCCATTTCCATTACCACCTCCATTTCCATTACCACCTCCATTTCCATTACCACCTCCATTTCCATTACCACCTCCATTTCCATTACCACCTCCATTTCCATTACCACCTCCATTTCCATTATCTGTGTCGTTTCTTTCAGTAGATTCTTCACTACTTTCTTCTGAGCAATTTTCGTCGCTATTATCATCTGTGACGTTTCTTTCAGTAGATTTTTCATTACTTTCTTCTGAGGAATTTTCATCGCAATTTTCATCTGTGTCATTGCTTTCAGTAGTAGGTGTTTCAGTAGTAGGTTTTAAAGTAGTAGCTTTTTCAGTAGTAGGCTTTGTAGCGCCTTCTGTGGTACTGGTACTGTTACCACCTCCATTTCCATTACCACCTCCATTTCCATTACCACCTCCATTTCCATTACCACCTCCATTTCCATTACCACCTCCATTTCCATTACCACCTCCATTTCCATTACCACCTCCATTTCCATTACCACCTCCATTTCCATTACCACCTCCATTTCCATTACCACCTCCATTTCCATTACCACCTCCATTTCCATTACCACCTCCATTTCCATTACCACCTCCATTTCCATTACCACCTCCATTTCCATTATCTGTGTCGTTTCTTTCAGTAGATTCTTCACTACTTTCTTCTGAGCAATTTTCGTCGCTATTATCATCTGTGACGTTTCTTTCAGTAGATTTTTCACTACTTTCTTCTGAGGAATTTTCATCGCAATTTTCATCTGTGTCATTGCTCTCAGTAGTAGGTGTTTCAGTAGTAGGTGTTACAGTAGTAGGTGTTTCAGTAGTAGGTGTTACAGTAGTGCCTTCTGTGGTACTGGTACTGTTATCGCAGTTATCATCACCGTTTCCATTACCACCTCCATTTCCATTACCACCTCCATTTCCATTACCACGTCCATCTCCGTTACCACCACCTTGTCCGTTACCACCACCTTGTCCTGTGCCACCTCCATTATGTCCTCTATCGTCGCCGTTGCCACCAGGTCTTGCTACAACGAAAAAGAAAAATTTTAAGTTAGGCTTATCCCAATAGGCCCTTTCCTTTTTTAAAAAGGTACATTTAAAAATAGACCAAATCAAACAATCATAAATATATAGTTATTAATTACCCTTTATTGATTGTAGCCAAGCTTTTTATTTACTGAACTATTTTAGAAAGAAATTGTATCGGAAATGAGAGGGTCTCATCAGCTATTACTATTATGAGCGTAGGCGCAAAATCTCGGACAAATGCATTTTAAAAGTGTATTAATTTTTTTCGAATCATGAGAAAACTAATAAATATTTTTGAAAAATTTAAATGCGGAATGAAAGATTACATTATTACCGAGGGCCGAAAGTCCCTTAGAATAAACAAAAAGTTTCTTTGAATGAGATATTTGAAATTAAAAATCACACTAAATTTTCTCTTTTTTTTCATCCTTTTAACTTATTGAAATAAATATAGAAATTTTCAGAGACTTTCGGCACTCGATACTAACGTAATCTTTCATTGTGCGTTCAAATTTTTCAAAAATACTTATTAGTTTTCTCAGGATTCGAAAAAAAAATAATAAATACATTTAAAATGCATTAGCCCAAAATGTTGCGCCTATTAAATAGGAATAATTTTTCTTAGGACGTTTTTATTTCATTTCTACAACTATCAGATCATTTACTTTTTTCGTTTAAATTATTTTAAACTCAAAATGATTTGTCCTTGATGGTCAACGTCAAATGGCAGAGAACCAGAGAGAAAATGCAGATATCGTAAGTAATAGCAGACAATCGGTCTAAATCTAAGAGACAGTCCTCGATTCAAAAGATCACTGGGTCTCCACATTGGTGGTTGGAACGATTAACCTGTACTGCATCTCCCATAAAAACGTGTTTTTGCACAAAGCGACAACAATGTAATATGAAGTACGCAACTTGAAACGTTCAAGGGATCGGAAAAAAAATTAGAAGAAATTGCTACAGAAGCTGAAAAATTAAATATCGACATACTGGCTCTAAAAAACCAAGCAAAAGTCAAGAGGCATGATAGACATAGGAGAATGTATACAGAGTGGGCCAAAGAAAACAGTCCACCTCGATATTTGGCAGTATTTATTAGATTTTAAGGAAATGAAGAAACAGATCGATTTTTGATCTAGGGGGACACATTTTTACGGTACATACATCTGTCATTTGTCAACCCCTCCCTTCCATTTCCTCCACTCCGTGTTTTTAAATGGAGAATAGAGAATAGGGGTCGTGTGCTACCTCATTTCAAAGGTTATTCAATTCTATATTAACATTGACATAATTATTTATACAATTATTTATCATTTATAATGGTGTCCAAGAAAAAATATTTTGAATTAAATTAATTGACACAAAAAGAAGAATGTATGCAATTTATTTAACTCAAAATACATTCTACCACTGACAGAAAACAGAGAAAAATGTTTATTTGACAAATAAATATTGTTTTTTGCTGAAATTCAATATTCAACCTACCAAGAGGCAGATAGGTGGCAGCTTGAACATTGAAATTAAGCGAAAAGCAATGTTTATTTATCAAAGAACATTTTTTTCTGTTTTGTCACAGCAGTAGAATGTATTTTGAATTAAATAAATTACATACATTCTTCTTTTTATGTCAATTAATTTAATTAAAATATTTTTTTCTTGGACACCCTGTATAAATAATTATGTTAATGTTTATATTACTGAATAGAAAATTGAATAACCTTTTAAATGAGCTAGCACACGACTCCTAATCCCTATTTAAAAATAAGGGGAGGGGGAAGTGGAAGGTAGGAGGTTGACAAATGACAAATGTATGTACCGTAAAAATGTGTCACCCTTAGATCAAAGATCGACCTGTTTCGTCATTTCCTTAAAATCTAATAAATACTGCCAAATATCGAGGTCGACTGTTTTCTTTGGCTCGCTCTGTATACGTACCTAAAAAACAAAGAGCGCAGAAAGAAGTAGCGATTCTAGAAAACAATAAATACAAGAAAAACAACAGACGTCCTTTTTGGAAACATTTGTCCGATGAGCTGTCCAAGGTATGTGCATCATTATTCTCCAACACCACATCTCAATGACATCAATTTTTTGGCATTCTTGTGGGCGAGGAGTCCAGGTTTCTGTCCCACCTTTTCAAACTTTAGTTAGGCGGCTTATCGCATTTTTTGCCAAATCAATGCGTCTCCGAACTTCTACTATCCGTTGCCATCGTTGGTTATAGTAGATCCGAGATAGTTAAAGCAGTGTTCTTCTTCAAGTTCCCTGTCCGTTGCGAACATTGGCTATTAACATGCAGCGCCGGATAAAGGGGCGGGCGAGCCGGGCGGTCGCCCGGGGCGCCAAATTTTTAGGGGCGCAACATATTTGAGGGACGCCGATATAAAAATAAAATATTTAAAAAAAAAAAGGACTAAGTGTTCACTCTAATGGCATATAACATATCCCACCAGAATGAAAACAATGGGAACCTTCTCTGGTTACACCTCCGAGGCTTCTACAATTTGCAAGCCATACGGATGCTGAGACTAAGGAAGATGAGGGAATTCTACAATTTACAATTCACGTCACATCTGCTCAGCGCGGTAAAGTTCCAACGAGACTGGTTCCCTTCATACTCCACACAGAGTAAATGTAAATAAAAAATGAATAACCACCGGTAGAGGTGCTTGCAGCACTCTCTGATTGGACTGGAATATGGTTCGGCTGTATTTTCGTTTTGCAACGAAATTGAAAGTGGTTATTCATTTTTTATTTACATTTACTCTGTGTGGAGAATGAAGGGAACCAGTCTCGTTGGAACTTTACCGCGCTGAGCAGATGTGACGTGAATTGTAAATTGTAGAGTTCCCTCATCTTCCTTAGTCTCAGCATCCGTATGGCTTGCAAATTGTAGAAGCCTCGGAGGTGTAACCAGAGAAGGTTCCCATTGTTTTCATTCTGGTGGGATATGTTATATGCCATTAGAGTGAAAACTTAGTCTTTTGTTAGCAGTTGCCGCTAGGGCATCTATGCCATTTCGTTCGTTGCAATTCGGGACTGCACGCTGGGGTTTGTTTTGGTTGGATCAGGGAGAGCAGCATATATGCCTCCTGATGAGAGACTAATAAGTTTCGAAACCGGTAGAGGTGCTTGCAGCACTCTCTGATTGGACTGGAATATGGTTCGGCTGTATTTTCGTTTTGCAACGAAATTGAAAGTGGTTATTCATTTTTTATTTACATTTACTCTGTGTGGAGTATGAAGGGAACCAGTCTCGTTGGAACTTTACCGCGCTGAGCAGATGTGACGTGAATTGTAAATTGTAGAATTCCCTCATCTTCCTTAGTCTCAGCATCCGTATGGCTTGCAAATTGTAGAAGCCTCGGAGGTGTAACCAGAGAAGGTTCCCATTGTTTTCATTCTGGTGGGATATGTTATATGCCATTAGAGTGAAAACTTAGTCTTTTGTTAGCAGTTGCCGCTAGGGCATCTATGCCATTTCGTTCGTTGCAATTCGGGACTGCACGCTGGGGTTTGTTTTGGTTGGATCAGGGAGAGCAGCATATGTGCCTCCTGATGAGAGACTAATAAGTTTCGAAACCGGTAGAGGTGCTTGCAGCACTCTCTGATTGGACTGGAATATGGTTCGGCTGTATTTTCGTTTTGCAACGAAATTGAAAGTGGTTATTCATTTTTTTATAAAATATTTTATATATTAACTTTGAACATTTTTCCTAATACGATTGAATAATTCTACTATTATTTAATTTAAAAGAAAACTATTTCTATCTATAGTCAGAATTCATAACTCAAAATAAAGATTAATAGATTAACCAAAGCACACTATTAAAAATAATTCAACCTAAGAATTGTTGATATAATCCGAAATAATACATCTCCGAAAATATGGCATCTAGGTATAGGGAATGTACATGAAAAATAATCAGTATTTCTTATGGACTTCAAAACGCAAAAAATATACAGGGTGTCCCATTTGAAATAAGAAAGTTCATTAGATTTCAGGAAAAACTGAAGATCTGACAACAATGTAATTACCACTGTAAGATCGGCCACATTAGAAAACCCTTTAAGACACCAAAACATATAAGGGATCCCATATTTAGATTTGTAATAAGAAATGTCGAACACTTTAGTATAAACACAACAATTAGACTAATATAACGCTTTAGTCAGACCAAACTTGGAATATGCATCAGTGGTATGGGCTCCTGAAGCCAAAGTATATTAATCATATAGAAAAGGTACAAAAAAGATTTCTAAGGTGTATATATACCTTAAGAAATACAATGTGTATACTCACCTTATGCCATCAAAAGAGTTGCTTCAAATATTTGGCTTGCAGTCATTAGAGCAAAGAAGAAATATGCATTGTGTTGTGTTTATTCATAATATTATTAACAATGTTCAATATAAGACATGTGGTTTGATCAACTTTATTAGGTTTCATGTGCCAAAGGTCAACCTTAGGGTAAACAGTAATGACCTATTTTCTTGTAGTCCATATAATTCTTGTGCAATAAAAAACTATATGCAATATTATCAGTGTAATGCGTTAATAAAGATCTGTGATATAGACCTCTTTAACTTAGTCCAGGTCGCATCTGTTTTAAGATGGACGTTGTAGTCTAAGAGCTAGTGAACCCTCCGACTAACGGTCGTCCTGTAAGGCTAGAAATTTTTCTAGTGATAATTCATAGCACACCAAGGCTAAAAACCATGACCTGGCAAGCCTCAGCGGTGCACGTGTATCTACCAGGTGAATCGAAAAGTGCAAATTTAGGGGGTAAAATAAACTTTCTCCTGTAAGGTTTAAATTTAAGTATGTGTTTGAGTGAGTCATTTAGAAGAAATGTGTACAATGACAGGCGACTCTGAAGAGCATAAGACCTTGCCAGGCGAGGGGAAAGATTAGGGGTGTTTCCTAAAATTATTCTTTTTGCATCGAACAATTTTTTTTAGGTTTTTTGATACATTCTAAACAGAAAATATCTTTAGTGATTTTTCTCTTAAGTTAATAGTTTTTGTTATATAAGCGATTGAAAATTTTGCAAATTGCGGAATCGGCCATTTTTAACCCTAAATCGGACATTTATCTAAAAATTTCAATGTTGCCAATGTACGTAGATATTCTTTAAACATTGATTGATGAAATCCCGAAGAGTTATTTGCAATAAAATATCGAAAACCCCTTTGCTTTTTAATTGCTAATCAAGCGGGCGCGTCACTGTAGTATAAGTGAGGACGTTTGAGTTGGCATAAATTTATTATCTCGAGAATGGGCAAATTTCAAGAGAAATCCTCAGATAGGCCGATTTTTATTTTTGAATTAGGACTTTTTGGCATATATATAATACTAGTGACGTCATCCATCTGGGCGTGATGACGTAATCGATGATTTTTTTAAATAGGAGTAGGGGTTGCGTGATAGCTCATTTGAAAGGTTATTTAATTCTCTATTCAGTAATATAAACATTAATATAATTATTTATACAGGGTGTACAAAAAAATGTTTTCTTCTATTTGTCAAATTTAATCAAAGTTAATTTAATAAAAAAAAATTTTTTTGTACACCCTGTATAAATAATTATGTTAATGTTTATATTAGTGAATAGAGAATTAAATAACCTTTCAAATGAGCTATCACGTAACCCCTATCTCATTTAAAAAAAGCATCGATTACGTCATCACGCTCAGATGGATGACGTCACTAGTATTACATATATGCCAAAAAGTCCTAATTTAAAAATAAAAATCGACCTGTCTGAGGATTTCTCTCGAAATTTGCCCATTTGCGAGATAATGAATTTATGCCAACTCAAACGTCCTCACTTATACCACAGTGTCGCGCCCGCTTGATTAGCAATTAAAAAACAAAGGCGTTTCCGATATTGTATTAAAAAAAAAACTCTTTGGGATTTCATCAATCAATGTTTAAAGAATATCTACCTACCTTGGCAACTTTGAAATTTTTAGATAAATGTCCGATTTAGGGTTAAAAATGGCCGATTTCGCAATTTTCAAAATTTTCAATCGCTTATATAACAAAAACTATGAACTTAAGAGAAAAATCACTAAAGACCTTTTCTGTTTGGAATTATTCAAAAAACCTAAAAAAAATTTGTTCGATGCAAAAAGAATAATTTTAGGAAACACCCATAATCTTTCCCCTCGCCTGGCAAGGTCTTATGCTGTTCAGAACCGCCTGTCATTGTACACATTTCTTCTAAATGACTTACTCAAACACATGCTTAAATTTAAACCTTACAGGAGAAAGTTTATTTTACCCCCTAAATTTGCACTTTTCGATTCACCTGGTAGATACACGTGCACCGCTGATACCTGCCAGTTCATGGTTTTTAGCCTTGATTTGCTATGAATTATCACTAGAAAAATTTCTAGCCTTACAGGACGACCGTTAGTCGGAGGGTTCACTAGCTCTTAGACTATTGAGAGGTGACTCAAATTTTTTTGCAGAAATTGCTTGAAAATAACTCAAATAATAATATTTGAGTTATCCTCCTACTCAAAATGGTCCGGAACATTGTTTAAATAATCAAAATGTCAAAATATGAAGGAAAAAATCGATTTTTTATTGGTTTTTTGATTATAACTTTAAAACTATTAATTTCTGAGAAAAGTTGTACCGACATAAAAGTTGCGTAATTAAATTTCCTATAATGTAGAATTGGTTAAAAATTTAAAAATTGTTACCCTTGTTGAAAAATAGCAATAATTGCGAAAAAAAACCATACAAAAACAAGTATTCGCATTTTACGTTTTTCAACCATTTATGCTACACTTAGGACCTTCATATTTTACCCAGAAAAACTTTATGATATAATAAAATAATACTGTAAAATCGGTTCAAAAGATTTTGCAAAATAAATTTTGCAATCCAGCTTTCGCAAAAAAAATCATTTTTTTAAAATGTTGCAGGACTAAAAATAAAGCAGATAGCCAGTTGAATTTTTTTTTGCTTATAGAAGTGTACTGTACCTTTCATTTGCAATTTGCAAAATTAAAATCGATTAATTACCACGGCGTCAGGAAATTTTTAAATAAACATTAATTTTTGGTGCTACGCGCAGGACAGCGGTGTTCGATTCACACAAGTTGATTTCCACCAAAATTTCTTCCAATCTTTATCTAATATATTTTTCTCTTACTCTATATTTTGTTGTATTTTAATATTTTAATGCCACAAAAATCAAACTAATTTTATTATTGTTTGTGAAATATTGTTTAAACAATTTCATATGTTTAAAAATAATAAACTTTTATTCTCTAAGTTAAAATATATGAACAAAGAAAGTTTTTGCTAAAAAAAGTGTTATTTCAAAGGATAGAGTACCTATGTGCTTTTATTTTGCAATAAACAAATTTATTTATTTATATCGAAATGTAATAAAAATTTAAATGTATCAGTCATTATCAAAGGTCATTGGAATGCCCAATCAGAGCAAACTATCCGCTGTCCTGCGCGTAGCACCAATAATTAATGTTAATTTAAAAAAATTCCTGACGCCGTGGTAGTTAATCGATTTTAGTTTTGCAAATTGCAAGTGAAAGGTACAGTACACTTCTATAAGCAAAAAAAAATCAACTTTCTATCTGCTTTATTTTCAGTCCTGTAACATTTTGAAAAAATGATTTTTTTTGCGAAAGCTGGATTGCAAAATTGATTTTGCAAAATCTGTTAAACCGATCTTAATGAAATTTACAGTATTATTTTACTGTATCATAAAGTTTTTCTGAGTGAAATATGGAGGTCCTAAGTGTAGCATAAATGGCTGAAAAACGTAAAATGCGAATACTTGTTTTTGTATGGTTTTTTCGCAAGTATTGCTATTTTGCAACAAGGGTGACTATTGTTTAAATTTTTAACCAATTCTATATTGTAGGAAATTTAATTACGCAACTTTTATGCCAGTTCAACTTTTCTCGGAAATGAATACTTTTAAAGTTATAATCAAAAAACGAAGAAAAAATCGAATTTTTCCTTCATTTTTTGACATTTTGATTATTTAAACAATGTTCCGGACCTTTTTGAGAGGGAGGATAACTCAAATATTATTATTTGAGCTATTTTCAAGCAATTTCTGCAAAAAAAATTAGAGTCACCTCTCAACATCCAAATGTACTAATATTTTTACAGATGCGCCCTGGTCTAACTGTAGTGTAAGGGATATTAAAAAATGTTATGAATAGATAAGTATTGGACTCAATTTTAAAATTTTATTAATTTGTGTCTTTTTTTTAATGTGTTTACTTTCTGTGTTTTTATTTTGAACTTGTGTGTATATTGTATTTTTTTTGTATTTTTTGTGTGTATATTGTTATACCAAGTAAGTAATGAGCACTCTTACATGTAATTACTACCTAGGTGGTGTTTGTAAGTTTTAATAAATAAATAAAATAAAATATAAAAATAGTGCAAGGCGTTTCCGAGATAATTGAGGGTTTCCATACATAAAACTCACTCTGTATACGATATGAACGGTTTCATCTGTTTTTGATCTCACTTGAATAAATCCGAACTGATTTTCGGTTATTTTGGTTTCTTTACGTATCCGTCTATCAGTTAGTTTTTTCCATATTTTGATGGTGTGACTAAGTAGTTTTCTGGTCCGTAGTTTGTGCATTGTTGTTTTGGTATACTAGTACTATATTGCTTCTCCATTCGTGCCACTCCAACGATCAAAACATTTTTTCCGTTACTTTATGACATCTTTTTTGTGTACTAGTACGTGGTTATTTGGTACGCGGGCGCAGGTACAAACATCGATACCATATTTAGTTTAACATCAGGACTTAGACAAGGAGATCCCTTATCACCGTTGCTATTCAGTTTGGCTTTAGAATATGCAACAAGGAAAATAGTATCAGAGCTGACACGGGGATTTGCGAATCGAGGATCAAACCTATGGTTGGCCTTTGCTAATGATCTAGAGGCAGTCGCTCATTCTAAAGAGAGGTGTTTTCAGAACTCGAGGAAGAAACATGTAGTCTGAGACTTTGAATAAATGAAGGGAAGACGAAATACATGCTCGCAACCAAAAACCCAAGATCAAGAGTTAGGTAGAACATAACTGTTAATAACCACAACTTCGAAATAGTTGGAAGAACTCGAGGAAGAAACAGGTAGTCTGGGCCTTCGGATAAATGAAGGGAAGACGAAATACATGCTCGTAACCAAAAATCCAAGATCAAGAATTAGGCAGAACATAACTGTTAATGACCACAACTTCGAAATAGTGAAAAAGTTTAAGTATGGGGGGGGGGGGGGTAATCACAGATGACAATCACACAGAAAAAGAGCTCTCAGCAAGGTATAGCTGCGAGGAATAGAGCATTATACTTCCTATCATCATTATTAAGATCTAAGTTGCTAAAAAGAACATCTAAATTAAGACTGTATATGTCAATTATTGACACGAGAGTGGAGAATGGTAATGGTGCATTGGTGGCTCTGTATGGTACCTACTGAAAACGTCGTTAGACATGGAAAAGCTAACCGTACTCGTATAAGATGGGCAGGTCATGTGGTAAGATCAGAGGAAGATAGAGTGTTAAAGACAATATTTTTTGAGAGACCAGACGGTAGAAGATCAGCAGGCCGTCCCAGAAAAAGATGGAAAGATGATGTTGACGCCCATTTATCTAGGATTAAAGTACAAGTACAACAATGAAAAATGGAAGCGCAAGATCGTAGAAGATGGAGGGCTATAGTGGATGCGGCAAAGACTCACCACGAGTTGTAAAGCCAGTCAAGAAGAAGAAGAATGTGGTTATTGTTGTCTTCTGCTTTACTTTTTCACTGCTATTTCGTTGGATGTTTGGCGAGCTTATTGAAGATCTATGTCGGAGCCATTTTTTTGGCATTTTTTAAGAAATATTTTTGAAGTGAAAATTTCTTTAGGGACGTTGTGCGATTTTTGGATAGGGGAAAAAGCATTGAATTCGCGACCGTCATGGCGACCGTCACTGCGACCGTCATCGCGACCGTCATCGCTTATGCTATACAATGATGAGCGCGCTAATAACCGGCAAAACGTTGTGCACTTATTAGATGGGACAAAACTATTGAAATAGCGACTGTCATCGCGAACGTCATCGCTTCGGCTAAATCAATTTTTGAAGTGAAAACTTCTTTAGGGACGTTGTGAACTTTTTGGATGTAAAAAGGTATTAAATTAGCGACCGTCATCGCTTCTATTAAATTTATTTTTGAAGTGAAAACTTCTTGAGGGACGTTGTGCACTTTTTGGATGGGAAAAAATTATTAAATTAGCGACCGTCATCGCTTCGACGAAATAAATTTTTGAAGTGAAAACTTCTTTAGGGACGTTGTGCACTTTTTCGATGGACAAAAGTATTGAATTAGCGACCATCATCGCTTCGACGAAATAAATTTTTCAAGTGAAAATTTCTTTAGGGACGTTGTGCACTTTTTGGATGGGAAAAGTATTAAATTAGCGACCATCATCGCTTCGACGAAATAAATATTTGAAGTGAAAACTTCTTGAGGAACGTTGTACACTTTTTGGATGGTAAAAAATTATTAAACTAGCGACCGTCATCGTTTCGGCGAAATAAATTTTTGAATTGAAAATTTCTTTAGGGACGTTGTGCACTTTTTGGATGGGAAAAGTATTAAATTAGCGACCGTCATCGCGACTACCATCGCTTCGATGAAATAGATATTTAAAGTGAAAACTTCTTGAGGGACGTTGTGCACTTTTTAAATTAGGGAACTCAAAAAGGATTAAATTAGCGACCGTCATCGCGACTATCATCGTTTCGACGAAATAGATATTTGAAGTGAAAACTTCTTGAGGGACGTTGTGCACTTTTAGGATGGGGAAAAATATTAAATTAGGGAATTTCATCGCTTCGACGAAATAAATTTTTGAATTGCAAATTTCTTTAGGGACGTTGTGCATTTCTTGGATGGGGAAAAAGAAATATTGACTTTGCGACCGTTATCACTTCGCTGAAATAAATTTTGTACGTATATAAATTATGTGTATGTATTTGTTACAGTTCAAGTTGATTATCCAGTTGGAGTTGACTCCAACTAGTTGGAGTCAACTCTAACGGCTGGTTTCAGTAAATGTTGATTATAAATATAAAATGAAGATTTATATTCAACATTTACTAGTAAAAGTAGACTCCAACTAGGAAAAGTATACTCTTCCCAATACCATTTAGTAAAAGTTGATTCTGATTCACACAAACAGCCGATTCTAGAAATTAATTGTTACTGAATATGTTCAAATTAGTCTAGGCTGTATCGTCGCCCCCGTTAGGTAAATTACTCCGATTCGAATTTTTTGCACAAACTTACTAAAAAGGAGGTCCTTATAACAAATCTACTGGGTGCCAGGCAGTACCTTGATCGATAAATTGTTTTTTAAACAGTTTTTTTAGACAAATTCACAAAAATAATTTTTTCACTTCGAACAATTTTTTTTTAGATCATTTGGGTTATTCTGAGCAAAAAAGGTATTTTGTGATTTTTCTCTAAAATTGATTGTTGTCGAGTTATACGCGATTTAAAATTTGAAAAATGCGAAAATAGCCATTTTCAAGGCTTAATAACTCGGTTAAAATTCATTATTATGAAAGTCAGAAAGTGACCAAATCAAAGTTTATAGCCCCCTCTACAAGATCCAGCAGAAATTTTTGTCACTATTTTATTACTAAGCTTTATCTTTAATTATTAACAATGAGCGCTAAGTGCGTATTAGGCGGCCGTCAATGGTGAGTGCTAAAGAGATGCACCATTCCAGCCATCCAATGGTGAATCTCACTCGCACTCACATTGAGGGCGCCTCAATACACGGTTAGCGCTCATTGTTGATAATTAAAAATAATATCTTATTAATGAAATAATGACAACAATTTCTTCAGGATCTTATAGAGCTTTAATCTTTGATTTTTTTAGTTTCTGACTTTCATAATATATAATATCGTATGGCATTTTTGCCTTTCGGGCAGTTCCGGCGCCAATTACATCTTTAACCCTGTTTCAAGTAACTAGTGTCGACAGGGGGACCGACTGCTTAACGTGCTCTCCGAGGCACGGTGAGACGGCTCGTGTCATTATTGAAAATGAAAATGGTTTGTCTTTAGCAGGGCTCGAACCCACGTGCACTGGCGTATGAGGCCAGCGATTATGCCGTTACTTCACGGCCGCTCGCTCGACTTTCACAATAATTATCTTTAACCGAGTTATTAAACCTTGAAAATGGTTATTTTAGCGTTTTTCAAATTTTAAGTCGCTAATAACTCGACAACAGTCAATTTTAGAGAAAAAAAGGCCCAACGGATCTAAAAAAAAATTGTACGAAGTGAAAAAACTGTATTTTTGCGAATTTGTTTAAAATCATTGTTTATCGCCACACTTCACTAAAATCATTCATTATTGTACTCATTTGCCCTCATTTTCGGCAGTAAAGTAACACTTTGTTGTATTGAAAGAAGAATGTTACTTTACCTGCCGCGATAATTAATCAAATTAACCGAGATTGAATGTAAGTGGTCAATCGCAGCAATCGATTATTTATTTGAGTGAAACTAAAATTTATTTACTTTAATTATTAAAAATATTGTACAAAATTTATCTTATTATTAATAAAATTTATGTCAAAAAGTAAAATTCTGTAGTGTTTCGCAATTATATTCATACAAAATAAATCAAAACTTTACAGATTTAGTAATTAGGTAGGTATACAATATTGATAACTATCGATTAAACATCAAAACCGGCCGTCATGCAAAAGTCCTCTGTCATTACTGTCATACGAATTTTTTATTTCGTCTAAAATTAAAAAAATTTCCTCAAAGTTGTAAGTAAGTGTTAATGTTTTTTATGATTAACGATACAATTTTGTACGCACCACCTCAATACTCTTTATCGAACGCGTCTGTTCCTCTGCTCGTAATATCAGACTCGTTCGATAAAGAGTCACTTTACTGACTGACTTTACTGAAATTGGTTAAACAATTTTTCGACCGCGGTACCGCATAACATCCTGTGTATTTGTTATAAGGATTGTTATACGGATGTATTTCTTTGAGTAAGTTTGTGCAAAAAATCGAATCAGAATAATTTATCTAACGGGGGCGACGTTACAGACTATACTAATAAGTAGTTGAAACGGTCAAAACAAAGAAACGCACACTCATCAAAAATGCACTTTAGATTCTCGTATAATAAACATTTACTGAATCGACTCCAACTAGTAAAAGTTGATTTAAATTTTTAAAATCATCTTTTACTGCTCGTTTCAGTTGGAGTTGACTCCAACTAGTTGGAGTCAACTCTAACTGAGAATCAACTTGAACTGTAACATATACATAAATAGCATAGGGCATACGCATCGCGTATATGATATAGGTGTATCACTTCTTTTTTGACGGGAAAAAAGCATTGAACTCGTAATTTATTTACGATAAGAAGTTTTCACTTCTGTCGGCACTCCCACGAGTACCTTCAATTTTTTTTTTTATTTTTTTCTGATCCAAACCCTAAAAGTTCAGTAATAAATAGATGAATTTGTCTATACTTACGGAATTGAAAACTGTCTTCAATAACAACAAGCAGCACAACGGCAAAAATTAAAAGCATTTTAGCACTCATGTTTACTCGTTTGTTTTTCAAAACCTAACAAGAGAACACCAAACTTTTGAAATGCCACTGAGGAATAATTTTATCAACGTTGCAACTTTGGTTTTTATATATTTTTTTTGTCTGAGCAAATAGATACTACTTATTTATTTATTTCCGTTGGAGCTGAAACAAATATTAAATATTTTAAAAAAACATCTTATTAGTTTTGGATTTTTAATTATTTAGCTAAAGATTACTGGATTTCCTGTTCGCTTCCATAACGTGCATCACAATTTTAATTAAATTCGATTGAGATAGATGTCAATAAAAGAATAACAATGTTAATGGTAATTTTTTCTTCGGACCTTTGAGTTCTTCTTCTTAAGGTGTCGTGCATTTCTGTGTAGAAAATCATTATATTTTTTGCAGCGTTGCTGGGCATTTCATAGCTGTGGATTTTTGTTCATTGGCGAATATTACGCAGCCATGACATCTTTTTCCATCGTAGACCTCTCTTAGGGAAGAACAGAACAAGTGGGTCGCGGTGAATGGAAGAGAACAGAGCAGGTAAGTCGCGGTGGAGGTATAGCGCGATGCCATCCAAGAGGTTTACATCGATGCTTTTGAAAATACAGTACAACCTGTCATATCCGGACCTGTCATATCCGGACCTCCCTATATCCGGACGGTTCTGCGCCGTCAGTATCTACCGAAAAAGGCAGTCCTGCTGTTGGACAACGCACTAGAAGAAGATCTAAAAGATGGCGAAATAACGTATTATAGAATCTATAAAACGTGTTTATCGACGAAAGTTATGGACGGCGTTGATTACTGGAATGTGTGAAGGAGAAAACGTTTCAGGGACTGTAAAAGAAGTAGTGGCCTTGATATCCGGATTTTTTCATATCCGGATCGGTCTGTCGCCACATTGATCCGCATATGGCAGGTTTGACTGTAAAATGAGTTTATTTTCATGGATGTCTGCTGCGCGGCCTAAAAGGATGCTTCCCTGTGATTGGTCCGTTCGAAGCCAAGTTGTCATTACCTGCGCTATCTGAGTTGATACTTTTTATATAATCCCTTTTTGTATTCAGTTTATTTTTAAATTTCTAAAGTAATTAAATTCAGTAAATTTTTGAAAAATATGAAGGAGGATCTGATTATTTACAGCTGACATTTCATCACTATCATCACTTGACTGACACAACACCGCAAAAGAACAGTCTTTTTGTCATTTAAATTTCATCAAACTACTTCACTTGATAATGGTTCTAGCTCGACTGACAGCGCAGGTGACCTCCTTGCTATGTGCTGTCGACATCGACCGCGACCTACACCTCCACCTCGACCTACTTGTTCTGTTCTTACCCTAACGCTCTATCTTTGTTTCGGGTACTAGTTGCCGAAAAGTGTATCGTTCTCTTCATAATTGTAGCCTAAATATGCAGTCTTATTACGTTTTACACCACCTGTGTAGAGGCACTGAACTGGAATCAAATATTTCTTATCTTTTCGGTGTAATTATTAAAATAATTACAAAAGATGCTACTAATAGCACCATCTATGAATCATAAGTCAAAAGATCCAGAAACTAATAGTGGAATTATTTTCCTCTGCGCTTTTTAAGATGGAAATATACAGCAGAACAGAGTGGTGAATTACTCGACAAGGGAATCTATAATTGCATCCACGATTTGTCACAGGTGCTCTGATGAGATTTATTGGAAATCTAAATACGTATAAGCACATAGTGGAGGTCCTATCCTGTAATCAAATCTGAATCATCTTTACTTCTAGTTTATTTTTATTCACTTTTGTGGGTATAAAAGGAACTAGTTTGCTAAAGATTATTTTCACAGTGAACGACAAGTCGTGAATGCAATTATAGCTTCCCTTGTCAAGTAATTCACCACTCTGTTCTGCTTTATATTTCCATCTTAAAAAGCACAGAGGATAATAATTCGAATTTTAGTTCCTGGCTCTTTTGACTAACAATTAAATAATGGGAAACAGTGAAAGAAAAGAAACTACAAGCATGTATGTATTTTTGACCTCAATCAGAACAAAAAAAGACATATTCCTCTTTTTATGGTACTAATACTGTTACGGTACTAAGACTGTTAATAGCGTACTTTTTTATATTATAAGCGCTTCGTATTCGTTCTCAACCGTTGAATTTAATATATATTGATTATAGTAAAACCTAACGTGATGTTTTTTTTTTTCAGAGAATTGCCAAATCCATTATGCACCTACCAGCTTTACCAAAGTTTCGTGAACGCAGTACAAGGCTGCAACACAGCGATTAGAAATTCAGAATCGGACCATGATAGGCTGCTAAAGATGCGGGAGACAGTACAGAAATTGCCTCCTCCTCATTACAGGTAAGCAGTTTCAATATTATTTTCTACAATAATTAAATCCCAACTAACAAGCCCAAAATAATCACTGAGAGCACAATAATTAGAGTTTTTAAAGTCCAAGTATGATTCAGCATATGAGAGCCGGTTAAAAGTGGTATAGTCGATTCGCTAATCTAAGACACAACTGTCTACACTACAATCACAATAAAGATGCACTAGAAATAAACAAGCACGAGGAGCACTCCCAAATCATGATTTGGGAGTGCTCCTCGAACATTCAACGTTTACTGGTTTGTTTATTTCTATGTATATAGTGCATTTTTATTGTGATTGTAGTGTAGACAGTTGTGTCTCAGATTAGCGAATCGACTATACCTAATAGTAGAGGAGCGAAGTATGCTAAATGTGCAGTAACTCAAGCGCTTTGGGGACCTATTGGGTTGTGAAGAGTAGGTCCTAAAACCAAAAAAAGTTAGTAAAGTTTTCCATTTTAGTGGGGACTTTCCATTTTTAATTTAATTTTCCATTTCCAACAATCGTTTTTTACGATTATAGCGCCATCTATCCATAATTTGAAAAAATGTTTCGAATAAAAGTTGCTTATTTTTACGCAAAGAATTAAAATCTGATTTTCATTTTGTAACTTCAAAGGGCTGTAACTTTTTTTGTGTGCACTATTGTATATAGGTAAGTGAGGTTCAATCAACCTATTTTTGACCCCAGAATCTGTGGTATAATTTATGACTTTATGACCAATCTTTTCGGGACACCCTGTATATCGAGACCAACAAAAAACAATAGAATATTACTTGCTACACTTTAAGTAGAAGCTATCAAATATAACAATCGGTTCTTGCAGTTTGCTTTTTAGTTCAGTCAAAACATCCATGTAATTACAGTGCAGTTGAAAGTTTGTGACACCACTAAATCTGATACTGCTTCCCAATTTCCATATACATACTTTATATGCATGCAAACATGCACGAAACTTTGAGTTCATTAATGTCTAGAAGTTTTGACATATATTTAGAAAGTAGATATTATGGAATTTGTTAGTACGAGCCTAGTTTATATTAAATTTGATTCAGGGATAATAATCAATTTGGAACGTCTTGACACACAGAGTGTATACAGAGTGTTTCATTGGGAAAGTAACATACATTAACTGTAGAAAGAGGATACTTAGGCGGTTTCAAAAATACCATATTTAATGGGTCTTATTCCATTAATAACAAAGATACTGGGTGTTTTATCTATTTTGCCATTTTCGTATTTGGTTCATAACTTTTTAACCACACTGTATATTTATTTTATATTTGACACGCGAATATCATTTAAGGTGTACAATAAAATAGTTTATTTACAATTGTAAAAAATCCATGTCGGGTTTAAAAAATATTGGAAAAATATTCCGACCCAACAACAACACCCAAAAACAACTTTAATTTTATCTAACAATAAAACACTGAAAACGTTTGTTTTCTATACTTCCACAAAATTTATTATAACTATGTGACTACAGCGGTTTCGGCAGAGTGCCTTTCTCAAGTGATTTAGTTTACTATGGGTTTGCCTTTTTAAAGTCTTTAACTGAAGAGGTTGAGGAGTGGGGAGCTGTTTGTCTCGAGTCGGTCATTCAGAATTATATCTGTATTTTTCAATTTATTAATTTCTATAGATTCTAATAAAGATAGCTTAAGGCCTTTATTTTGAATATGCAAAATTTGAAACTCTTCATTAAAATAATGATTATGATCTAGAAGGTGAAGTGCGTATGTAGAAGTGTCTGTTTTTCTATTGTTGAAAGCCCTTTTGTGTTCTGCTATCCGTTTGTCAAAGGTTCTGCCAGCTTGACCTATGTAAGTGTTCGGACAGTCACCACAAGTTAGTTTGTAGACACCACTCTGTAGTTGTTTTCTCTTTCGGCTCTTATTGTTCTTAATATATTTGATTAAGTTGTTGTTAGTTCTGAAAGCTGATGTTATTCCTTTCTTTTTTATGTATCTGGCCATTTTTGTTGTTATCTTGACAGTATATGTGATAGAGCAAAAGGTACTGGGTTCTTTCTATGGTGGTGGATTGGTGGATAGACTAATTTCAGGGCTTTCTTACGGAGTTTTTGGTTTAAAATTTTTATTAACTGTTTGTTCGTTATAGCCATTATTTACTGCTATTTGTTTAATGATGTTCAGTTCTATTTCAAAGTTATTTTTTGATATGGGAATTTCTGTCAATCTATGTATCATGCTATGGTAGGCTGCTAATTTGTGTTGTGTAGGATGGGATGATGAATTGTGTATACTTGTGTCAGTATGGGTAGGTTTATGATATACTGAGAACTCATGTTTGTTTTGTAGTCTGGTAATTGTTACATCTAGAAAGTTTATGGACTTATTCTGTTCTGTTTCTATTGTAAACTCAATATTACTATGAAGTGAATTAATGTATGATAGAAATTGGTCAAGTTGCCTGTTAGTTCCTGTAAAGCATACTTGACCAATTTCTATCATACATTAATTCACTGGCCAATGCCTATACCTATATCCCCGAGGAAAAAAGTTATGGGACAAAAAAACAAAATTGCTTTCTTTCTTGTTTGTTTTGCTTTTTGTTTTGAATATATTTTTGTACAAAAAATATTTTTGACAAAGGTGATATTTCGATAGTAAATTTAACCTGGAACAATTTTTCTGTAGAGGTGTTTGCACCAAAAGTGTATAGAATTGACCCAAATTCACCCTTTGCCTAGGGACTAATTCACCCCTTTCTCAAAAACCTAAATGGTAGCACTCCGCGGTTTTTTCATATATAGATGTCCATTGACCATATGAAATAATAAAACCCCGGTAACGGTGTAGTTCCTTTTAGCTCTTTTATTTTGAACATAATCAATAGCCTAAATATAGTAACGATGGATAGATATCCTTGTTTCTATTTAATGAGGTGTTGGATTTATTCTAATTTGGTGTCAAAAACACCATTATAAAGCATTTTAAATTCAAACTACTTACTTGAATTTTTTTATATTAAGGATGTTATAAAAGTGTCGTATATACTGGATAAAAGTATTTAGCTGTCCATCAGGTATTTTATGTGAATTAAATAGAGTTTTAAATAGCACGTTACGTGCTACCATTAACAAAAAACTGAATAATTAATACGATGGTGGATTTTAGGCAATTCATTTAAAGATGGAGTTACTACAAATAAAATGGTATCTTTGGAGGGTGAAATGATTATGAAAAGCAATAGTTTTAAGTACCTAGGATCGGTATTACAGAGTAATGGAGAAATAGATGGAGATGCATGCAGTAGAATTAGGGCTGGATGGATGTAGTGGAAAAAGCGAGTGGTGTGTTGTGTGACAGAAAAATTCCAGTTAAGCTGAAGAGAAAATTCTATAAAACAGCCATAAGACCGGCTATGATGTACGGAACTGAATGTTGGGCAGTGAAAAAGAAAGAGGAACAACGAATGCATGTGGCGGAAATAAGAATGCTTAGATGGATGAGTGGAGTGACAAAGAAGGATAAAATTATAAATGAGTATATTAGCGTAAGTCTAGGTGTGGCACCAATTGATGCCAAAATGAGAGAGCATAGGTTAAGATGGTTTGGTCATGTTCAACGTCGAGACGTTAATCACCCAATACGAAGAATAGCTGAAGTGCAGATTCCTGGAAGGAGTAGGAGAGGAAGACCAAAGAAGACCTGGGGGGAGACGATAAGGCAGGACATGTTGGTAAAGGGGATTAACATTGATATGACCCAAGATAGAATTGTGTGGAGAAATGCAATTAGGGAAACCGACCCCGCATAGGGATAAGGCAAAGAGAATGATGATGATGAGCTGTGATAAACAAAGTGAAACAGGCTGTGTTTTATCCCCCTTATTATTTAACTTTGTACTGAACTCAGATGAAATCAAGAGTGGATATAGCCAACATAAGACCAATAATGGCGTATTAATCAGAAACAAAGGTTATTGGAAATAGAGATGAGAATTACAGGAAATACGCTGAGTGGCTGAAACATGAATGGCATAAGAAGAAAATGGAAACATGGAAAACATGGTGTAAACATCCATCTGGGCGTAATGACGTAATCGATGATTTTTTTAAATGAGAATAGGGGACTTGTGCTAGCTCTTTTGAAAGGTTTTTCAATTCTCTATTCAGTAATGTAAACATTTACATAATTATTTATACAGGGTGTCCAAAAAAAAATTATTAAATTAAATTTTTTGACAAAAAAAGAAGAATTTATGTAATTTGTTTAATTCAAAATACATTTTATTGCTGTCAGAAATCAGAAAAAAATGTTTCTATCACAAATAAACACTGTTTTTCGCTTAAATTAAATGTTCAAACTTCCAAGATGCAGGTGGTTGGCGGGAGCTGGCATGAACATTGAATTTAATCGAAAAGCAATGATTATTTGTGAAATAAACATTTTTTTTTTGTTTTTGACCAACAGTAAAATGTATTTTGAATTAAACGAATTACATACATTCTTCTTTTTTTGTCAAATAATAGGGAACTTGCACATTTTTTTATTACATAATAATGTTCAATTTTGTATAAAAATTAGATTTACAAAATTTCACGCTTCAAAAACTCATAATAATTTAGAAGTACAAATTTAAAGTCTTCTTTATCTTAAAATAGTTCAAACGACCCGTGACGTCACAGAGTTTAACTATGTGGTTCCGTTTGTGGTTATATTTACGTATATTCTTCTTCTTCTTTAGTTTATTGGCCTCCACCTACTTGGGTATTTGGCCAGCTCTTCGTCGGGGAATAAAGGAAAAATATTTATATTCTAATGACATTTATCGTATGTCGTTGTAATAATATATACCAGTTTGTTGAGATTGGAGTTTGATATAGTTATTGAAGGAAAGGAAAGAAGGTTTACTATGGAAAATAAAACCATTTTGTAAAAGTACAAATTTTCTATGAATAGATCAAACGATCAAAAACACTTTTAACGTCAAATAACTGTATTTTTTACTGACGTTTATAATGTCTAATTTAAAATTATATATACAATTGGTGTAGAATGTAAACATACAACCCCGTGACGTCACGACGCGTTTTGGGGTGGCTGGTAGAAGTTGAATTTTTAGTCGTCTTTAGGGGCCAAACGAAAGACAAACAAAACTTTTTTATCCTTGATACAGCTTCTAAATTATGTTCTGTTGTGATTTATACCATTTTTTTCGAATTTAAAATTTTATGCAAGTTCCCTATTTAATTAAAAATTTTTTTTGGACTTCCTGTACAAATAATTACATAAATGTTTATATTACTAAATAGATAATTGAATGACCTTTCAAATGAGCTAGCACACGACCCCTATTCCTATTTAAAAAAATCATCGATTACGTCATCACACCCAGATGGATGACGTCACTAGTATGACATATATGCCAAAATGTCATAATTTAAAAATAAAAATCGACCTGTTTCGGGATTTTTCTCTAAAATCGCTGGTTTACGAAATATCGAGTTTATTCCTTTCATTTGCACCATACTCTACAGTGCTAGTCAAAAGTCTGTACCCCCCCCCCCTCGTAACTTTTGAACGGTTATGCCTATAATAGTGAATTTTGGAGGGAGGAAATAAACGGAAGTAAGCTTCTTAACTAGTCATGACAGGTGACGTAATAGTGACAGGTGACATTACAGAGCCACTGTGACCGATAATTTTAAATGGGACCTTATGGCACGTGATACCTCGTTTGAAAGATATTCAAAATACTTATTCAGTCATACTAATTTTTTTTAGGTTTTAGTTGATTTTGATTTTGGTGAATAGATTAAATAAATGAAATATTGTAGTTTCGCAATAAAAATTCAAATGTCCGCCTATGGTTTTTTTGTCAAAAAAGTTGACGTTTTTTAATTCTCTAGTAGTTTTTACGTCAACGTCAACCTTTTTGACAAGTAATCATATGCGGAATTTTGAATTTTTATTAATTAAATGCGAAACTACAATTTTCTATTTGTTTCAATAAAATTCATTAAAATAAGCTTAAACTCAAAAAAAAATAGTATGACTGAATAGGTATTTTCAATACCTTTCAAACGAGGTATCACTTGCCATAAGGTCCCATTTAAAGTCATCTGTCATAATTACGTCATCTGTCATGACTAGTTAAGAAGCTTACATCCGTTTATTTCGTCTCTCCAAATTTCACTATTATTGGTATAACCGTTCAAAAGATACGAGGGGGGGTACGGACTTTTGACTAGCACTGTGTAAATAATTTATTTAGAGAATTTGAAACTGATTTTTGTTTTTAATTCAGAATATGTTTTGTTTGTTAAATTTACTGTATTTTGTTAAAATTTGTTAATATTCTGGCAAACATAAAAATATTTTCGCAAATCTGTTTAATCAAGTGTAAAATATATATGGAAAACTTTTAAATAATCGTAAGTTTAGATGCCTAATCAACTCAAGAATTTTTTTGATTCAAACTATGTACGAGTACAACTAAATTTTCACCTAATAATTAAAAGTTTACTATAAAAAAAAATACTACATTGTTAAATTAATGTCCAAAGACTGGAAGGAAGGTGTACCCATACAAGCTGTTGCTAACTGGTACACTGATGGCTCAAAAACATCGGAAGGTGTGGGAGCCGGCATAGTAGGGACAAATCAAGGAATTCATTTCCCGGTTAGCCTATCAAAGGATGTCACAGTTTTCTAGGCGGAAATAACGGCAATCCATCACTGCGTGGAAGAAATAGAAATGCAGAAAAGAACTTTCCGTTCAGTTGGCATCTTCACTGATAGTCAGGCAGCGCTTAAGGCACTCAGTTCTGTAGATGTCAATTCTAAGCTAGTATGGGATTGTGTGTGTGCCCTAATTAAACTAGCAGACCGTAGCAAAGTTACGGTAGCCTGGGTACCGGGGCACGATGGTCATAAGGGCAATGAAAACGCAGATGAAATGGCCAAACAAGGCTCATCAATGCCATTCATTGGACAGGAACCCTTCTGCGGCGTTGCAAAAGCAGTTACAAGAACGGCTACAAGAAAGTGGGTAGCTCTCAAATCTTTGGAATGGTGGAGGAATTCACCAGGTCAAAGACAGGCGAAACAGTTAGTTACAGAACATTCGCCAAAATTTACGGCAGACCTAACAAGCAAAGACAGGAAAACAGTCCACGCCATAGTAGGTCTGCTAACAGGGCACTGTAAGCTGAATAGGCACTTAAAGCTGATGGGATTGGCAGATTGACCTGTGCAGATTCTGTCACCTGGAAGAAGAAACAGTAGAGCACATTCTATGTCAGTGTGACAGTCTGGCAAATGTGCGGCTCTTTGCATTAGGAGAACAAAATCCAACGGCAAATAGCCACATGGAAGGTTCAGTCTCGAAGCTATTAGACTTAAAAGAGTCAGGTTAGAGAATGTTATCTAGGACTAGAGGACCACAATAGATTTGAAAAGGTCGCAGTGGAATAGGCCAGAAGGCCACCTCTTTAAATATATCTATCTAAATTAATGTCTACGTAATCAAGTAGGTATTCAAAATATTCTCTGTTGTTAATTTGACAGTACATATTCTAAACGATGAAGTGCATCTATTACACTTCTTCAAGGCATTCTCTGCCTTAGCTCTGCCAGTTATTGCTGGTTTATTTTTATAGATTCTACTTTTTAAGTAACCGCAATAAGAATAATCTTTAGTATTCAGATATAATGAACGAGGAGGCCATTCAATGCTACCTAATCTACCAATCCATCGTCCGGGAAATTTCTGATCTAAATAACGCCGAATATTTACACCAAAATGAACAGGAGTCTTTCCGAAACCATATCTCATTGAAATTGGCTCCAAACTTGTTTTTCAGGACAGGTACAATTTCATTTCTAAGTAGCATTTCACAATTATAGCTTGTTAATTTTTTTTAAACAGCCCAATTAACTGACTACCCACTATAGCCTACCATACATTTAGTTTTTGTGGTCTTTGAGTATGATTTTCACGTATCCAGTGTTGATTTATCTCATGTCAATACCTTAAATTTTGACCTTTTACATTCGCATATAATCTTAATTATGATAAACGAAAGATACCGTAATACTGTTAAAGCCGTAAAAGCATATCCCGGAGCAGACGTGGCCTCAGATCACAACCCACTTATCGCCAAAATTACACTCACACTTAAAAATATTAAAAGACATCAGAGAACTGCTACAATAGACATAAGCAAGCTTAAAGAACCCATCGTAAAAGAATGTCGTCAACACGAACTGCATACGAACTGTAGAGAGCTGAACATAGACACCAATGACATTGACGAGCACTGGGAGCAACTAAAACATTGCATACTAGAACCTTGTAAAGATATACTAAAGACTTCCACAAGGAGAAAAGAGGAATGGATGAACGACGAGATTCTGAATATGATGGAACAACGGAGACAATATAAGAATAAAGATGACAATAAATACAGGGAGATTAACCACGAGATAAGGAAGATGATAAAGCAGGCAAAAGAAAAACACTTTGAAGAGAAATGCAAAGAGATCGAGGACCTCCAAAAAAGATACGATCTATTTAACCTACATAAGAATGTCAAAGAAATGGCTGGACTAAGAAAACAAAATCTCACTGGTGCACTTCTGGATAGACACGGGGTTGCTATAACAGAGACCGATGAGAAAGTACAACGTTGGGCAGAATACATCGATGAACTGTTCGATGATGAAAGAGGGTACCTGGAACACATATAACTTATTTCAGGAGAAATAGGTCCAGATATTACAAAGAAAGAAATAATACATGCGTTAAAAACAATGACAAACAGGAAAAGCCCAGGACCTGACATGCTTCCTATCGACCTTTTAAAAATTATAGATGAGCAGCATATTGATGTTTGAGTGGTACTCTTGAACAAAATTTATAGCTCAGGCACATTACCCAAAGAATGGTTGACGTCGATCTTTATTTGCCTCCCTAAAAAAAAACGCAAGAGAATGCGGCGACTACCGCACCATTAGTTTGATGTCCCATGTGCTAAAGTTGCTACTGAAAGTCATCCATAACCGAATATATCATAAACTGGACATAGACATTAATGATACGCAATTTGGGTTTCGCAAAGGCCTGGGAACTCGTGAAGTTCTTTTTTCACTTAACATACTTATACAAAGGTGCCTGGACGTCAATCAAGATATATATGCGTGTTTTATTGACTATAATAAAGCATTCGACAAAGTACGACATGAACAATTAATGCATGTACTGGAATCAAAGAAGCTGGACTACAATGACCTCAGGATTATATCGAATTTATACTATAAGCAAATAGCTAAAGTACGTGTTAACGACCAGCTGTCAGAGGAAATTGAAATCAGACGTGGAGTGAGACGGGGATGCGTGTTGTCGCCAATTCTTTTTAATGCCTACTCGGAAGAGATCTTGAAAAAGCTCTTGAGGGTGAAACAGCTGGAATAAAGGTAAATGGAGTTCCCATTAACAACATTAGATATGCGGATGACACTGTCATCTTAGCTGAAAATATTGGGGATCTTCAGAGGCTGGTGACCAGAATAGCAGAGTTTGGACAAGAATACGGGCTAACAATGAATGTCAAGAAGACACAGTTTATGAGAATATCGAAAACTCAAAGAAATAACGAAAATCTCTTCATAAACGGATCCAATATTCAACGAGTCGACCAAATGAGTCAAATTAAATAAATTATTAGAAGAATTTTTTTACTAAGCAACAACATTTTTGTTTATGTTAATAGTATTTTGTATTTTGACAACGGCACCCGATTTGGGCGTCGTAACGTTAATAAAAATCATTTTTTAATAATATTGTGGCTTATTTCCCATTATAAATAGTTAAAATTAATTTTTTTAAATCATTTTTTTTTATTGTTGCGTATGTTGCAGAACCCTGGAGTATTTGATGAGGCATTTAGCAAAAGTAGCAAAACATGGAGCTAGCACAGGAATGACGACGAGGAACGTTGCCATTGTATGGGCTCCTAATCTCTTAAGGTGCGAGGCGTTGGAAGTAGGAGGCGTAGCAGCTTTACAAGGTGTTGGAGTTCAGGTAAGACAGTTATATTTACCGAAGGTATTAAGTGACTACATATTAACATTTACACCAAAAAAGACATACAAAATACAGGGAAAATTTGGCGCTTTCGTTGCCACTTTCTCTTCCCGCCTTTTTAGTTGCCTTCCTTTTAGTCTTGCCTGGATTTTATTATTTACTGGGCTCTTTTTAGCAACCTTTCGGTCTCCTCTCTCACTAATGATCACTACATTATCAGCCCATCGAAGTCTAAGGGTAAGAACAGAACAAGTGGGTCGCGGTAGAGGTGGAGGTGGAGGTCGCGGTCGATCTCGATATCCATGTAAAACAAACACACTGTAGTGAATGGAAAAGAACAGAGCAGGTAAGTCGCGGTGGAAGTTTAGCGCGATGCCATCCGCAGGAGGTTTTCATCGATGCTTTTAAAAATAAAATGAGTTTGTTTTACATGGATGTCTACTGCGCTACCTATAAGGATGCTTCTCTGCAATTGGTCCGTTCGAAGCAAAGTTGTCATTACCTGCGCTATCTGAGTTGATACTTTTTATATAATCCCTTTTTTGTATTCAGTTTATTTTTGAATTTCTATAGTAGTTAAATTCAGTAAATTTTTGAAATATGAAGGAGGATCTGATTATTTACAGATGACATTTCATCACTATCATCACTTGACTGACACAACATCGCAAAAGCACAGTCTTTTTGTCATTCAAATTTCATTAAACTACTTCACTTGATAGTGGTTCTAGCTCGACTGACAGCGCAGGTGACCTCCTTGCTATGTGCTGTCGACATCGACCGAGACTTAACTAGTAGCATCCACCGCGACCTACACTTCCACCTCGACCCACTTGTTCTGTTCTTGCCCTAAAGTAACGAATTGTGTGATCGGTGCCTCTTTGAAAAGTTAGTAGAGTTCATGGTGGTTCATATTTGTACCTGGATCTCCATAGTACGTTTTCGTTAATAGGCCAAATATCTTCATTAGGATTTTTCTTTCAAATACACTCAATTTCACGATACGACAAACCCATATCTCTATAGGCAATAATTCTACAACTGTCAAAATCGCTAAAATGGTGGTAATTTTGGTGTCTTCGAACTTGAGGCATATTCTTGCAATGAATACAATTAGACTGAGGAATAATAACTAAAAAT
This sequence comes from Diabrotica virgifera virgifera, assembly GCF_917563875.1. Taxonomy (NCBI): domain Eukaryota; kingdom Metazoa; phylum Arthropoda; class Insecta; order Coleoptera; family Chrysomelidae; genus Diabrotica; species Diabrotica virgifera. The sequence goes on along the minus strand of NC_065444.1, from coordinate 59,281,937 downwards.
TTCTGTACCAACCGGTCTTCATAAATTGGTCTTTTCACAAAAAATTTAAAGATAAAACTTTATTTTTACAAAAACTATAAAAGATAAAACATTGATATTGTTATAATAGCATGCTTTAAATATATTCATTGTGCTGCCAAAAAATTAAGTTCAAGAAATGATTCCTTCTGGGTGTAACACTTCTAATTTCACTAAGTATACAGGGTGTCCAGAAACTCTACCGACAAACGAAAACAGGAGATTCCTCAGATTCCTCAATTATAAGACAATTTAACCCAATTCACCTAGTCCGAAAATGCTTCTTAAGGAAGCTAGAGCTCTTTGAAGATGGCTTCATGAAATTAGTTTTTCTTAAATACCTCCAGAACGCTTCTATTTAGAAAAACGAAAATTGTTATTCATATTTACTTTTCAGAGATGAATCGATTCCATCCATTGCAAATTTCTAGTACCGGTCATAGGCGTGCGTTTTGGGTAGAGCAACGGGTATTTTATCGCATAACTTTTTTGTCCTTAACTTTTATGAATTTTTGACACCGGATTATTAAATTGTGAGGTATTCTAGTACTAAAAGGCACTCTTGATTTAAGTCGGTAGGACGCACCGTTTTCTAGAAAAATCGATTTGAAAGTTTTTCGTTTTTGGAATTTGAAAAAAAATTGAAAGAACTTTTTAACAAAAAATGAAGTATTTTACCAACATAAAGTAAGAGTAACTTTTAGTACTCGAATACCTCATAATTTAATAATCTAGTGTCAAAATGCTCAAAAATTCAAGACAAAAAAGTTATGCTATAAAATAATTGTTGACATACCCAAAACGGACGCCTATGACCAGTACTAGAAATTCGCAATTAATGAAATCGATTTATCTCTGGAATATAAATAAATGTACCAGTTTTCGTCTTTCTAAACAGTTTTTTTAATTTGTTTTTTAATTCAAAAAGCGAAAAGTTTTCAAATCGATTTTTCTAGAAAACGGTGTGTCCTACCGATTTAAAGTAAGAGTACCTTCTACTACTAAAATACTTCCCAATTTAATAATCCAGTATCAGAAATGCATAAAAGTTAAAGATAAAAAAGTTATGCGATAAAATAACCGTTGCCCTACCCAAAACGGACGCCTATGATCGGTACTAGAAATTTGCAATGGATGGATTAGATTTATATCTTGAAGATAAATACGCGTACCAATTTTTGTTTTTCTAAATAGAAGCGTTCTGGAGGTATTTAAGAAAAACGAATTACAAGACGCCATCTTCAAAGAGCTCTAGTTCCCTTAGGAAGCATTTTCGGACTAAGTGAATTGGGTTAAATTATCTTAAAATTATCTGAAGAATCTCCTGTCTTCGTTTGTCGGTAGAGTTTCTGGACACCCTGTATAAGCAGTGGGGTTCCTACGGTCTCTTCCACCGTTTTCTATCCACCCATTTGTTTTCTTCAATTGCTCTGTCTGCCATAGACTGTTCTATGCCTTTCTTCCATGTTTCTGCAGGCCTTTCTCTTCTTCTTCTATTCATGGGTGTGTAATTTAATGTTCTATTTGGCCATCTTTCCTCTGACATCCTCATAACATGACCATACCATAGCACTTTCTTTGTTTCTATATGGTCAACCGTGGAATATACACTCTTTGTCCGTCGTCTTATTTCGTCGCCAGATTAGTTTTTATAAGACATTTATTTTGAAACCAAACATACCAAAGAAAAGATAGTTAACGTTGATTACTTATTAATTCGTTATTTAAATATAATCATATCTACGTAGGGACGAATAATGGGAATTAGGAATCGCATTTATTTTTAAAGAGAGGAAGTGTCTCGCTCAACGCGCGTAGCTTTGGATGGGGTCGGGATTTGTCGAATTCGCTCAGCTCGCCAAATCGACAGGGTTCAGAAGGTCTGGTTAGTTATTCTCCGTTCAACGCACAGAGAAAGTCCTAATGGATCTCTGTTCGATCTTTTATACTGTCAGAGAGAGTGTAAGAACATGTTTTGTTTAATACATAGGCGTACTCTAGACGATAAAAGTATATTATCGTCACAACTTAAGGCATTACAATATACAGTATGGTGCAAATGAAAGGAATAAATTCGTTATTTCGTAAACCGGCGACTTTACGGAAAAATCCCGAAACAGGTCGATTTTTATTTTTAAATTATGATATTTTGGCATATATATCACACAAGTGACGTCATCCATCTGGGCGTGATGACGTAATCGATCATTTTTTTAAATGAGAATAGTGGTCGTGTGCTAGCTCATTTGAAAGGTTATTTAATTCTTTATTCACTATTATAAACATTAATATCCAAACAGGTGTTTGGACACCCAAAAAGGGTGTCCAAAAACAATTTTTTTATATTAAATTAATTGACAAAAAAAGTAAAATGTATGTAATTTATTTAACTCAAAATACATTTACTACTGTCAGAAAACAGGAAAAAAATGTTTATTCGAAAAATTAACATTGGTTTTTGCTTAAATTAATTGTTCAAACTTCCAAAAAGCAGGTGCCTAGCGGGAGCTGGCTTGAACATTGAATTTAAGCTAAAAGTAATGTTTATTTTTCAAATAAACATTTTTTTTTCCGTTTTCTGACAACAGTAAAAAGTATTTTGTATTAAATAAATAACATACCTTCTTCTTTTTTTGTCAATAAATTTAATTTAAAAAATTGTTTTTGGACACCCTGTATAAATAATTATGTTAATGTTTACATTACTGTATAGAGAATTGAATGACCTTTCAAATGAGCTAGCACACGACCCCTATCCTGATTTAAAAAAATTATCGATTACCTACGTCATCACTCCCAGATAGATGATGTCACGCGTGTGGTATATATGTTATAGTCAAAGCCCGAATTTCAGGCACTCCTAGGTTTAACTAGGCAATCCTCAGGTCTGACTGACGGTCTTAGTCAAAGCCCGAAATAAATTACAGTTTCGGCCTTTGACTAGTCAAACCTAGGAGAGACTAAGTTGGTCAGGCAAAGGTCGAAATTTAATTTTATGAAATCGGGGTTTGACTAGTCAAACGCCGATCAGCTATTAAAATGTCGTAATTTGTTAGATAAGGTTTAATAAAACGTAATTTTTTAATTTTAATGTAGGTATATTATTTTCATAATAAACTATTCTAAATGGGAAATAAGCCACAATTTAACTAAAAAAATGATTTTACTAATTTAGTAATACATATTTTGTATTTTGACAACGACATCCGGTTTGAGCGTCGAGACGTTAATAAAATCATTTTTTTAGTTAAATTGTGGCTTATTTTTCCCAATTAGAATGGTTTATTACAAAAATGCCACAAGGAAATAGCTTCAGAACAATATTATTTTTATATTGTCGTAATTAAAATAAAAATTAGTGTTTATTCTCACATGTTGAGGCATTATGGCATTTATGCCTGGTTGCACCAACAAATCTTAAGCTCCAGCTTAGCTCAGCTCAGCTTATGAATAGGGCCGCTTTAAGTCTCGCTTACGGTGCTTACGTTGCACCATAATTTTTTATTCTTTAAAATGCAATCCGCGTGGCAATCCATTGTAGCCAGCTGAAAATTGATCTTAGACTCGATGGTGCAACGCGTATGTTTCGTAAGCTGAGCTTAAGGCACGTCTTAGCTTAAGATCTGTTGGTGCAACCAGGCATTAGAGTTGCACAATATGTTAGACCTTATACACTTACATAATTTTGATGAGCATTTTTTATTGCAGTAGCATTTTATAAAACCTTGTCCTCTAAATTTAGAATCTTTTGTAATAATTTCTCTTAGAGACAGCTTAACGTCTGGAACATCTTCGAATTTTAGAAAATTCTCTTTGCATTCTCTTATTTGATTTCTTGAAAAAAAATGTGTTTATTGTTTAAGACCTTCAATCGTCTCTCCTTTATTTATTTTATTTTTTTCTGTCTGTGCACAATGCATGCATGTAACTTTTCTTTCAAAACCTTCATAGTATGGACACAACATGTACCACCTGATTACAAATTATGCACGTATATGCATCAGAGCTCTCTTTTTGGCAAATACAACAAACCACATCTGAAGAAGTAATGTGAACTGTGAAAGAAGATATTGCAATCGGAGGAAAACTCAGGATCACCATAATACTAACGAAGCCCCTGGACCGTCGTCACTAGGAGAGGAAGAAAATTGTCAAACAATTCAGCCTTAACACTCAATGCCATAACATCTCAACATGTGAGAATAAGCACTCATTTTTTTATTTTAGTTACAGGGTAAAAATAATAAACATTAAAATTAAAAAATGACGTTTTATTAAACGTAATCTAACGAATTACGACATTTTAGTAGCTGATCGGGGTTTGACTAGTCAAACCCCGATTTCATAAAATTAAAATTCGACCTTTGCCTGACCAACTTAGTCTCTCCTAGGTTTGACTAGTCAAAGGCCGAAACTGTAACTTTATTTCGGGCTTTGACTAAGATCGTCAGTCAGACCTGAGGATTGCCTAGTCAAACCTAGGAGTGCCTGAAATTCGGGCTTTGACTATAACATATATGCTAAAATATCATAATCTAAAAATAAAATTCGACCTGTTTCGGGATTTTGCCTTAATGTCGCCGGTTTACGAAATAACGAATTTATTCTTTTCATTTGCACCATACTGTATGTATAATCATGTATGCGTATGCACTATAGTTGTCAAAGCAACTTTTGACATTGACTAAATTTTTTTATTACCACCGATAAAATAATCTTTTCTCTTCTAAAAAATTGGTTTATTTTCAGGCAGTCGTAACTGAATTTCTAATCTGTTACGCCGACTTAATATTCTGTGATCATCTACCCAACTTCGACCAACCAACGTTGACAAACGAGAACCTCCTATCGAAGAAGTGTAGGCCTAACAGTTTGGCCATTTCTACTCCAACAAAATTGATCACATTAGAAGAAGCAAGAAATAAACACTTACCAAACAAATCCGAAGAATGCAACTACATCGAAGTCGGAGGAGGTCCTAAGAATTTGCCCAAGAAGTATCATACTGTAATAGAGTTACCTTCGGGTAAGTACAGTGATTAGTAGTATTACATTTAAGGGTTAATTGTTCATACTTTTTAACATACTCTATATTTCTTATCACTGTGGTTTACTAGCCCTTTGCAAAATTAACGAAAATAGTAGTGTAAATTTAAAATCGTTAGCCGGCATCTTGAATTTAAAGGAGAATCGTTTTGCGAAAAAACTAGTCCATGTGGTGAGACCGCTCCCGTCTGAAAAAATTTCTGATTCGGTTTCTTTGCGGCTTCCTATTCAAAACTGTATTCTTTAAACAAATCTGAAGGGTGTCGGGCGGAATTTGTGGGCAGAAATTGTTTAAACAATTTTTTTAAACAAATACAAAAGATTACGTTTTTTGCCCTGAAATATATATTTTTAGGTATTTTGGGTCATTCTAAACAAGAAAGGTATCTGGTAATTTTTCTCAAAAATTGATAGTTTTCGAGTTATAATTGATTTAAAATCTGAAAAATGCGAAAATACGCATTTTCGAGGCTTAAGAACTCATATTTAAATTAGTATTTTTGAGGTTGCCAGATACTTAATTTGAAGGTTAAACATTCAGCTTCAAGATTCTGAAGAGTATCGCGTCTAACTTTAATTTATACCGTTGTTTTTTAATTGTTAGATATGCATGTTTATCAGATTTTTTTGCCGGTGCGGCGCGCTCTGTTTCAAAAATCTTCTATTTTCCTCCGAAAAATATTTTTTCTAGATTATTTGGGACATTCTAAATAAAATAAGTTTCTTGACATTTTTCTCAAAAGTTAATAGTTTAAGGGCCGGTTGTTCGAACGCTAATCAACAATGATCATTATCAAATATTTAATTACTGTCACCAAAACTCTCAATGTCAACTTTGTTTGGGTTGCTGAAAACATAATTAATTACAATTATGAGATTTATTATTAATTATGTTAATAATTATTGTTATATTAATTGATTATAGACTCCACAGACTTTTTAACAACCCAAACAAAGTTGACATTGACAGTAATTAATTATTTGATAATGATCATTGTTCGAACGCTAATCAACATTGATCACTATCAAATATTTAATTACTGTCACAACTGTCAATGTCAACTTTGGTTGGGTTGCTGAAAACATAGTTAATTATAATTATGAGATTAGTTAGTCAATTAACATAACAATTATTAACATAATTGATTAACTAATTTCATAATTGTCATCAATAATTATGTTTTCGGCAACCCAACCAAAGTTGACATTGACAGTTGTGACAGTAATTAAGTATTTGATAGTGATCAATGTTGATTAGCGTTCAACAACCGGCCCTTAAAGTTATAAGCGATTTAAAATCCGAAAAATGACAAAAAAACGTAGGTATTTCGGAAAAATGTCAAGAAACTTTTTTTTATTTAGAATGTTCCAAAGAATCTATTAAAAATATTTTTCGAAGGAAAATAGGAGATTTTTGGAATAGAGCGCGCCGCACCGGCAAAGACAACGATTTAAATTAAGGTTAGACGCGATCACTCTTCAGAATCTTGAAGCTGAATGTTTAAACTTCAATTTAAGTATATGGCAACCTCAAAAATACTAATTTAAATATGAGTTTTTAAGCCTCGAAAATGCGTATTTTCGCATTTTTCAGATTTTAAATCGCTTATAACTCGAAAACTATCAATTTTTGAGAAAATTTACAAGATACCTTTCTTGTTTAGAATGACCCACGAAACTTAAAAATATATGTTATGGAGCAAAAAAACGTGATCTTTTGTATTTGTTTAAAAAAATTGTTTAAACAATTTCTGCCCAAAAATTCCGCCCTGCACCCTTCATATTTGTTTAAAGGGGACATTTTTGAATAGGAATCCACAAAGAAACCGAATCAGAAATTTTTCCAGACGGGAGAGGTCTCACCACATTGACTAAACTGAAAAAACTATTGAATTATCAGCCTTATATCGTAGACTGTATAGAAAGTCAATAAAGGAAAAATTAGAAATACTTATAAAGTAGAATAGTCCTGGATCCCGCGTACTAAAAAAAAGTTGATTAATAGCAAGCTGAAAATTTGTTAATAGCTTAACGGTGTCCAGCCGGACAAACTTTGATGTACGGAAACACTGGAACAGGGCAAGTTTTAATTGTGGAACAGTTTAAAAATTTGGAAGGTCAGATTACGAAAACGTCCCATGTATTTTGTCAAACAGAACATCCAATTGATTTGTTACCCTTTCATTAAACTCTCATTCAAAAATCAGACTGCTATTACTAACCAACATGATTCCTGTCATTTGACATGTTCTTCGTGTTCCACTCATTAAAATGCCCAGTTGGTGATAAACACCAGTCTGATTTTTGCATGAGAGTTTAATGAAATGGTAACAAATCAATTGGAAGTACTGTCCGACAAAATACATGGAACGTTTTCATAGTCTGACGTTCCAAATTTTTAACCTGTTCCACAATTAAAACTTCCCCTGTTCCAGTGTTCCCGTATATCAAAGTTTGTCCGACTAGACACCGTTAAGCTATTAACAAATTTTCAGCTTGCTATTAATCAACTTTTTTTTGGTACGCGGGATCCAGGTCTAGAAAGTAGGAGAACTCCAAGCAGGTTTCACAAAGGGGAAAGCATGCTTAGATCACATTTACACGGCCGACCAACCAATAGAAAAAAGAATGGCCAAAAATAGATCCGTCCATCTGTCTTTTGTAGATCTTAAGAAGGGATATGACTCGATACCTAGAACCAACTACTTGAACCTAGATACCTAGAACCGACCATTACTTGAAAGAAAGATACTGCGGACTATCTATGGGCCTTACAGAGAAGAGACAACAGGAGAATGGAGAAGAAGACACAATGATGAACTCCAGACAATATATGGAGATGAAAACATAGTACGCTACATTAAAGCAAACAGAATACTATGGGCGGGTCACGTGCTAAGATCAAGTGACGAAAGACTTCTGAACGCCACATTCTGGGAAAGGCCCGATGGAAAAAGGTCAGTTGGTCGCCCAAGAAAGAGATGGAAGGACACAGTAGCCAGTGATCTACGCAAAATGGGAGTACAGCAATGGGAAATAGCTGCTCAGGACCGACAACAATGGAGGGAAATAGTAAACGCGGCCAAGACTCAAATAGAGTTGTAGAGCCAAATGATGATGATAATGACCTAGAACCAAGCTATGGGAAACAATGGAAGACATCGAAGTTCCACGAATATTAATAAAAGCAGTAAAAGCACTCTACAAGAATAGCAAAGTAGCTATCAAAACGGGCAATAGAACATGCAGTCCTTTTAAGACGACAAAGGGACTACTACAGGGCTGCTCCACATCCCCTGCCCTGTTCAAAATATTCCTGAAAAAAAACCTGAAACCAAGGAAAACAAAGTGCGAAGGAATAGGTATACCAGTAAGAAACGAATATCTATTAGGTCTGGATCCCGCGTATGAAAAAAAAGTTGATTAATAGCAAGCTGAAAATTTGTTAATAGCTTAAGGGTGTCTAGTCGGATAAATTTTGATATATGGGAACACTGTAACAGGGGCAGTTTTAATTGTGCAACAGGTTAAAAATTTGGAACGGTCAGACCACGAAAACGGCACATTTATTTTGTCCGACAGAACAGACTTAAACTCTCCGAACAGAGATTAAACTCTCATGCAAAAATCAGACTGAAATTTATCACCTGTCATAATCCTGTCATTTGACATATTCTACATGTTCCACTCATTAAAACGCCCATTTGGTGATAAATAGCAGTCTGATTTTTGCATGAGAGTTTAATCTTTGTTCGGAGAGTTTAAGTCTGTTCTGTCGGACAAAATACATGTGCCGTTTTTGTGGTCTGACCGTTCCAAATTTTTAACCTGTTCCACAATTAAAACTTCCCCTGTTTCAGTGTTCCCATATATCAAAGTTTGTCCGACTAGACACCCTTAAGCTATTAACAAATTTTCAGCTTGCTATTAATAAACTTTTTTTTCATACACGGGATCCAGACCTATATAGCGCTGTTTCACATTATAAGAATTTCGATCGTGCGACGGTTAAAATGTACATAGTGGCTCGAGAACCTTTCTCTCTTCACCGCTTGAAACATTCGGTGAAGGGAGAAAGATTCCATATAATTGCTCGAGCCACTATGTAAATTTCAACCATCGTGCGGTCAAAATTCTTATAATGTGAAACAGACGATATACCCTAAGTTTTGCTAACGACCAAATAGTGATCGCACATGACAAAGATGACCTCAGTTTTATGATGGGAAAACTGAAAGAGGAATATGCAAAGAATGGGATGGAAATAAACCTTAAGAAAACTGAGTATCTAAGAATGGAGAATACAGAAATAAAACAGCTGGAAATAGACGAAGATAAACAAATAAAACAAACAGACAAGTACAAGTATTTAGGTTTCATAATATCAAACAAAGGAACAATTATTGAGGAGGATATAAAAAATAGACTAGGACAAGTAAGAGACTGTATACTAAAATTGAACCTGGTACTGTGGGATAAGAACATCGGCATAAAAACAAAAAGAAGAATATATAACACCATGACCAGAAGTATCCTCACTTATGGATGTAAAAATTGGACAATAAAGAAACCCAAAAACAAAATAAGAGCAACAGAGATGAAATTCCTAAGGAGAAGCTGCAGGATAATAAGAAGAGACAGAATACATAACACACAGGTTGAAAAAAGAATGGAAATGAACTCAGATATAATAAACTACATCGAACAGAAGAGATTAACCTGTACCAAACTCGTTGGATAAAAATAGAATAACAGAGTGGAGCCCGATAGAAAGAAGGAAGAGACGCAGACCCCGAAGATCTTTCAGAGATGAAATGGACAAAGCAATGGAAGGAGGAAATCTGCAGGAAGGGTACTGGCAAAGTAGAAAGAATTGGAGAGAACGGTTGAGGAGCGCACAAGCAAATACAAACAAGTCAGTCAAATACAAATTTTCAGGAAATGAGAAAAACGTTTTTTATAATATTAGTCAACTGTTTCCAATGACAAAAAATGTTACTTGTGGCAAATTATTCTTATATATAAGAATAACATAGCAGTTCAAATCGAAAATGTTTTCTTAATTAGTTATTAAATATTTAACTTGACATGTTTGGTTTTGACTGAATTCAGTAGACATGTTTGTTTTTGGTTGAGTGGAAAGATGACATGTTTGCTTTTGGTTGGATAGAAATATTTGGTTTTGGTTAAAGAAAGTGTTGAAATAAAATTATAGAGAACCAAAATTGATTTTATTGAATCACATTTTTTAAAATAACATTGAAACTAACTTGATAGTTGTAAAAATTAACTTGCATTAGACCTATTAAAAAAATTAAAAATAGTCAAAAATTCGTATTGAAAAACATGTTTAGGCCTATCTAAAATATTGTGTCCTTTTATGTAAAACTCTGCCCGTAAACATGAAGACCTTCTTCGTCTTCCAAACAGTCACATTCCCCTTCACCCTCCTGTTCTGTGGTAGGTTGGGTGTCCAGGATGTCCATGTAATACCACTGCCGATGAAGAAATTTTTCACATGTCCTCCACTCGTCCCCAAAAAGTTCTTTTAGCAAAGAATCTACATTTTTTTTCTTTGGGTCTGAAATTCCATGATGTAGTTCTACATTGTGTAGCTCAGCATTTCTGTCTTTTTTGGATGAAACCCCCCTTTTAAGAAGTTTAACTGGTGCAGTATCGTTGTCAATTCGGAGGAAGAGCTGTCCTTTCACCGTTATTATGGTCCCGTTATTTTCTTTGACATTTTGAATTTCTATCCGCTTCAAGTTGCTGATGTTGTCTAAGTTCTTGTAAACTGCTGCTAGGGACTTAGTGTCTTTAATTAACCAGTCTTGACCCAAAACTCTAAAGTTGAGCTCACGACGAGGCGCCGACCCTCACTCCCTGGTATCCCTCGTACTGCTCGTACCATATTATCGATCGCCAGATGCATTATTTTAAATGCGAGCGTTCACCAAAATGAAGAGTAGGATACTAAGCTCTAGGCTAGGATACGATGCGATGGTCTCCGTAGTGAACAAACCCTAACGGTGCCAAACATTTTGTAGAAGTTTATGTACTCTTCTCTAGAAAGGATTGTAGGATTTTTTTAAGTTTCCTTTCAACTCTGCCAAACACCCTGTCTGCTGGAAAAAATGTATGGCCACGCACTGGAAAGTAGATAGTTATTTTTTTGATTGGTGTAGTGTTTGCATTTTTTGCCAAAAAAATTCATGAAAGCATGGAGGACTATGAAGGATATTGTTCTTATTTTGCCTTCCACACCGTTGAGAAGGAATACAGTGAAAACTGTATATCCTTAGTACATATTTATCGTTTTGCTCAATATCTCAATGCCCAATACTGTTGCCAGTCCTGCTGAATATCATGATATACGAAGAAAATATTCAAAAATAAAGATATACACAATCAATATTGGACCTGTGGTACACTATGATTCAGAAACCTAAACCACAGCATACTAATGAATCGTAGGGTCACTCCGCGAAAATACTTTGTTCTCTATGTTCCATTTTGGTGACAATGTCAACGAATTCATCAAAAATTTTAGTCCTTTGCGCAGATTAATGACAGTTAACAGGATCCTACGTTTGCCGTGATTGGTCGTTACCGTCGCGCATTAGCCGTAATTGGCCGTTATCGTCTCGCATTCAAAATTTTGTCTCAGAAGTGGATTGCAAAATTGGAACCGTCAAAGAAAACAAGAAGAAACGAAAAGGTTGGAAAGAAAAATGCTAAGAAGAGTATCTTCTTCTTTCGATGCTGTCGCCCAATGGGAGGTTGGATATCATCATCACTATCTTTACTCTATATACCGCTGCGTTGAAGAGTTATATAGAACTGCATTTAAACCAGTCCCTTAAATTCTTCAACCATGACACTCTCCTTCTTTTGATACTCCTTCCTCCTCTTATCTTTCTAGTCTAGGCGCCAAATAGAGGTCACCGTGTCCTTTTCAATTCTGATGGACAAATTCAACGGCTTCTTATGGATTTTTGGCCGCTGATTACGAATTTCGAGGATGGATTTCGATCCGAGTGGTCAAAACATTGTTATAAACAATTTAATTGTTTATAAATTGTTTATAAGGCTCTGGCTCATAAACTAAAAGAGATAAAAAAGAATGTTTCAAATAAAATTTGTTCGCTAATAAAAAACGAAGAAAAAAACGTTTACTAAACTTAAATTTAACAATTAGAACTAAAGAAGATATTGTAAAATTGGTGCACAATGCAAATTGCAAATTGCAAAATAAGTATTTTTCGAAACTTTATCGATCGTAACTCGGCTTCTACGCATGCAAATGAGCCTTAGAAGGTCTCATTTTAAAGCTTCAATAATAGGCCTCCAAACAGATTTTGTTAAATTACTTGATCTTCATTTGTTTTCAAGGTATACCCATTTGAAATAATAATTTTCTTAAAAAATTGTACATTAATTTGTTTATAAGGGTTTCAAGCAAATTTAAGCCATAACAATTTATATTTTAATTAACAATAATGATAGAAAAATAGAAAAACTCAAAAGGAACATTTTGAGATTACGAAAATGTTTGTAAGTTTATTTTTGGCCAAGATATCGATATTTTAATAGTGCGCTCTGAGGCACAAGATCGGCTCACCGCGTAAAGGTTCACGCGCTAACTTCTCGATGCAAATTATAATTTCTATGTACATATATACGTTATCTTCATTTTTTATTTTTGAAGATCCTAATAAAATGTTATCACATAATTTTCATAATTAAATCATCATACTGTACCTCGTATCACCTTTCATTCTATTTACTTTGTCTTCTATTGTTTGTATTTAAAAAGAAAAAATACATTAAAAACTAATATTTCAGAAATAGAAATAAAAAGTAAGTTGATATTATTTATTAATACTATTTTTACAAACTTTTTGTTTCATGCATCTGAATCGAGATATACAGGGAATCTCAGCTTTTTTACATCTGCATAAGTTCTTTTTAGCAATTTTTAGAGTTACATGGTGGTACTAAGTCTGTTCTTGTAGGCAGTAAAACTAAAACTTTCTGGGGCTTCAGAGTCTAATTATCTATAAATCTCTATGATATAGATATAATCTATACCAGATAGATATCCAGTGGATAGTGGATAGTATCCATATAAAGTGGATCTAGTTCTTTTGCAGCATCATCAAGGCACGTCAATTGTGTGTATGCCGCCACAACATAAAGGCTCGTTTCATATGCAATGATGATGCTGCAAAATAACTGGATCCATTTTTATATGGATATCACATATTGAATCATTTGCATGAGTAGAAGCCGAGTTACGATCGATAAAGCGTCGAAAAATACTTGACTGTGAGCCGATGTTGCGCCTCATAGCGCGCCATTAAAATATCGATATCTTGACCAAAAATAAACTTACGAACATTTTCTTAAGCTCAAATTATTTCTTTTGAGTTCTTCTATCCTTATTGTTAATTAAAGTATAAATGTTTACAGCTCAAATTTACATGAAAGTCTTATAAACAAATTAATGTACAATTTTTTTAAGAAAATTATAACTTCAAACGGGTATAACTTTAAAACAAATGAAGATAAAGTAATTTTACCAGCCTATTAATGAATCTTTAAAATAAGACCTTCTAAGGCTCATTTGCGTGCATAAAAGCCGAGTTACGATCGATAAAGCTTCGAAAAATACTTATTTTGCAATTTGCAATTTGCATTGTCCACTAATATTACAATATCTTGAGTTTTAATTGTTGGATTTAAGTTTAGTAAACGTTTTTTTTTGGTTTTTTATTAACGAACAAATTTTATTTGAAACATTCTTTTTTATCTCTTTTAGTTTATGAGCCAGAGCCTTATAAACAATTAAATTGTTTATAACAACTTTTTGACCACTCTAATCGAAATCCACCCTCGAAATTCGTAATCAGCAGCCAAAAATCCATAAGAAACCGTTGAGTTTGTCCATCAGAATTGAAAAGGACACGGTGACCCCTCTGGCGCCTAAACTATTCCGTGTATTATCAATGTAAGCATTTCATATCGATGTACCCCCTTATTACATGTCCCAGATATTATAACTTTCTTATTGTTCTAAGAAGAGTATATTGGCCTATAAAGGAGAAAGGAAAATGAACATGATAATAAAAGTAATGGTAAATTATCTATCACAGCAGAAATATGAAGTAAACAAGTATGCGCTAAATAAGGCATAGATAAAAGATGGTAGATAAGAAAAATTAAGAAGTATTTAAAGGAGAAAGCAAACAAAGGACTGAAAAATAAAAATGCAAGGAAGAAATTGTAGGAACGCTAAAATGGCCGAGATATTGAAGAAAAACAATTCCAATAAAACCAATCCTTGCAAGCTCTTACGCTCGCGTCTTTACCTGATACGTACCACCTTTCAGCAAAAAAATTACGGAGATAAAAAATTTATAAAATATAAATTCTCTCCATTTTTTATGTACATTTATATCGAAAAGTTCAATACAATTCAATTCAATAATATTGTTGTGTCACTAGTCACTATTCCCCCCTTAACCGGGAAAATTTGCAAAGTAGAGATTAGGAAATCGTATTTGCAACAATTTCGGTCCTTATCATTTTTGTCGAAAAGTTGAAAATGGCGGAGATATTGAACAAAAACAGTTCTCCTTTAAATTTAATATGGCTGCTATTGCGGCGGCAAAATTCAGTCGCGATTTTAAATTTACACTATTATTGAACCCGCTTTAGGTTAAAATAATAAAATTTGGGATAGCTCACTATTCAAGGTTAGGTATTTTTTTCGTCTAACCCGACTGAATTATTGATATATGTAGGTACTCAAATTTATGACAAACATAATATTCAAATAAACAATGGAACTAGAAATTCAAAGCTTAAAAAATCCATTGTAAAAACGATTTGTTGATTTAGACACATTCCATAAATATGTATTTAAGCTTAACACGAGCAGACTAAACAAGATTTGTTAAAATAAAATTTATTATTTAAATCATTCGTTGTTTTTGTTTTTTACACAAAGAAATAAGACAAAAAATTAACGCAATTATATAAATGATCATTTCTTAGGACTTGGCTCACGACCCATCGGTTCTTTAACTTCCTTTGTATTCAAACATGCTGGTATTCTACAAAGTAAGAAAAAGATTTCGAAGCATGTCAGATTTTCACATGTAATATGTTCTGAAAGTTGTGTGATTAAAGGTAAGATTCGCACGTAGGTCCAGCACTTCATAGTTATGCAATAAAATTATGTAGATATATTAGTATTCATCGACATAAATCGTAAGTCTACAAAGTGTGCTATATGTAGTAATTATTCTATAAAATTTTCAGAGCCTATGCACCCAAAAAAATTCTTAAAATTCATAAATGTCTGTTAAATTTTTGCTAGGTGCTTGTGTTCAATCATCTTTAGAGCTAGCCTTCACTAATGTTAAACATAAATCAGAATTTAGAGTGTCATTTACTAAACTGAATCCAGAATTTCATTAGTTACGAAGGAAAGATAAAAAGTTCTTAGTACCAGGTGTGTAGACAAATACAAATATCTAGGAACATTGGTTACAAACCACTCATCAGTGGTAAAAAACTGTAAAACCGTGAAATTTTGAGAATTAAAACCGATTTTAATGAAAATTTGGATTTAAACTCTGTTGGCACTCTTCTTCAAAATCTACACTATGCCGAACTGCGCTTTTGCCCTGGGGGTGAAAACAACCCAATCTAGGGGATGAACATTGTTTAATCAAAATAACTATAGAAATGGATAGAATGACCTATTCTAAGTAAATTTTGTTCTATAAAATTTTTTTGCAAAATTGACACTTTCCAAGTTATTTGCGATTGAAACTATGCATTTTCATTGAAAAAACTCACGTTTTATAACCGTTTTTCATGGATAATTTAAAAAATTTAATTTTACAGAAAAAATTATTAAGAACAAAATTATGACCAATAAAAAACAAAGATATTCGCGTCGGAGAGACCTAGGTAAACCCAATAACGACTCTTTATGGTTATTTTCGAAGAACCTCGAAATGGAGAATCTTCAATCTCAAATAACTCAAATGTGGTGCAATTTTTTGGGAAAACTTAAAAGACATCTTTTAAAGCTTATTAAAAAATCTTTCAAATAAGCTCTGACAAAAGTTTTTTGCATAAGAACTGACTGACTTACGACGAAAATAAAGTCGCTCTCTGCTTTTTTCTTTTTTAAATGTAATGATTAAACCCTCGTCGTTACCATTCTGATAGAAATTAATAGCTTCCCACTTGAAATTATCTTTATTTAGGTATAATTGATACGATTCATGTTATTCGACCGGTTTGGAATGCTTAGTTGGGAAAAAATAGTTGATTAAATCGAAAGTGACATTATTATAATTTAAAAAAAAGTTCATTTTTCTTACAGAAACCTAAAAGTAAAAAATAAAAATGTATACCATTTTTATTCAGTTGCAATGCGAAGCCAAAACTGTCTTAATTTTTACTTAGATCAGAGAGTGCAGCCAGCACAGGTTTCTCCAAAAAAAAAAAAAATTTACCTGGACCAGAGAAAGCAGCCTATGCAGTCTCTGATGAACCTCTAACAACAGGTGAAATCGTCGATAAGAGTGCTGGCTGCACTCTCTGATCTAAGTAAAAATTAAGACAGTTTTGGCTTCGCATTGCAACTGAATAAAAATGGTATACATTTTTATTTTTTATTTTTATATTAGTATTAGGTACTCCTATAGACTAACTAGGTCCATTTTCCGTTGGAACTTTACCACGCTGCAGACGAGGGTTGTGAATTGCATAGTGTAGAATTCCTTCCCTTTTGTCTTCACTGCAGCATCCATTTGGCTTGTATATTGTAGAAGCCTTGGAGGTGTCACCAGGAAGATGGGCCAATAAGTTTTTCAATTAAAAATTTTTGAAAAATATTTAATTTACAAATATTTTCATTAGGTTGAAAAACTTGTCTTTTAAACCTAAAAGTATTCATGATACAAAAACAAAAAATATTAAAATTTCCAGTAAAAGAAATTCTAAAATTAATATTTGAAACATTTTTCATGTTATGAATACTTTCAGGTTTATTTAAGAAAAGTGCACTTTTTTAAAAATAAAAATATCATTTTTCGGTGTAATCAACTATTTTGTCTAAACTAAGCATTCCAAACCGGTCAAATCACATGGGTCATATTAATTATACCTAAATAAAGTTAATTTTCAAGTGGGAAGCTATTCATTTCTATTAGGATTGTAACGACGAGGGTTTAATTTTTACATTTCAAAAAGAAAAAAACAGAGCGACTTTATTTTCGTCATAAGTCGGTCAGTTCTTACGAAAAAAACTTTTGTCAGAGCTTTTTTGAAATGTTTTTTAATGAACTTTAAAAGATATCTCCTACGTTTTCCCAAAATAATGCACCATATTCGAGTTATTTGAGAGTAAAGGTTCTCCATTTCGATGTTCTTCGAAAATAACCATCCTTTAAAGAGCAATAACTCAGTCGTTATTGGGTTTACATAGGTCTTTCATACGCTAGTGTCTTTGTTTTTTTATTAGCTACAATTTTGTTCTTAATGATTTTTTCTATAAAATTAGATTTTTTTAAATTATTCATGGAAAACGGTTATAAAACATGAGTTTTTTTAATGATTATTTTTTTCACCTGTCAAATTCTGACGTTTTTGCTTTTTCAGCCAATCACCACGCGTCGTTATAGCCAATCATTGAGTGTAATACTAATAAAACAGCCTCTTCCTTGATAAAACAGTCTCTTCCCTGATAAAACTTAAGGTACCCTAAATTTCACATAATACGTACATACTTTAATTACGAACGACATTGGAAAATCTCATATTAGTTATAAAAATTGTGTTTTTAATAATTGTTCATTTTCGATTAAACAGTTTTTTATGTATTAACAATATAATAAATAAATTGGTTCATTTTTAAATCATAAAATAATTTATCTATAACGTACTTAAGACATTGATCCTAGTTGTCTTAAAAATATTTCACAGATGCCCGTATTTACTAATAATACATATTGGTTCACAAAATAATCTTTTCAAATACCACTCGTCCTCTAAATTTTGCTTGATAAATTTTTTCGTTTTCATACTTAAACTTCTTTATTTAGGGTAAAATCACTCAAACAAACCGAAATGGATAAAATCACTCGTCCTTCGGACTCGTGATTTTATCATTCGGTTTGTTTTCGTAATTTTACCAAATAAAGAAGTTTTCGTGAAAACAAAAAAATTTATCGATAAAATTTAGAGGACTCGTGGTATTACCTTTGAAAAATGCATAGTTTTAATCGCAAATAACTTGGAAAGTGTCAATTTTGCAAAAAATATTTATAGAACAAAATTTACTCAGAATTGGTCACTTTTTCGATTTCCATAGTTATTTTGATTAAGGAATTTACATCCCCTAGGTGGGGTTGTTTTCATCCTCAGCGCAAAAGCGCAGTTCGGCATAGGGTAGATTTTGACAAAGGTTATAATTACTACCTAAATCCAAATTTTCAAGTAAATCGACTTTGGTTCTCAAAATTCCACGAGAAAATGGCTGTTAATTGGACTATTAGTCAAAACGCAAAACAAACACAAAAAGCCGTGTAGAAATAGCGAAAGCAAATTTTGTGAAAATAAAACATCTATTAAATAGTAGAGACCTAAGATAAGAATGGATCTAAGGACAAGGTTGTTGCTCTGCTACGGTTTTACAACTTTGCTCTACGAATCTGAGGCCTGGACATTGAAGCAATTAGAGATTAAGACATTGGAAGCTTTTGTGCGTTGGTGTTATCGAAGAATGCTACGAATATCCTGGGTACTGGGTAGACAAGATTAGCAATATTGAAGTCCTTGATAAGGTTAATAAGAAAGAAGAAATTATACAGATAATTAAGAGGCGGAAGCTTGAATATTTCGGTCATAATATTGAAGAGGTCCTCGTTATAGTCTGCTGCATTTGATTATGTATATGGAGGGTAAAATATACAACTATTTAGAGCTGCTGTAAGTAAAATAAGGATTGCCATGTTGATATCCAACCTTTGATAAAACATGGAACCTTAAGAAGAGGAGACCAGATGTGTGTCCAGAAATGGATAGCGTAATTTAAGCGTGCTTGACATTGATGAAATATGATCCACTGAAGGACTGTCAATAGCACCAACTATAGAAGAAACTATCCAAAAAAAAAGACATCGCAGATACAGCGAGTAGAATTCGGTGACTTGGCGCTGAAGGAATCAAAGACAATTTTGCTAGCAATTTTAACACTATAGTATTTGCGAACAACCCTAGAAGATCTACACGAAAGATTCTGGAACACTGTCTATGAATAATGAAAACATTGTACCTTTATATCAAGATTGCCACTGATGACTGCCACGTTCATCTTACACAATTAACACCTTCTGCCTTCGTAATTTGCAACAGACTTTATAAATAAATATACAGGGTGTAACAAAAATACAGGTCGTAAATTAAATCACATATTCTGGGACCAAAAATAGTTCGATTTAACCTAACTCACCTTAGTACAAATGTGCACCTGAAAAAAGTTACAGCCCTTTGAAGTTACAAAATAAAAATCGATTTTTTTCAATAGATCGAACACTGTTTGAGGTTTCTTATTTAAAACGGACATGTGACATTCTTATGATAGGAACATCTGAAAAAAAAATTATAGTGAAATTTGTGTACCCCATAAAAATTTTATGGGGGTTTTGTTCCCTTAAACCCCCCCCCCCAAACTTTTGTGTACGTTCCAATTAAATTATCATTGTGGCACAATTAGTTCAACACAATGTTTTTAAAACTTTTTTGCCTCTTAGTACTTTTTCGAAAAGTTAGTTTTTTTTTGAGATATTTTGAATATTTTGTCAAATCCACCACATATTTGTGTACTGTTAAGTACGATTTTAGAGACATTGTAATAATATAAAAATTTATTTATAAATTACAGTTTGAGGTATACTTTGAACCATATTAAAAAAGAAGCCACATCTCGATAAAAGGTGCCTTATCTGAAAAATACTAAGAGGCAAAAAAGTTTTAGAAACACTGTGTTTAACTAATGGTACAGCAATAATAGTTTAATTGGAACGTACACAAACATTTGGAGGGTTTAAAGGCACAAAACCCCCATAAAATTTTTATGTAAACATATTAAAAAAGAAGTCGCATCTCGATTAAAACTGGTTTATCGAAAAAGAACTAAGAGGCAAAAAAGTTTTAAAAACATTGTGTTTAACTAATGGTACTACAAAAATAATTTAATTGGGGCGCACATACAAGTTTGGGGGGGTTTAAGAGAACAAAACCCCCAAAAAATTTTGATGGGCTGCACAAATTTCAATATAATTTCTTTTTAGGATGTTCATGCCATAAGAATGCCACATGTCTATTTTCATTAAAAAATCTCTAATAGTTTTCGATATATCGGAAAAAATCGATTTTCATTTTGTAACTTCAAAGGGCTGTAATTTTTTTTGTGGGCATATTTGTACTAAGGTAAGTTTTTGGTCCCAGAATATGTGATTTAATTTATGACCTGTATTTTTGTTACACCCTGTATAATAAGATTTATTTGTTTTTATTGTAGGAGCAAGAAAACGGGGCCATACAAAACGTTCACCTTTGGGCTGGAGGATGTTCTTTTCGAAATCCAGAAATCAAACTCAAGGTAATATGTCAAAGAATCGGAAGGCTTCCACGCCGGTTACAATAAACGTACGTATATTAATAATGTTTGGAAAAAAATTTAACAAAATGTATATTTTAGGAAAAATTCGTAACCGAATCGGATCTGACAGAAATGAAACGGAAGTTAAGGTCAGTGAAATCCGCAGAAAGCTTAACATCCGGTCATTCCGAACCAGCCAGCTGCGAAGATGTTTTGGGACCACTGCATTCTCTTCACAAACCTCCTGGCCACAACAGGTAAATCTATTCATTGCCTATTAGGCTATTGATTATGTCTTTTAGAAAGGAACTACAACGTTAACAGGGTTTTATTGTTTCACATAGTCAATGGACTACTCAGTATGAAAAAACCGCGGAGTGCTACCATTTAAAGGGGTGCGTTTTTGAGAAAAGGGTGAATTAGTCCCTAGGAACAGGGCGAATTAAGGTGAGCTCTGTGCACATTTGGTGCAAACATGTCTACAGGAAAATTGTTTCAGGTTAAATTTACTATTGGGACCGTGCAAGTTCGGCAAAACGACACCTGGTTTCTACGCTCAGCAACATTATTCGCACTTTTAATTGTATTGGCCAATTATATTAGTCGTGGTTACTGGATAATTGTCAAGGCCATAGTCCAAAAAAATAATAAGAAAAAATAAGATTCAGGTTATGTAATTAAACCGTAAACAATTGTATGTAGTAAATAAAATTAGTTATTAAAATGCAGTACTGCAAGCAAAATACAAATAATTAAATTTACCTTTATATAATAATTGCATATCACATCAATATTGTGGATTAATATATAATTTTTCTTCTTCATTGACAGTAAATATGAAATATACGTCAATTTGACAATTTCAATTGACAATGAATTATTTAAGAAAGTTACAATATTTCTCCGCTATTCTCGCACGATCGTTTCTCGTATCCCCTCCAAGTACTTGCACACCGCGAATAGAAGTATCACATTTTAAAGTCAAAAATATTTTTTTTTGCAAAAATATATTCAAAAGGAAAGCAAGAAAAAAACACGAAAGATAGCAATTTTGTTTTTTATTCCAAAACTTTTTTCAATGGGGATATAGGTATAGGCATTGCTTCACAGACCATCCTTTTTCTTTAAAGTGACGTTTGGTATAAGTCCCTATGATTTATAGTTTCCAAATTATGATTTTTCAAAGTTCGCCACTCACAGCGATTTTGGAATATTTTCCTTGTTACTTCGCAAACATTGTTCTGTAACTTTTTTCTACGTAGCTTTATGTATATGCAATGTTACATTTAACAGGAAGAAAAATCAATTGTCTTTTAAGTGGTCTTTCGTAAAATAGCGCAAAAGATGGAAAATATATTAAATTCTGAGATAAAACGAGATGAACCTAGTGGAGGTGTTAAATTTAGCGATAGTAACTTATAGATTATATTGATTGTTTCCCACCTTTAGACGTATCAGCGAAGTATGTCAACTAAAACTGTCACTGTGACAGTGGCATTTCTCAAACTCGTCTGATACGGCTAAAGGTGGGAAACAATCAATATAATGTCAATCTATAAGTTACTATCGCTAAATTTAACACCTCCACTAGGTTCATCTCGTTCTATGTCACAACTTAATATGTTTTCCATCCTTTGCGCTGTTTTGCCGGTTATTAGTGCGCTCATCACTGTATACATTGTGCAATAAAAAAGAAAACTTATTTTATTTAAGTACGTTAAAACTGTGTATTGTAAAAAACTCTAGGACTATTTTTAAACAAGATATGCTTTTTCAAAATGTCACATACACATGCAATTGGTCCCACTAAGCTGGAACCATATGGAAAACTTTTTTATTATTAACTTTATGAAAAAAAAGTTATTCTTTATAAAGTGCTCTGCATAGTCTAAAACCTAAGATGCAATCATCAGATATAAAATTTTGTCAATAGTGTACGAGGTATGTTAAAAAATATGAATTTCGCTCAAGAGTAAAGTATCTTTATATTTCAAAATATCGAAAAGTGCTAAGTTATTTGGAATTAAAAGTTATGTTATAATATGCCATTATATTCTTCTAATTGAAAAAAATGAAAAATTTTAAAATTTTTCTCAAATTACGGATACCCTTGGATATCCTACGGATATCTTGTTTAAAAATAGTCCTGGAATTTTTTGCAATACACCATTTTAAAGTAGAGAAAATATACTTTTTTTATTTCACAATGTATATACCTGAATGTACAAGAAAAAAGTCATAATGAAAAATTCTAAAAATAATCTAAAAATAATTCTAAAAAAGAGCATCCATTACAGTTGCTTTCCTGATGAGAACAAAAGAGTTCGAAATGGTCCATAGAAAGATGGTAATGATCTCTGAATCGAAATTAAATATAATGCCTTTTATCTACCCACGGTTTTACTCACGTATCGAGTACTAGGAGGCAGATTTGTTGATCTTTACCTCGGTGAATTGATATGTTGTGGAGTGCAACTATGTAGACTCCCCATCAGTATACATTCATCACCCTTTTCCTTGCAATTTTTAGAAGGATGGGAATATGTATAAGAGAGAATCTGTTTCCGAACTAAGAAATCCAAAGATTTTATTATTTTTAAACATTTATTTGTTTGAAAATGGAGTCTCTTGGGTTTCGACATTTTGTTAATTCTAAAAAATATCAAAAATCATAAAAGTATAAAATCTTGAAAAAGCATAACTTGCTTAAAAATTGTCGTACAACCTTATACAATAGACCATTTTAAAGGTAATTGACTGTCTTTCTACTAAGCGTACTATTGCATATACCTAGAAATGCGTAGAAAAAAGTTACAGAACAATGTTTGCGAAATAATGGGGAAAATGGCCCTAAAATGCTGTAAGCGGCGAAATCCTATTTCGGAAACTATAAATCCTAGAGACCTCTACCAAACGTCATTTTAACGAGGAAGAATGGTAGTTATTTTTCGCTGAAGCAATGCCTATACCTATATCCCTGTGGAAAAAAGTTTTGGGGCCAAAGACAAAATTGCTTTCTTTTGTGTTTTTTTCTTGTTATTCTTTTGACTATATTTTTGTAAAAAAAATATTTTTCACTTTAAAATGTGATATTTCGATAGTAAATTTAACCTGGAACCATTTTCCTGTAGACATGTTTGTACTAAATGTGCATATAACTTACCCTAATTCACCCTGTGCCTAGGGACTAATTCACCCCTTTCTCAAAAACGCACCCATTTAAATGGTAGCACTCCGCGGGTTTTTCAAATTTAGAGGTCCATTGACCATATGAGATAATAAAATCCCATTAACGGTGTAGTTCCTTTTAGCTCTCTTATTTTGAACATAATCAATAGCCTATATAATTTAAAATGATTTTCATTGGTAAGCTATCTTTTGAGATAGCTTTGTCTGTAGAACTTTGTCACGTTAAGAACCAAACGTTGCGTAGATAGGGCTATGTATTTCTTATGGACTATAGAAGCGCGCCGATGCCACTCCGTCTGATTAGAATGAATCGTATATCGGCCAGTCTAGTAGCAACACGTGCCTGATAAATTTGACAACACTGATCTGCATATGCCAAGTGTTCCGTTCTTAACATGAAATCCGTGAAATAAAGTAATATAAAATCCGACTTATTTGAAATGTCACATATAAGTATTTAAATTGTAAAAATTATTGTAAAAATGGATAAAAACATTCAAAAAGTAATGATAATTCTCTAAGAAAACGAGTCCCGCCAGAAGAGTCCCATAGGAAATGTTTTACCATACTTTCCTGAATTTTATGAGATATTTTCGTAGGTCCGATAAACAACATCTAAAAGTAACTAAATTAGTAAGAATAGGAGACCAATGAACGAAAAAGACTTTGTTTATTTGATTCCTTTTTGTCAATTTTAAAATTAATTAGTGTTTAATACAATCAAAATTCAACTCTCACTCACAAGTTGTACCTACAACTTCAGTGAGAAACTGAGTTTATTTTGTTATGTACAATTTATTTGCTACGAATAAACTCCATATTTATTTATTATTTATTATAGATAACCGTTTTCGTCATTATGTATTCTTTCACTTTCTTATTTCTTATAGAGGGGGCACTAAAAACCATGAAAGCCTGTCATCTCTCTCTGTCATGAATCAGCCGTATTTTTCATTATCGTATTTATCTACTGTCTACTCAGAGTTATTTTTGTTCCATATTTTTCCATTGCATAATACTAAAAAACTTCCATTGTTTACTACTAATTTTGTTTTCCTTATTCATTTAGATTATATTTTAAAGTTTTTTATATCTTGTAAATAACATTGTTTCGTTTAAAGCTTCTAAAAACACAGACAGAAACATCGGCTGATAACGACTGTTTGTTATGATAGAATATTATCTCGAGATTTTAAGAGTTGTTCAATTGAATTTTTGCATACTAACGCTCAATATGAAATAAAATATGTGAACCTTACCAAGAACGTAATTAATAAATGAAGAACTGTTCCAACAACAAATGATATTAAAATGCGTGGGTACCTATATTAAAGCTGAAGTCTTACAGAAGATGCCATAAAAACGATTAAAGGCATTTGAAATGTGGCACTACCGACGTATGTTAAGGATACCACATAACTAACATAACTATTCTCCAGAGGCTAAGAAATTATTAGCACCATAAAGTACAGAAAATCGGCTTAGTTTGACCACATTATGCGTAATAGTAAATACCGACTTCTACAGTTGATTATACAAGGCAAAATTGAGAGCAAGAGCGGCCCTATATTAGGAAATGGACTGGTCTAATATAACTAATATGATATAACTAATGGTCTAATATCTAATATAACGTCAACTGATTTATTTCGAACTGCTGTGAATAGAATAAGATAGGTCAAAGTGGTTGCTAACATCACTAGAACCATAGGCATCTTTAGAAGATAGATAGTACACGTAATGGAAATGAAGAAGAAAAAAATGTTTTGATTTTAGTGTTTTTTACCTATCTATCGAAATTTACAGGCCTTTTAGTTTCATTTCATTGAATATCCTTGGAATTCTCGCTGCATTCCTTCTTGCCTTCCCTTATTTACTTATATTTCTATGTGCTAGATTGGTTGACTCTTTTTTGGTTTTGGACTGGTTTTTTATTTACGTTTGTTTGTTCAAATGGAATCTTTAAAGCATAATGCTGTTCTACTTACTTTTGCCGCTTATTTTTTTAAGTTTTCCCAATATTTTTATCACTTGACAAATTGATTCCGAGGTATTTATCTTTTTTACATTTGCTTTCAAACTCTAGTTTGCACCTTGGTCCTTTTGATTGGTCCTTGGCACCTAGACTTTTGTATTTTTTATGACGATATTTTCATATTGATTCTTTATCCTTCATGGTGAAATAATGTAAGTCATTTTTATTCTCCGCTATTAAAACTGCTCCATCTGCGTAACATATTATTTTGGGTTCCATGACATCTCGTAACTCGACAGTTCGTAACGCGACAAATGGTAACGGACAATTCGTAACGGCGATACTTCGTAACGGCGACCCTTCGTAACGGCGACAGTTCATAAATATACAAACTCGTAACGCCAACATTTATTTTTTTTGCAAATTTAGTATTACTGAATTTAATAAAAAATGCATTTTGCATACATTCTTATACTAAAAGTAATGGTACTTTTTTAAGACGACTTCTTTGTAGATATATTTCACACATGTTTTTGCATATATATTCTTGTTAATATGACAATGACAACCAAAGAATACATTTTTTAATTTTTTATCCTGAATTGTCATTTTAAAGTAGTAAGACTACTGTTACAGGTATTATATTTATTTTAAGAAATAATTTTCAAAATATATTTCTTCACGACATATGAAATGTGTTTTGTAAAATAAAAGTTATTTTCCACGTGAACAAAAATAAACAGAATAATTTAATTTTGACGTTACGAATTGTCCCTTACAAATATGTAATATGTATAGTGTTTTGATTCTACTTATTTTCTTTATGTAAGCATTTAAAAATTATACTTACATTTATTTTTAATTATTAATGTAACAAACATTTTATTGGGTTAGCTCAAATTAATAAATTATCTCAGGGTTTTACGTCAACCAATCACAGAAATGCAAAACCAATACTCAGAGGAAGCTCATGGAAAAATCAAAATCAAAAGTAAAATATAACCGTATATTAAAAAAAATGATTTATACCAAAGAATTAAACACAAATTTTAATATATAATAAATTGTAAAACAAAACAATCTGAAACGATTATGAAAATAAATGTAAAGGAACATGAAAAATACCGCAAATTATTTTAAATAGAAAGTTACCCAGTATAGGTACAATAATGAATTATAGCTGGTAAACAAAAATTATTTAAAAAAATTACGAAGTTGTTTATGTAAAAGTTTTTGTCAAATTACACTTGAGTCTTTATGTAGACGTCGATGAACCAAAGTTAACCGAAATCCTCGCAACGGAGAATATTGATAGAGAAAAATATAGATCTTAATACCTGGGTACAACTGCTACCATTTATCACTGAATTTAATTGTAACTTTTTTTTTTATTAACTCCATTGAGTACAACAATCTGCCCATTGGGCATTAAGCATTTGTTATGGTAAAAAATATAGACATGTAGAGAGTTACTCCAGTGAGTAACCTCTTTACAATTCTAAAACTAAAATTTTATCAGTCTGAATACGCTTTTGATTACGTTCAGTTGGTTAAGTCGGACGGCAGTTGCCGTTTTAGTCTACGCACTTCAAAGACGTCCCGCACATTTAATTGTCTGGCAAACGCATTAGGATGCACTAACACTCGTTCAAAGTATTTAACACTAAAACGTTGTATGGCTTCTTTCACGGATTCTAGGGGGATGTCGTGTTGAATCACCTCGTTGGATACATAGTATGGCGCATTGACTATGGAACGCAGCACCTTGTTTTGAAATCTCTGTAAGATGTTTGTATTGGAGACGCTAGCAGTGCCCCATAGCTGAATCCCATAAGTCCATATGGGCTTGAGGATGGACTTGTAGAGTAAAATTTTGTTATCCAGAGATAGTTTGGAATTGCGTCCAATGAGCCAATACATATTTCTCAATTTAAGTCCAAGCTGTTTTCGTTTTGTAAAAATATGTTTTTCCAAGTAAGGCGGCGGTCCAAGTGCATGCCAAGATATTTGGCGTCCTCGGATTGAGGAATTAGACAATATTATCAATATATACAGGGGGGCATGTTTCTCTGCGTAGCGTGAATGTTACATGTAATGATTTAGTTCCATTAGATTTGATGCGCCATACTTTCATCCATTGCTGAATTCTATTTAGGTTTGATTGAAGATTCCTTGATGCTGTTGTTGGATCTGTGTGGGATGCCAGGATAGCAGTGTCGTCTGCATACGTTGCAACTGTAGTTGTACTAGATGTTGGAATGTCCGCTGTGTATAAAAGATACAGAATTGGGCCGAGAACGCTGCCTTGTGGGATGCCTGAGTGAATGGGATATATCTTGGTGTGCTCGGTACCGTGCTTCACAAGGAAGTGTCTATTTTCTATGTAGGATTTTAAGAGCTGGAAGTGAGGATAGGGTAGGAGCTTCTTTAATTTTATTTGTAGCCCTATGTGCCATACCTTGTCAAAAGCCTGAGATATGTCAAGGAAAGCAGCAGAACAGTATCTTTTGGAGTTAAAATCCTTGTTTATTTGGTTGACTAGCCTATGCACTTGTTCTATGGTTCCGTGTTTGTCTCGGAAACCGAATTGGTGTTCTGGAATTATTTTATTTTCGTCTATTATCGTTTTCAACCTTTTTACGTACATTTTTTCAAAGAGTTTGCTAATCATAGGCAAAAGGCTTATAGGCCGGTATGAAGATGCATTTTCCGGTCTTTTTCCTGGTTTAAGGATCATTAGGATTTGTGCCACTTTCCATGAACTAGGGAAGTACTTTAGACGCAGAATTGCATTAAATATAAAGGTGATTAGTTTTATGCACTTATCCGAGACTTCTTTTAGAATCTTGCCAGAGATTAGGTCAAATCCAGGGGCTTTTTTGATGTTGATTTCATCTATTATTGTTTGTTTTACTTGGTTGACTGTAAATTTCGTGTGGGGCAGATCCATTTGAAACGGTGCTGTTAGGAATCTGGTTAGTTCTGTTTCTTCCTCTGTAGATACTGTAGAAGGGTATGGCGTAAATACTTTTTGAAGGTGCTTGCCAAAAAGATCAGCTTTTTCTTTGTCGTTCCTAGCCCAGGTGTTTGCCTCATCTTTGATTGGTGGGTTATGCTGTTGGGGCCGTTTGAGCTTTTTCGTGGCTTTCCAGAGTGAATAATCTGTAGCTTCAGTTGGTGTTAAATTTTCTAAATATTCTTGTATTCCATGGTTTTCTTCTTCATGGATTAATTCCTTTAATTCCTTTGTTGCTTTGTTAAGTTTTTTCTTATTTTCTGCCGTTCTTGACTGTTGCCAATTTTTACGTAATTGTCGTTTTTCTAAAATTTTTTGTTTAATTGTGGGAGACACATTATTTCTGTTTTGAGAATTGTAACTTTAAAAAAAAAATTAGTACTTTTTGTTTACGGGGCCTATAAGGCTTTGATTAACGAAGACCGACACTTTTTATTTTTTTTTACAACACAAACTGCTCCTTTCAGCTATCGGGAATACACTGCCTATTTTTCTCTTTGCCAAAAATAACTGCTTGGCTCAACATCCCCTTCCATCAATGCCATACCTTCAGTTCTATTGGTCAAAACAAATATCCCTACTTCGTCTACAAATTTCCAGTCGTCGGTACTTTTAATATTTTCTAGGAAATCGAAAATCCCGAATTTTCCAAATATTTCTGGTAACTCTGATAACAAAAACGTATTTAGTATACTCGCATTCACCCTCGAATTGTTCTTAGAAGCACTTTCTATCAGATTTAGCCGCACTGATACGATTATAAACATTTGTCGAAAAATCATAGAATTATTTTACCATTCTTAAAAGAGAAACTTAATAAAATACTGGGTAATTCCGGTTTTACATGTTGAATGAAAAAAATAAAATAATTTAAAAATTAACTATTTTAACGTAATACAAATTGACAAAATTTATGCATACAAACTATTATACAATTAGATATAGACTAAGAGCCGCTATAGGTGAAATTTCTTAATCATTTTAGGCACGATGGGACCCTATAACTTAAATAGTAGAACCTAAAAGAAAAGGTTTGAACACTGTGCTGCCGTCACTTTTCAGTGGCACATGCGTCGACAGTGGCGCATCAAACTTTCCACTTATGGACGGGATAAATAAATTAAAAGTTACCCTCCCTTACTAACAGAATTCAATTTTTTTATTTTTTAAGTTCTATGTGATTAACATATAAGATTCAGCGTAATTTTAATTCACCACCCCCCTTCCCCCTGCCCCCAACATCACAAACTTTATTTTTCGATTTTATTTTTTTTTTTTGGTGGGATGCAATCAATTTTAAAATTTCAAAAATTCACACGCATAGTTAAGGCTTTTATAAAACACGTCTATTTTTTATAGACCTGTAGGTTGAGTGTACATAACCTCAAAAAATTTAAACAAATTTTTTTTGGAAAAAAGTATATAACTTTTTTTTGGGGATAGTTGCAGATCTAATTTTTTCTTAATCTTGTGTATTTTATCAAACACTATATTTTTATTTTTTTTAGATTTTTCTGTAACGCCGGTCACCTTCAAAAATCCAAAAAACTGTTTTTTAAGGGGGTTGGGGGGTTTGAACGCGTTTCTCCCATTTTTAAATATTCTAAATGACTCAGTTACTTTAAGTTACATATAACCTACAAAATAGAAATTGATTTAATATATTATAAAGTCTACAAAATAGGGAAAACCCCCTTAAAAAACAGTTTTTTGGATTTTTGAAGGTGACCAGCGTTACAGAAAAATCTAAAAAAAATTACAGTTATAGTGTTTGATGAAATACACAAGATTAAGAAAAAATAAGACCTGCAGCTATTCCTCAAAAAAAGTTATACGCTTTTTTGAAAAAAAATTATTTTTTAAATTTTTTGAGGTTATGTACACTCTACCTAAGGGTCTATAAAAAATAGACGTGTTTTATAAAAGCCTCAGCTATGCGTGTGAATTTTTTGAAATTTTAAAATTGATTGCATCTCAGCAAAAAAAAATAAAAACGAAAAATGAAGTTTTTGATGGTGGGGACAGGGGGAAGGGGTGTTGGGTTAAAATTACGCTAAATCTTATGTGTTAATCACATAGAACTTAAAAAAATAAAAAAAAAATAGAATTCTGTTAGTAAGGGAGGGTAACTTTTAATTTATTTATCCCGTCCATAAGTGGAAAGTTTGATGCGCCACTGTCGACGCATGTGCCACTGAAAAGTGACGGCACAGTGCTCAAACGTTTTCTTTTAGGTTCTACTATTTAAGTTATAGGGTCCCGTCGTGCCTAAAATAATTAAGAAATTTCACCTATAGCGGCTCTTAGTCTATAATTAGATTTTCTTCTTCCTCCTCTCTGCCTTTATTTATTTACTTACGACAATAGTTACGAACTGTCGCGGTTACGAACTGTCGCCGTTACTAATTGTCCTTTACCATTTGTACAGTTACAAACTGTCGCGTTATGATAAACCGAATTTTTGTTTTGCAGGAGTATGTATTAAAAAAAAACATTTAACTTTTTAGGTCAGTCTCACATGATTCCTATTTTGATACTCTACAGAATTCTCAGAATAATTCCGAGGGTTCACTATTGGATCTGAGCGAAATCCAACTCAACTTCGAATTGGAAGAGTCAGAAATGAGGATATTTTCCGAAGATGAGAGCTTGGTTAGTTCTCCAAGAGTTCATAGAGAGGTTTGTATAAACTTTTGGTTTAAAAAATACAGTACAATTGGCGAAACGATTCAAATACGTGAACAAAAGTCAGTGAAATGACTATTGGAACTAAGAGTTTTGGTTCGTAGTTATGAATAAATTAAAAAATTTAGAGGCTGAAGAAAAAATTAAGAAGAATGCAGCATGCCAACCTCAAAAAACAGGGCCGTCTTAACTCGGGGGTGCGAGGCACCCGGGCGCCAAGTCCAAGGGGCGCAAGCCGAACACTTGCTAGGCTCCTTAAAGAAAGTACAAATAACAAAAACATATAAGTGCACTTTCGTTTTTTTCTACAAAGGTTAATAATGCTTACTACACCTACGATATGCAAATGAAATAAGAAACCCATTTAGATTATTACAAAAATAATTTCAAAAAGACTATTTTGACCAATATTGAATGTCGAGTGACAATGAATCATTATCTTTTAAAATTATCAATGTATCCGATTCTGCTGACAAAAGTATAATTGCCGTTTGGGGAGCTATGTATGGTATGTATTATAATATAAAAGCGACGCTGCGACGCATATAGTCGGTATTTTTTAAAGGTGGCGGTATAATCTTTTATGATAGGAAAATATAAATGCTGATTTTCAAAAACCTAACTTTTTTCATTACAAGTACTTTTGCGACATGAAAGACGTTCATTACGTTTTTAGAAAGACACGAGAAAAGTTGTAGTCACTTAATTTCTATTAAAAAATATAATTATGTAGATCTAAAAAAAGACTTACTAGAAAGTCATACCGCAGACTCTATCAATTAAGCAGCAGTTGAACGCGAAAGAAGAAGGTGAAAGACGGTTTTTAGCACGACAAAATTTACCATTAGGAGGAACCAGTCAAAAAATGAATTGATAAGTGTAATTGGTGAAAAAATTAAATGCACAATTATTAAGGAATAACTTACTATTGTTGTTAGGTTCGTTTATTTCAATTCGTCAACAAAGCTTGCCGAATTTAGAGAGCATTTTCTAGGGTCTTTACCGGTTACTAATACTACCGGACAAGGATTAGCAAATTATTTGTTAGAGTTTTTGAAATTAATGAATATTGATTTAGATGATTTACGAGGTAAAGGGTATGATAATGGGGCAAATATGAGAGCAAAAAAAATTTTGGCTTAAAAAAAAGAATTTTTAGACATAAATCCTCGTGCGTTTTATGTTCCTTGTGCGGCTCACAGCCTTAATTTAGTGCTAAATGATGCCGCTAAATGCTCAATGGAAATAACAAATTTTAATTGTTAAAGAAATTTATGTTTTTATTCGCTTCAACATTACGGTGGAATGCCATAATTAATGAGCAGATATTGTACCCACACATTAAAACCGCTTTCAAATATGCGATGGGAGAGTAATAATAATAATAATATCGTATGGCATTTTTGCCGGGGAGATCCTTTCAGATTGTTCCGGACCATGTATATCTTTCCCTGTTTCAAGTAACTAGTGTCGATATACACTAGCCCAGGGGGACCGACGGCTTAACGTAATCTCCGAGGCACGGTGAACGGCTCGTATCATTTTTAGAAATGAAAATGGATTGTTGTTGCTGGGGCTCGAAACCGTGCGCTCTGGCTTATGAAGCCAGGTATCATACCGCTGAGCTACGGCCGTCCACGATGGGAGAGTAGAATTGACTCATTAAAAATACTTCGTTTTGATATGGGGAACATTTACAATGCATTATACTCAATCTTTGACAAGTACAACAATGACACAAGAAACATCGCAAGCTCATTGATGACAAAATTAAAGAACTTTAAGTTTATCTGCTCTATCGTGACATGGTACAATATTTTAGTAAAGGTTAATGTTGTCAGCAAAACTTTGCATACGAGCGATATTATTATTTCGGAAGCTGTTAAGATGCTTGATCAAGTTAGTAAAGAGTAAAGATTGAACCAACAACCGCACTGACACTGCGTTTGAGAAGATATTAATTGACTCGGTATCAATTGCTAAAGAACTACATCCCGAAAAAGACATTTCAATTACGAGGCTGCAGACGAACCTCTTTTAGACCCAAAACAAAATTTCAAAGTTAACTTCTATTATTATTTATTGGACATTGCCATGGCAAAATTAAGTGAGGGAACATAATTTTATAATTTTTCGTTCTTGGAAAGTACATCGAGTTGAAGAAACTCCGAAGAAAACTTAAAAAAGAAACAAAATGTTTAAATTTAGAAAAAAAAACTAGCGCATGGAATTAGATCTGATATAGATGGTGAAGATCTATTTAATGAGTTAGAATTGTTACCAATATTCTTTTATAAATACAGACACAACTCCACTCAATATTTTAAGTTATATTAGGTTACCTATATTCTCATAATTAACTCTACGTTTTCCCAAATCTTTCTACATGTCTAAAGTCTAAGGATATATTTAACATTTCCAACTTCCAGTAACAATAGTTGAAGGAGAAAGTTCTTTTTCTAAACTTAAATTATTGATCAAAAATTATCTGAGCTCAAAATGGACCAAGACAGATTAACAAACCTGACTTTAATAAGTATAGAAAAGCAAGTAAAAATAGATATCACCGAAGCAATAAAACCTTTTGGCAACTTAAAAGCTTAGTCAACTAGACTGCTTAGACTTAGCAAGTCAACTTAGAAAAGTTGACTTTGATATATGTACTTTAAAAAATATGGTATAGTGATAGTGTTATAAGATTGATCTTTTTTGAATACTAAAACCACGTTTTTTAATATATAAAAATAAAGAAAACAGGCATAATTAGTTTTAATTCTATATAATCTTCTGACAAAAGGGGCGCAAAGATGAGTCTTGCACCCCGGCGCCGTGTATGGTTAAGACGACCCTGTCAAAAAATAACAGTAAATAATAACGGGTGATTAATTTAAAGATACTTTTTTGACAAAGAAACCACAGTGAAAAAAACAAATGAACTTTATCTGAAAATCTTTATTCTTATACAAAAGAACCTTTCTTTAGAAATACTTCTTAGATATAGCTTCTTTTAAATGTTGGCCGTGACTGCGCTTGAAATAGTCCATTCTGAAGTTCCAATTCTCGATGACGCGTTCGAGCATTTCGATTGGTATTTGACCAATGACTGGAGTCATTTTGGCCTCCAATTCCTCAATCGTAGTACTTTTATTCATGTAGACTTTTACACTGGGCTAATTAGCAAAATTCATGGAGAAGTTATTTACCAGCAATTTTATTGCTGGAATCGAATTATAAGATCCTATATATTAATAATATAGGTATGCAAAGTCCGCAGATAGTGTGCTACTTTTTTTATAAACAAAATGGCGCCGACAAATCGTATTTTTTTCAATTATTGCTCTATAACTCCGAAGATTTTAACTTTACTACAAAAACACCCAAATAAAAATTCACCGCAATTAAATTCTGCATAGAGATATGTTTTCCCAACAAAAACTCTTAATTTTCAAATAAAGTTTTAGGTAAGTAATTATTAATCAATAATTAAATAACTTAGTGACATCAAAGCTTTCTTGGTATAAATCAGGGGTGGGCAAAAGCCGGCCCGCGGGCCGGATCCGGCCCTTTTATTTATTTTATCTGGCCCATTGAAAAATCCAACAGGCAATTTTTGTTATTCTCTTAGTACTATATAGTGTGCGTATAACATCATTTTAAATTAATTTGTAGAAATCGTTGAGCTATAAAGAAATAGCAAAATAAAATCTTTGATTAACTGACTTATTTAATGACCATTATTTTAATATTCTTCTTCTTTTAGTGCCGACTCCACTAATGAAGGTTGGCTATTATAGCAATGGTTATAATAACCATTGCGAATTCGTCTCTATCTTCTGCTGTTCTTAAAAGCGTCTGTGTTTTTAACCCGGTCCAGTCGCGAATGTTTTTCAATCAGGATATTACTATCAGGACCGGTTTTTCCTTTTATTCTACCCTCATAATCAGCTGCAACAACTCGTACTAATCATTTTTAAGTATATGTCCCCAATATGCTGCCTTTCTCCTTTTAATGCTGGCCAAAAGTTATCTATCTCTTCCTATTCTGGATAAAACCATATAGTTCATAATTTTATCGATCCGTGGTATTTTCAAAACTCTCCTAAAAATCCACGTCGCAAAAGCTTCCAGCTTTCTCATTAAGTCCACATTAACAGTCCAAGCTTCAGCACTATAAAGAAGAATAGAGTGGATATAAGATTTTACCATCCGATAACAGATTTGCAGATCAAGTCTTTGGTTACTCAAAGTTACTCTTTGGTTACATCTTCAAAAAGGCTAATCTTGATTGCTCTCTTCTTGATCGAATTTCTGATTTCGGATTTAAATCTTTCGTAATCCAGACTAGAAAAGATTTTTCATTTTGCCCACTTGTTAAATATCTTCTTTTTTTATCTGGATTTGTTATTTATAATATAATGGACCATATTTTTTTAAAAATTATGTAATATATTTTAGCGGGCATAAATTATTGTTTTCATGTACACCCAAGTAAGACAATAATTTATTATTACTATTATCTATTATTAACAGTCAAATTTCTTTGTCCAAATGCTTTAAAATCATACTAGTAATGATAGCATTTTTGTCAAAAAAATTTCTTGAACAGGGAAAAAACTCCACCAAAAACATTCGTGGGTGCAGTGTACTTACGCGTTATAGTCCTCCGGCCCGGGAGACATTTTAGAAATTTCATTTTGGCCCGCGCTTAAAAGTATTTGCCCACCCCTGGTATAGATTGTAATTCCAGAAGCCGGTGAAAATTAAACGAATATTTTAGCAACAATTCAATTGTTAATTAACAATTTACGATCGCAATAATAACCAAAATAATCATGATACATTGATCAAACTTATAAAGATTATAAAGATAAGATGATTATTTAATATTTTATCGACAAAATATAAATTTTTCGTTTTTTTGCATAATTATTAAATTTAAAAAAAAAATAGTTATAATACGCTGGTCTAATTAGTAAAGTACAAAGAAAGGTTATTTACCAGCAATTTTATTGCTGGAATCGAATATTATGATCGTATATATTAATAATATAGGTATACAAAGTCCGCAGATAGTGTGCTACTTTTTTATTAACAAAATGGCGCCCCCAAATCGTGTTTTTTTCAATTATTGATCTATAACTCCGAAGATTTTAATTTACACGAGAAACACTCAAAAAAAATTCATCCCAATTTAATTCTACATACAGGGCATGTTTTTCCCGATTTGCTCCGACGAAAATTTTGAGGTTGAAATTTTGAAATGTGGGTTTTCCCAACAAAATCTCGAATTTTTAAATAAATTTTTTGTGCAAGTAATTATTTATTAATAATTAAATAACTTGGTGAAATAAAAGCTTTCTTGGTATAGATTATAACTGCAGAAGCCGGTGAAAATTAAACGAATATTTTAGCAACAATTCAATTGTTAATTAACAATTTACAGTCGCAATATCAACCAAAATAATCATGAGACATTGATCAAACTTAGAAAGATTATGAAGATGTGATGCCTATTTAATATTTTGTCGACAAAATATAAATTTTTCATTTTTTTGCATAATCTTTAAATGTTTTAAAAAAATAGCTATAAACAAATTAACATTTCTCAGAAATTGTTGATTATATTCTAATTTTAAAAAATACTTAAAATGCGTATTTCAAAGGTCTTGAAAATGAATGCTTTAAAAAATTTTTCCAAGCATTCCCAAAAAAGTTATGAAACAGCAAAGTAAATATACGATTGCTCCGTTGTTTATAATTTGTTTTAATTGTTTCAAAGCTTAAAAGTGAGTCTGTGGTACAATCTAATTACTCACAAAGAATATCAAATATTAGTTCAATGGTTATATTTTAATCAAAGATTAAAAATACTTTTTTTGTAATTTTTAGCGCGAAAGTAGGCTTGATACAGAGCCGGAGCTAAAATGTTCAGTCGAAGCGACTGACACGCAGCATACATAATACTATAATTTTATTTATTAAGTGTACGTCGCGCGGCGGTCGTCGCTTCGAGTGAAAATTTTAGCT
Organism: Diabrotica virgifera virgifera; assembly: GCF_917563875.1. Lineage (NCBI taxonomy): Eukaryota > Metazoa > Arthropoda > Insecta > Coleoptera > Chrysomelidae > Diabrotica > Diabrotica virgifera. The sequence goes on along the minus strand of NC_065444.1, from coordinate 59,244,293 downwards.
ACAGTACTGTATTAGTCAACTTTCGCGCGTGTTAATTACAAAAAATATTTATAATCTTTAATGTAAATATAACCATTAAACTAATAATCGATATTTTTGGTAAATAATCAGCTTGTACTTTAAACTCACTTTGACGCTTTGAAAGAATTAAAAAAAATTATAAACAACGTAGTAATCGTATGTTTACTTTGCTGTTTCATAACTTTTTTGCCAATAGTTGCAAAAAAGTTTTAAAGCATTCATTTTCAAGATATTTGAAATACGCATTTTAACTATTTTTTAAAATTAGAATATAATAAAAACTTTCTGAGAAACGTTAATTTGTTTATAACTATTTTTTTAAACATTTTTTTATCTAAAAAGATCCAAATTGGATTGAAGTGGGTATATCACTAGTACAAAATACACAAACGTTTTTGGACTAATCAGTCCATCATCAGGTTGAAACTTCAGATCCAAAATAGTTGGAACTATGTAGTGACATAGTTAGGTCGAAAGACCTTAGTATTACAAGAATTAGGCCATTTCGGCTACAACAATGTCGACAATAAGTCGATGTTAAAAGAATATAAAAATGTAATAAGACTATAATGGAGTCTTCATCTTGGCTTCAAACTGACAGACAATGACTGAATTTTTTTTTAGAAAACAGTAAATCTTCTATCTTTTGCAAGCTTATTAAGAGCCCATCCACTGAAACGATGACAGGCGGTTCAGATCTAGCACTACTTGAATTCTGTATGGTTTTAAACCAAGCTCCTTACGTAAAATATGCCAAGTTGTTGCATACGACAAGCCAGGCTGTTGAGAACAGCGACAAATTGATTCTTCATTATTTTCGCGTACACTATCCGCTACCACCGCTATATCTCTTCAGTACGTACTGAATGTGGTCTATTTGGTCGCGTTTTATTCAATAATGAGAACTGACTTTCAAACTTACTGATGGTATAGCGAATTGTGCGTTCGGTAAGGCCATTATGTGGACCATAATTTGCTCTAAACGTACGAAACACATTCATCGTAGAACGTCCGTTTTCGTAATACAGCTGAATAATTTGTAGACGTTGTGCCGGGCTAAGTCTTTCCATGATGAAATGTCAAACAATACTGAACAAAACGGCAACGTCAGGGCCCTGATTCTAATTCAAATTTCGACTCAAAACAAGTCGCAGTCAATATGGCGACGTTGAAATGCGACTGTGCTAGCCTTGTGGATTTTAGTTGAACTAACGAAATGATGTCATAAAATAGCGACTTATCGAAATTAATAGCGACTCCAAAAAAGTGGTTGATATTATAATTTCGAGTCGAAATTATTGTGACACGGACATGAATGAATGGCCGAAAGCGAGGTTAGGTTTAGTTTAGGATATGTGTTTTGTTTGTTTCTTGCAAGGAAACTAAAGCAAAAGGTATTAGTATGGCTGGGATTTATGGAAATTTGCTGGTTTTGGAGGAATTAGACAGAATAGTATTAAATTAGAAATATAATAATTGAGAATGTTCACAACGTGAATTATCAACTCAATGAAAGATGTAAGGTAATAATCTGGAATAATTAGTATAAAACAAGGAAAATTATGTACCAGCTATTTTATTGCTGGACATGCTGGAATCCAATCTTAAGATTTCATATATTAGTAATATAGCTTTGCAAAGTCCGCAGAAAGTGTGCCTTTTGGTTTATAAGCAAATTAGCGCTCCGAAATCTGTTTTAAAGATTTTAACGCTCCGGAAGATTTTAACGTTAAACCAAAAACACTCACATAAAAATTGACTAATTATTTCGACACATAGATATTTTTTTTTTCAATTTCCTTCGGCGGAAATTTTCCTCGGAAAATTCGGGTTTTCCAAACAAAATCTTTAATTTTCGACTAAAATTTTAGGGAAGTAATTATTTATCAATAATTAAATAACTTGGTGACATAAATCTTTTTTGTTATGAGTGTCTTGAAGATATGAAAATTTGTATGTACAAAGAGGACCGGAATAAAAAGGTAACGGTTCAAAGATTGAAATCCTGTTGTTTATGGCTCTGTCGCAAATGCCGGTCAAATTTGACCGGTTATTGAACCACTCAATTCGATTTTTTTTATGCCCTTTTCAACAGCGTTAACTTAATTTAATTTAATCTGATATTTTCTGAGGGGTTCCATTTGTTTATATAAGCCAAAAAATTGTTTCTTTATAACATTCCTGAAACCGCTCAAATAGTCCAATTTAAATTCTGTAAAGTACGTTGAATAGCTATATGTATACCCTATTCCACGAACATACGCCTGTTTTGGATTACTTCGACAACGAATATTTTACTGTGCAAAATAAGAAGAACGAAAGTAAATTGCAAATTACATTGTTGTTTATTGGAATAATTATTAGCGTCATTTACTTTCGTACTTCTTATGTTGCACAGTAAAATATTCGTTGTCGAAGTAATCCAAAACAGGCGTATGTTCCTGGAATTGCCCATAGTGCTTTTTTATACGAAAATTATAGTTATTTTGGTATATCATAATCTTTCTAGTTATTATTTCGACCGAAATTTTTTAATTGACATTTTAATTATTGCTTAACTATTGGTTAGATTGTCGCCGGCCTCCTGATATATAATCTACTATAAAAAATCTTTTATGTCACCAATTTATTTAATTATTGATAAATAATTACTTTCCTAAAATTTTAATTGAAAATTGCAGATTTTTTTTGGGAAAACTCGGATTTTCCGAGTAAAATTTTTGTTGAAGGAAATCGGAAAAAAAATAACTTTTTGCAGAACTAAATTGCGGTGAATTTTTATTTGAGTGTTTTTGGTTTAAAGGAAAAATCTTATGAGTTACAGAGCACTAATTAAAAAAAAAGAAGATTTAGGAGTGCTAATTTGTTTATAAATAAAATAACACACTTTCTGCGGACTTGTCATACCCCATATTACTAATATCTTGGATTCGATTTTAGCAATCAAATAGCTGGTAAATAACTTTTCCCAAAATTACATTTTTTCGATAATTTGCCCAGACTATCAACAAACGTTGCGGTGGTTGCATAGCCAATAAATCCAATAAACAGAAGGACCAACCCAAATTCTGAGCAGTGCCAAAATGATAACGTTAATATCCCCAGTTGGAACTAATATCGAAATGAATAAGAATCGCTATAAATTGCGACTGTCATGGAGGACTCGAAATTAATTTGCGACATCGAAATGAATTAGAATCAGGCTCCAGGTTACACGATTCATGCACGATCTCCCATTACATCTCCACCAAAAAAGTACCTTTAAATGAATCACCTATTGTCAGATGTCGCATGACTTCAGTAGACGTGTTTTTTAGCATGTTTGTTTAAATTACCAAATTCTGGTGATTTTGTGTCCACGTTTTGGAACCTTTCGTCCACTGTGAATCTGTGGTTTTGTATGTTATGTTAATGTTTTATGTTTTGTTTTATTTTTAGTCTCAGCGTCGTGTTCTGACCAGGGCTCGTCCAGAAGAATACAATAGCACCACAAACTCTGTGAACCCCTCTCCAAAGAAGCAAGCTCGTGTCGTACTATCACCAGAATCTCAATCGCGGAAACGTACCCGCCTTGAAGATCAACTCTCGGATATACAATACATCGACTGTAGTACCCCTGATAATGTAGTGTCGACTACGGCTGTGATACATACGTTTCCGGAAAGTCCAGTAGTTCCAACGAACAAACTGTTTGATTCATACCAACCGAAGAATAAGTCACCTAGGAATTCTGATAATTTGGAAAACAATGATAAACGGCAATCACTAGATCTAGAATCTCCAGTCAAAAATATCTTAACAAATGCCTTCACAGATCTAGACCTTAATCAACCAGGTTTAGGTCCATACAGTTTGTTAACTAGTCCTACGCCTTGCTCTCCGGGATATAAACAACTAGACGACAGTAGTGCTAACACAACTCCTGGAATATCGCCCACTTATGACAGCTCGCCAACAGAAAGTACTTTTCAAAAGACCGAAGTCAAATCTCCTACATCAAAAACTCACAATTACGAAAATATTCGAACTACTATAAGTATCACATATAAATCACCACCCCGTAGTACTCCTGCATCACCAATGAAAGCCCCAGTTACTAATATATACGAGAATGTTATTATAAACCCCGAAAAAGTTGATATTCCTACATCTACGGCTTCATTGCCGGTACAAGAGGCTAGTTTAACTGTAAACGGGGACTACATCTCCGACAGACCTAAGAGTTTAAGTGCTTTAGAAGATCTGACCCCTGGTAACGAGTCTACTACTATTAGAAATAATTTGAGTTCTAGTGCTATTTGCAATACCAGTGAACAAATATCAGTTGGCAGCTTTAATGGTCAGAAAACCCTCAGCTCAAATCAGTCTAGTACTTCCAATGTACAGTATACAGCTAGCGTCAGCTCAGCACCTTATCAGTACATTGAAAACACGGAACGTCTAAGTCAAAGTGACTTAAGTCTCAGCGAGGTAATAGAAAGTTCTTTAGATAACCTTAGTACAAGTCAAACATCCCTTAGCTTCCCCGTTAGTCCTTCAAAAAACAGTCCTAGTCCAAATGTCAGCCCTACTCAAGTTTATGATTGTTCGTCAAACGAACTCTTAACTCCAATCAGTCCTACAGAGACTAAAAACACTAGTGAAGGGATCAGTACAGAAAATTTAAATAATTTTCCAGCAGAAGCGGAGGAATGTCCGGTTGACACAAATTTAATTGATTTCAGTCCGACCGATGACAATATCGAGTTAAGTCCTAGTAGGTTGAGTAACAATGATAAGAGAAAATCGGATGAAACTGAACTAATGGACGATAGCTCCATATATCAACAAGTCAAATACTTTAGACGATCTATACACGAAGTTAATGCTCTTCTAGAGTTAGAAAACGGGTCTAATGACGATTACGAAACGGTGATAGTAAAAGATTCTAAAGTAGAATTAAGTAATGACGAAGAAAAAGATGAAGAATCAAAGGTTGAGGAAGCAGTTGTGAAAAATGAATGTGTGGATGAAAGTTACGACTCTTTAGAATCAGAAAATGTACATGTCTATGAAAATATCGAGGGTGAAAGTATGAAAGGGGAAATTGTGTACGAGAATGTAGAGGTTAAGACTGATAAAGAAGAGGAGGAACCTGTGGAAGACGTAAACTGTACAGTTGTAGAAGATAAGAAAGACGAGGTAGCTGTAGATAGTGCTGTGCCTAGTGAAAACCCAGTATTACCTTTAGAAGAATCTGATGATAGTACAAATATCTCTAACTGTCATAGGTATGTATAAATAGTTGTTAAATTATTTTTATTAAGAATGGGTATTTCTAACTATGGTTCGTTTTTTAAATAGGACGAGTAACATAAGAAGACTGATTTACAAAACATATTTTGGACGGCAGTTTTTAAAAAATTCGTAATTTTTGACAAGACATTATTTTACCCGTGTTGAGCTGGCCCCCCCCCACTTGGAAAAATTAAAAAACAAATAGCCCTGATTTATGAGCTATTTATGAGCTCTCATATTCCGCAAACTAAAAATTTTGAGCTCGTTCCACTGAGCAGGAATTTAATACCCTAGTGGGGGGGGGCTGAGTCAGCCCCCCCCACTACTTAAAAATAGGAATATTGAATCGGTTTTTGCGGCAGAATTACGAGCTATTTATGAGCTCTTGAAATTATATAGTTTCGATTTTTGAGCTCATCCCCTTCACCCCCAAACAACCCTTTAATTGATTTAACTTAAGAGAAAGATGCTGAGAAAACTTAAAATATATCGTATTGCGAATATAATTCCTATAGCTTATATACTCTAAGAATAAACTATTATATCAAGAGCATTTCGATTATTGAGCTACAACCCCTTCGCCAGAAAACCACCCTATCTTCCCGGCTTAAGAGAAAGTTGTACTTAAAATGCGTTAAACTAATTATTTGGCGACTACATATCATTTAATAATTTATAAGCTTCCAAATTACGCGCATTTAGATCAGTAAATTGCAATTTATTTTGTATATTGCAGTCACTGAAGGTAAAAATAAACGATTACCTTCAATTTCGGTGAAGCTTCATCGATTTTCACGAAAATTGGTCAGTGGTTAGAGGATACGTCAAGAAACAAAGGTGACATGGTACCACCTTGCGCCTTTACCCTGAGGGTGGATACCGCCCCTTCTCGGGGGTGAAAATTATTTTATAAAAAATAACTGCACAAATCAATAAAAGAACAAATTAAAAGCAAAATTTATTATATAAAGTTAATAAAATAAGTAAATACTTTTTAAGTTATTAAAGATCAAAGATTTTAATTATTTGTGAAAAAAATGCATGTTTTGAAGAGATTTTTTGTAAATCACTAAAAAACTGTAAGTTTTTACAAAAAAGTTAATAGTAGTTTAATTCGTATAGCTTATATTCTAAAAATAAACTCTAAAATCACGCGCCTTTCGATTATTGAACTACAACCCCTTCGCAAGAAAACCATCCCCTATTCCCGGCTTAAGAGAGGGTTGTACTTAAAATAATTTAAATTAATTATTTGTCGACTATATATTGTTTAATAATTTATGAGCTCGCAAAATATACGCATCTCAATTATTGAACTGCCATTTTCTTCCTATAGTGCAGTCACTGAAGGTAAAAATCAACTATGACCTTCGATTTCGGTAAATCTCCATTCATTTTCACGAAAATTGGTGAGCGGATTTTGATACTATCAACTTTTTCTGGATCTTATTTTTCATAGGTATTTCTAAGTACTTTGACAAGTATTTAGTACCTAAGTGTTATAAAATGCATCTCTTTCCCGTTATTTAAGCTTGAACCCTTAGATTTGAACAGTCTCGGAAAAAAATATACATTTAATTACCAATAACTTACTTTAAATTAACATTAAAGGGTTTTTCAAGTAAGCAATTTATTATATTTTTTATTAGCTTCAATTTTAGTGATGAAAACTTTTTTGTAAAAACTTACAGTTTTTGAGTCATTTATTAAAAATCGCTCTAAAGCATGCATTTTCTTTCCAAAAATTAAAATATTTGATCTTTAATAACTCAAAAAGTATTGATTTATTTTAATCACATTATATAACAAATTTTGCTTACAATTTGTCCCTCTCTCGATTTGTGGGGTTATTTTTAATAAAGTAATTTTCACTCCCGAGAAGGGGTCACATATACCCCAGGCTAAAACCCCAAGTTGTTATTGTCAATTCGTGAAAATAAATGGCGATTTACCGAAATCCAAGGTAATAGTTGATTTTTACCTTCAGTGACTGCACTATAGAAAGAAAATGGCAATTCAATAATTGAGATGCGTATATTTTGCAAGCTCATATATTATTAAACGATATGTAGTCGAAAAATAATTAATTTAAATTATTTTAAGAACAACTCTCTCTTAAGCCGGGAATATGGGGTCGTTTTCTTGCGAAGGGGTTGTAGCTCTATAATCGAAAGACGCGTGATTTAAGAGTTTATTCTTAGAATATAAGCTATACGAATTAAAATATTATTAACTTTTTTGTAAAAACTTAAAGTTTTTCAGTGATTTACAAAAAACCTCTCTAAAACATGCATTTTTTTCACAAATAATTAAAATCTTTGATCTTTAATATCTTAAAAAGTATTGACTTATTTTATTAACTTTATATAATGAATTTTGCTTTTAATTTGTTCTTTTATTGATTTGTGCATTTATTTTTTATAAAATAATTTTCACCCCCGAGAAGGGGCGGTATCCACCCTCAGGGTAAAGGCGCAAGGTGGTACCATGTCACCTTTGTTTCTTGACGTATCCTGTAACTACTGACCAATTTTCGTGAAAATCGATGAAGGTTCACCGAAATTGAAGGTAATCGTTGATTTTTACCTTCAGTGACTGCACTATACAAAATAAATTGCAATTTACTGATCTAAATGCGGGTAATTTGGAAGGTTATAAATTATTAAATGATATGTAGTCGCCAAATAATTAGTTTAATGCATTTTAAGTACAACTTTCTCTTAAGCCGGGAAGATAGGGTGGTTTTCTGGCGAAGGGGTTGTAGCTCAATAATCGAAATGCTCTTGATATAATAGTTTATTCTTAGAGTATATAAGCTATAGGAATTATATTCGCAATACGATATATTTTAAGTTTTCTCAGCATCTTTCTCTTAAGTTAAATCAATTAAAGGGTTGTTTGGGGGTGAAGGGGATGAGCTCAAAAATCGAAACTATATAATTTCAAGAGCTCATAAATAGCTCGTAATTCTGACGCAAAAACCGATTCAATATTCCTATTTTTAAGTAGTGGGGGGGGGGGCTGACTCAGCCCCCCCACTAGGGTATTAAATTCCTGCTCAGTGGAACGAGCTCAAAATTTTTAGTTTGCGGAATATGAGAGCTCATAAATAGCTCATAAATCAGGGCTATTTGTTTTTTAATTTTTGCAAGTGGGGGGGGGGCAGCTCAACACGGGTCATTATTTTGAATGTTTTTGAAGTTATACTTCTTTAGGCGCGATTGGGAAAAATGTTGAGGGTCGAGCTGTTTTTCGATTTAGAGGTGTGCATGCTAGCGCTGTTGAGGAAGCCTGAAATGGTGGAAACAGCTGTTCAGCGATTGTGCATCCCTTTGAATCGAAAACAAGCAAAACCATCTTTTACTTATCATTTTTTGTAGTTTCCCTCCATTATTTATCATTTCCGCAGCTATTTCGTTTTCTCATGGTCTTTTGTTATTTTCGAGCCCATTGATTATACTTTTAATCTCTACTTCGCTAGACATTTCTATCATTCTGCCATCATTCTCTATAAGGAATTTGACAGTTCTACTTCTCTAATAATTCTGGTCTTGATTCTTTGTACCAACGTTTTTATGCAATTTATATAAAAACTAATTCAATTATTTCCAGGTTAATGAAATTCTACGAAAAAGACAGCCTTCCACCGTGTTTGCGAGCCAGAAATCTGAAGCACCAGCTAAAAACACGTTCCCTGGACGAAGACGAGTTCGAAAAAGAATTCGGGATGAATTCTATAGGCGATAGAAGAACTTCGTTCGATGAACATATTGGCTACAAAACCAACTCTTTGGGCTACAAGACAAATTCTTTACCTAAAACGCTTAACCAACCCAAATCCCTACCGCTGGATGACGGTAAGGTGAACTCTTTACATCTGGCACACAGCACGGAGAACATCAATAGTAATTTAAGTGAAGAGGAGCAGCAGAAAAAGAGGGAACGGATCGAAAGGTACAAAGAAGAAAGGAGAAAGATTCTGCAAGATCGATTCAGGTAAGAAATATATGAAATTATACAAATATCTAACAATTTTCTCCCTCAATTGTATCTAACTTACTAACCCAGTGATACTCAACATGCGGCCTTCTAGCCTTTTTTATGCGGCCCGAAGGCTAACTAAAAAGCCCTGTGATCAAATTATTTGTCAAATTTCACGTGTTTTTCAAATTATTTGATAGTGTGCCGATGTGTTTGAGGGGTATTTGACAGCGAGGCAGACAATTTAATAACTTTAATTTTAAATTATATTGACATTTTTAAGGACTCTGATTTAAAAGCAAGGTATTATTAACTTTTAATAATAAATTATTAAAGTTAATGAACAAATACTCGTTTTAAAAATAATCAATACTTATTTACTACATTGCAACGACCCATTTAGTAATCACAAGAAAAATTCAGGTCCAAATTAACAAAAAAAAAATTAAAATAATTGTGACCTTGAAACAATACCCTCTATATTAAAATTTTCAAAATTCGTCTGCACATTTGAAAAGAGCACAAAAAACCTAAGTTTAATTGCTCGCTTCAATTTTTTGCGCAGATAATTTAATGACATTAATTTTGAAATTATATCGAAATTTTTGTTTTGAAAGTTCCGAGTTCTTAAAAATTTCGACATAATTTCAAAATTAAAGTCATTGAATTGTCTGCGCAATAAATGGAAGCTCCATTAAAGCTCTTTCCAAATGTGCAAACGGGTTTTGAAAATTTCAATATACAGAATGTTTTTTCATGGTCAGAATGGATTTATAATTTTGTTTAATCCGAACCTAGATTTTTCTTCTGATTAGTAGTTGGGTGGTTTGGGTTCTAAATGTGACATGTGTACCAAATATCAAAAAACTATACAAGGTGGTTATAAAGTTATGGGTCCAGAAAGAAATGGGCAAAATCGATAAATCACCCTGTAACTCGGTTATAAAGTCGGTGAAGCAATAAATTTAGTATGTCTAGAACCGCCTCATTTACCTCTATTCACCATTCAAGTATTTCCGTTTCCCAATGAAACACTCTGTATACTACTTCATATTGATTGCGGCCCGCAAGCTTTGGCAATAGCTACTATGTGGCCCAGAAAAGAGAAAGGTTGAGTATCGCTGACTAACCCCTTTGATCGATAAGAAAAATTTCCTGACCACGGTTTATATAGCCCGGATACAATGTGTAATGACTATCTCGCTGCTTATCAAAACAATCAATGCCTGCCTTAAGTTGAACTACTTTCCAAACTCATGGAAAGTAGCCAACACTGCCATGATCCCTAAACCAGGTAAACCTCCCATCAGCACAGAATCCTATAGACCAATACTCTTTAATACTCTAGGTAAAGTCTACGAGAGGATCCTTAAAGGTGAGCCTCGTAGAATTTCGAGACACAGATCACATTCTTCCCCCGCCCCATTAATAGACCCCATTAATCGGGCCGAGTCTATCCTACTACATGCCGATGATACTGCGCTCCTTACTGCAGGCACTGCGTATGGTACGCTGAAACATCCTTTTGTTTCGTCAAGTGGTATACTAAATTGAGAGTTACACTTAATCTAACAAAAACGCAAATAATTGCCTTCAGACATCCTAATAGCATCAGAAATGAATGAGCTAGGACAAACCTTCAGGGAGAAGCACTCGAATTCCGTTCATCGGTGGTCACGGTGAGTAGATGATCTAAACGGGTGTCACTACAGATATAGGGAATTCTGTGTGTTAGAGAGAGAGGTATGTGATGTCACAGCTGATATAGGAAAGTATGTGTGTTAGAGAGAGAAACATGGTATCTCTGCTGCTATTGGTCCGATTTAAACGTACGACGGCTCGTTGGAATGGGCGGGAGATAACGAATACAAAAAAACATGGCGGCATAGTGTCAAAAGGGCGCTTTCCGATGTGACGACGTCCGATGGGGCGCGTTCCGATGTGACGGCGTTCTAGCGCTGATCGATCGGTGCGCGATACCAGATGTGCGATCGGTACCTTAATTTTTCGCGGAACGCGAAGCAGATGCGCGGTCGGTACCTTAAGTTTTTCGCGGATCTCGTAGATACGAAGCGCGCGGTAATTTTGGAATTTAAATAAAACAACAACATAATGCAATTTTTTTATTAAAAGAACTTAAAAGGAACACAGCGGCGCAGCGGTGCGCGATACCAGATGTGCGATCGGTACCTTAATTTTTCGCGGAACGCGAAGCAGATGCGCGGTCGGTACCTTAAGTTTTTCGCGGATCTCGTAGATACGAAGCGCGCGGCTGGTAATTTTGGAATTTAAATAAAACAACAACATAATGCAATTTTTTTATTAAAAGAACTAAAAAGGAACACAGCACGTCAACGCGTCACGTAAAAACGTCACATCAAAACGTCACGTAGGCTTGTGAAATGTCACGTGAAAACGTCACGTCAAAGCACGTCACGTAAAACGTCACGTCAAAGCACGTGAAAACGTCACGTCAAAGCACGTCACGTAAAACGTCACGTCAAAGCACGTCACGTAAAACGTCACGTCAAAGCACGTAAAAACGTCACGTCAAAACGTCACGTGGGCTCGTGAAATGTCGCGTAGGCCTTATTGTCATGGTTGAATCATCATGTAATATAAGACTTAATCAATAAATAAGGCGTTTAAATAAAAAACCCATAACTTTAAAAAATATTTATTTTGTACACAGAAAAATTACATTGGCATTATTTTATTGACAAACCAGTCACGCAGGCGATTCACATTTGTTTCTGCACATGAAAATAATCCAGCGGCATGACATGGGGGGTTTGCAGTAAAACCAAGATTTCCAGCAGCACGAGGCGTACCATCGAACTTGCAAACATCAATAATATGAGGAAAAATTCCAAAAACGTGGCGTTTCTTATCCAAATATTCTGCTTTTTGTTTCCCTCGAACGTAGATACAGTCAGCTGTATATAACAACTCGGTTTGCAGTATCTTATTTATTTCAGATAGTTCAACTTCTCCATCAGAGTACCGGATGCCTAGCAGATTCTTCTCCACGTATGATGCGGTCTTCTTATCCACATTACTTAGCGCATTGAATGGTTTCGGAGGCAAAAAGATGTAATGACTTCGTTTATAACCTATTTCAATGGAAAGTTCTTTAGGAACAAACCACCCATCCACAACGAATCCCTGAATATCTACGAATGCTATTCTCATGATGATTGCTCGTGTACTACTGACACCTCATGCATCTAATTTAGACTTTTTACAATTTCGGTGAGAGGGAAGTACTCCATTACACAGTCGTGAATAATAATACAATAGGCCTTGGTATTGTCGGGAAAACCGTTATTCGCTTCAATATCGAGTTTTACGTCAACGGTGGATGCTTTCATGCTTTCTTCTTGTTTCGAACAATCGATAACGAACAATGCACGATTCTTAAAAGCTGAGAAATCGAGTAGAGGTCGTTTTTGTTGGGAATGTATGTAGCTAGGATAAAATTCGGTATAGTTAAAATAGGCTTCATTGTAATCGGTTTTGCTAAAATCCAATTGCATTCTCTCGTTTGGCCAGTATTCTCCATTTAACGATAATCTAATACTTTGGATGTTGACATTGTCAAATAAAGTAGGATCAGCTGTAATCTTGTCGCGTTTGTTGGTTTGAAAGAAAACAATAACATAACGAGGTCTTTCAACTGATGTGCTAGTTTTAACAGCCCAAACTTCACGCCTGGCACCTCTCGTAATAGCAGGTAATTCATGTAATTCCCACTTTCTAAACGGAATAACTATAGGTTGATCTTGTTGAATAGATTTCATGAGTTCCAATTTAATATCATCATTGGGGAATATGTGCTTCACTCTAAGCTCAATATTGGTAATGTTAATCTTAGCGGTTGTAACAGTTGTAGTTTTGTCAGCGTTTTGTTTTTCTGTAATAACTATGCAATCGTTATCATTTCGAGCTCGAACTAGTCTTATTGTTTGACGACCACACGTAATCAATGGATAATCATTAAAAATGTTGAAAACATGCTTAAGAGGCATCTGTATGCTGAATGAATGATCTGCAGCGTTTAGAATTGGATCCTTAGGGTAATTCCATCCAGCCATAACCATATAATTAGAATCTTCTTGCGTATAACATGTCATGGCACGTACAGCACTTACGATGCCAGGATCCCGCACTGTTTCCATCTCCCTTGCGCTTTCGCTGTACGTACACGAATCGAAAAGGAAGGCACCCACATTATTTGCTAGTTTGACGCCACCATTTCCAGTTATTTCGAGTGATCCTTTAATGCATAACAAGGTTTCGCTCATTGCAAAAAACGAGTCAACTTGATTAATGCTAAATTCGACAATATCATTGCAGTTGAATGATTTGATGAATGGTGCATAAGTTCGGTATTCAGCCTTTCGAATCGATTCATCAAATATTGGCTTACGATAAATATCAAATATTGGAGGCATTGTGATGTTGTTTGAACGCGCTCTCTTTCCATACATTGTAGTCATTTTTTCAGTTTAAAACCCAACGTTTGTAAAAACAATTTGTTTGCGGACGTAAGATGTTGCTGCTTAGATGGTTGCACAACTAATGGTGTTCTGTAGGTAGATTGTTTAAGATATTGCTGCTGAGATGGTTGCACAACTAATGGCGTTCTCTGGGTAGATTGTTCTATTACTAATCCCATCTGCTTTTTGATCTAAGTTCCAGCACCAATGTGCTCTCTTCTCCTCTAAAGTTCACAGGTCGTCCTTCTTGATCGACAGCCAACACAGTGATATTGGTAATTTCACGCTGTGGCACAACAGGTAAATACAACAAATTGTGAGGGGTTTCGTCAATTGCGTACCCAGGATTTGATTGTATGACAAATTCGTAGAGCGTGTGAGCAGGTCTGTTACCGTCAAAGGCTCCGGTACTAATGTTGCATTCAAAGCGTATGCTAGATACTTTAATAATCCTAACAGGTAGATCTGAAGAATGTGTCTGTCTAGGATTTAGTATTACGGGAGAAAACCCTAATATTGTACCAAGACTGTCATTTGGTTGAAATGAAATTTTAAATTGACTGAAGATTTCGCACTGCAACGTATTGTGGTTAGGTTTTAGACTAAATATCATGTCAGGTTTAGATGTATTGGCAGCCCCCAATTTCTTTTGTATGTATTCCTCAATATCGATAATTTCATAACATCCATCGGGGAAATCAAAATGTTGCACTCGGTTATTGACATCGTAGTAATAAAACTTGCAATTTTCGATGTTTGGTATACTGTTGTAAGAATGGAAAAATCGAAGAGCTATTTCGTAATCCTTTTTCGGATCTAATACGATCGGTGTGGGAGGTTGAAACGAGAATATGTTATTCGTGCTGTTTACTCTCAACAACTGCGACATGATGACTGATTCAGGTCAAGAGATTAATAGGTTTATATACAGTAAAAAAACAAATTTATTCACATTTTTTTTATTTGTTCTAAAGCAAGTTTACATAAATGACAAGATGCTTGAGAACCGGGTGGGCCATCACAATGAGTCCTCCAATCAGGTCTGTTGTAATGCACGAAGCAGGGAAGTAGTATCTGCAGGTTAAATTCTTGTCGATATTCCCCAGGCAATTTATGCCATATATATAACAATTCTATAGGTTCTACAGTTCGTATAATATAATCTAGCGGTATTAATTTTAGTTCTTCTTCACTGAATCCTTCAAAACGTTTTTTGTGAAACATATGGTCCAGAAGCAGTTCCATGCCTTTAATATGCTCCATTATATAAAAACTTTAGGCATAAATGTCCACAAATGATTTGATTGTAGGTTTGATACTGATGGTTATTATAGAAAATTTTTGTATGTGTACCTAGATATTTAACAAGTTCTTTGGTCGGCTTCAAATTACCAAATGAATCGAAATACTCTACGTCGTTGTTTATCTTTCTATATGCTACCCAATGTGTTCCGCTGTGTGATGATGCATCTAGATTAACTATTGCGCATTCACGTTTTCGAGGACCGTGTCTAGGCAGAGTGTCATTCATGAAAACACCTCGAAAATGTGGGATTTTAAGTGTTTTCGCGTAATGCGCAATCTCTAAGTCGTACAGCGGACGATTGGGTAGCTTTATTGGAAGTTTTTTTTCAGATACAAACCGAATCCGCCTCTTGGTTTCTTACGCAAGTACAGACCTGAGCCGATGTGTTCCATCGCCTTATTATGGCGCATATCCTCTTCCAATTTCTTTTGGGCGTTCTTTGCGTCAACCACAGTCTTCGCCACCCCTGCTGCACCACCGGCTAAAGCCCCCAATGCAGAAAGACCTGCAAATAGGGGCAGGAGGGGTAGGAAACCTCCAGATTTTAGTGGCAACACTCGTGGAAGATCAACTGTTTTTCGTCCACCAAGTTTTTTAATTACCGATTTTGCTATTCGTACAGCTGTCAAAGCAGTATCTCTTAACGATGCTCCTCTCTTCATGGACTTTGCAATTTTAGGTACCACATCCCGATTGAAAGAATAACGTCCCTTTCTTCCACGACGACGAGGACATCCCATTCCCAACTTTCTTTTCGTTTTCATTCCACCGGTTACAAGTAAAGCAGCACTTTTTTCGCCAAAGCTAGCGTCCTTAGACTTGAATCGCTCCCAAGCCCTATCTTCCAATTCTTTATCGGCCTTGTGACGTTCTTCGAGAGATGTATGATGCGAATAAGCGATATCGTGTTGTTTACAAGCTGCGTCTAAAGGATTAATTCCCGGATCTCCGCGTGCAAGACGTTTTTTTAGTTTTGTTCCAGGTCCACAATACTGATAACCAGGAATATGAAGCTCAACTGGAAGTTTATTAATTAGAGAGTTCAAAAGACCTTCCCCTTTGAACACCAACATTGGACTGATGGTCATGCATTTGGTGACATTGGTAATATATTGTTCATATTTTTACTATGTTTAACACACGATGAGAGTCATTCAACAAGAGCAGACGTTACCAATTGATAATCTAGATATTGTACAGAAAGCAACCAACAGTAAACATGGAAAATTATTACCAAACTCATTCAGAGCCATTATTTGTGGTCCAAGTGGATGTGGAAAAACTAACGCCATGCTATCACTTTTATTTAGTCCAAATGGCGTCAAGTTTAAAAATGTCTATGTTTATTCAAAATCCCTCTTTCAACCGAAATACCAACTATTGCGAGATGCATTAGCGCAAGTCAAAGGTGTAGGGTATTTTCCATTTAAAGACAATGAAGAAATTATTGATCCCAACAAAGCTCAACCAAACTCTGTGTTTTTATTTGACGATGTCGCATGTGATGGCCAACACAAGATTCGTGAGTATTATTCCATGTGCAGACATAAAGATATCGATGCGGCTTACTTATGCCAAACATATTCAAAAATACCTAAGCAGCTAATAAGAGACAATTGTAACATGATTGTGCTGTTCAAGCAAGACGAGATAAATTTGAAACATATATTTGATGAACACGTATCGCCAGACATGTCATTTGATGAATTTAAAAAAATGTGTTCAGAATGTTGGAGAGATAGGTATGGTACTGTGGTAATTATGAAAGATTTTGCTCTCAACAATGGACGATATCGCAAAGGATTTGATAAATATATAAAATTGTAAGGTGTTTGTTTAGTCGCCAGCAAAATGCCAGATGATACGGTCGCCATTGCCCTTCGCAAGAAGAAAGTTACCGAATTGGCTAGATCAATTCGCAAAAAATATTTGGCATTGAAGTTAGGTAGAACAGAGCAAGATGAGTCACTAAATAAACTTTTTAAACCAATCTCGAAGCCTCTCAAGGATATTGCTCAATCATCAAAAACGTTACATCATACTATCACTAACAAGTTTGGACATGTTAAAAAAGAAGAGGTGAAAAAGGAGGAGGATGAGGATGTATTTCTTGATGCACCCGAGGCACCTGATGAAAACATTCAAGAGCCAATCTCCGGTTCTAACGAGATTCCGATGGACGCCACAGACGAATATATCGACCACTATCCTCCAATAAGTCACAAGTACATAAAAGAATATTTGATAAAAGACGATAAAATCGATGAAAACTATGGTCCATTTTACGATAGTATTAGTGGCTGGATATTGGGAAAACGTCGAATAAACTTTGACAAAGACAATGGAGACATAGTAATAATTCGAGAACGGGATTTTGAAGAACGTAGGTTAAGTGGTACGCCAGGCCTATATCACCTTTTATTTTATGCCAACCCAAACCCAGAACAGTATAATGATGAGGATTTACAAAAGTATAAAACACTGCTGATTAACACAGAGATTCATCTGGATACCTTAGGACGCCTTAAAGGTTCCAGCGGAGAAAAATATCATTCTATTATTAAACCTCTATTCAAACCATCTGATGCAACAATGAAAAAGCATGCAACTCGATCACAAAAAGAACTCGACCACAGAACGAAAACAGCTCGGTCAGCATCTTCATCTACGGTCAAAGGAACGGGGTTGGATGACTCTCGTTTAACATACAACGCTGCACCCTTAGAGTATATTTATTGGGATGACGTCAATGAGTTAGTTGATCGTCTTAAACTCTTGGTGGCTTCGAAAGACGCCGGCAACACATCTCACGACAACGAAATCGTGGCTATCATCAATGAACTAAAAGAAGCCAATATAATAGAGTAACTGAGAATGATGGCATCATTTCCATTATGAGTGTCGACAAATTCGGTCATCACTCTCGTAACAGTATCACCCAAAAGGCAGTACGAGTTACATTTCCACATACTCCTGCCGGAAACATTAATGCCGAAAATGTGAAAATTTGTAATGTTAAGGACCCATCAGAATATAGTGATGCTGCAACGAAAAAATACGTTGATAATCTAATAAATGAGATGCGTAGCGTATACTTTCCAATAATTAAAGCCCATGATGCGATATTAGATCAAAAATCTATTAATATAAAAGATTTAACAATCGGACTAAACGAAGTAAGAAAAGAAGTTCCACTGCTCGAGCAAAAGCTACAAAAAATAATCGCAGATGCTATGAATACACTAAAAAAGGATACGGAGAACAATATAAATAAGTTGTTGCAACAAAAAACTAATGATATACAGGATTTAGTCGTCGGACTAAACGAAGTACAAAAAGAAATTCATAAAACCACAGTTCCACATTTAGCGATCGAACTAAATCAAGTAAGAGAAGAGCTTCATAAAACCACAGTTCCACTTCTCGAGCAAAAATTGAAAAAAATAATCAAAGATGATGTGAATACACTAAAAAAGGATACGGATAAAAGCATAAAAGAAGCTGCAGAAACACTTGCAAACCATACGATGCACGATATGAAGATGGAACAGAGGTTAAAACAAGTGGAGCAAACATTACAGGATATAGTACGTAATATTGATCTATTGCGCACACATGTTGTAGATGTAGATGCTGGTCGTTAATAAGAAAATGTCTACAGAAAAGGAACAGGTGGTGAACGAATTGCATAAACCAGCACGAAAAATCTATCCTCGTCGACGAACAATAATCAAAGGAATCGATGACTTGTGGCAAATGGATTTGGCCGAAATGCGTCCTTACGCACACCAAAATAAAAATTTTAAACTAATACTAGTCGTAATTGATTGTTTTTCAAAATATGTTTGGACACGCCCTCTAAAGACCAAGACTGGCGAGGAAATTACTCAAGCATTTTCGGATATTCTCGCCCATACTCGACGACTTCCGAAGAACCTCCAATCCGATCAGGGAACAGAATTTTATAACAGAAAATTTCAAAATTTAATGAAAAAACACGAAATTAATCATTACAGCACCTACACGATTAAAAAAGCCGCCATTTGTGAAAGAGTCATTAGAACGTTAAAAGCAAAGTTGTACAAGTATTTCAGTTTACATGGATCATACAAATGGTTAGAAGCTCTACCTGTAATTACCGAGGAATACAACAATACAAGGCACAGTAAAACGGGATACACACCATCTCAGGTCAACAAATCCAACGAAAAAGCTATTTTAAACAAGAGTTATAGTCATTTAAAAATTGCTGGTCCAAGAAAATATAAAATTGGTGACATTGTGCGTGTCTCAAAGACAAAACATTTATTTGAAAAGGCCTACACGCCCAATTGGACGACGGAATTATTTAAAATTGTAAAAGTTAAGATAACAAATCCTATAACGTATTTGCTTGAAGACATGCACGGTATACCGATTAGCGGGGGGTTTTACGAAGAAGAATTACAGAAAACATTAAACCCTGACATTTACTTGGTTGAAAAAGTACTTAGACGAAAAGGCAATAAGATGTATGTGAAATGGCTCGGTATGGACAGCAAACATAACAGCTGGATTAACGTTAATGACGTAGTTTAGGAGGATCTATCTTTTAATCTGCCGCGTAGCAATACATTTTTTGCAAAGAGGTTGTTTTTACCACAAGGAGTAGGGGAATATAAAAGAACTCATGCTTCAGTATCAATGTCAGTACAAGTGAACATGAGCTCTCAAGATAGTGGGTATTCTTCAGGTGGCTCTCAAGATAGTGGGTATTCCTCAGGTGGTTGTGAATTTAGCATCGATATGCCTAGCAACGAAGACTATAATCAAGAATTAGATAGAGCTTTGGAAAATTATGAGGCTGCCGCCAAATCAGAAGTTTTCTACCTGCTTGCAACAAAATACACGTTATCGGGCTATGAAGTACAATGTGGTATAAGCCCTGCAAGATCATTTTCGCCTGCAGTGATTTTATCTCAGCAATATAAACCAACCAGAATATCACTCAGCGCATACGAATGGTATTCCTTTATTTCAATCATTACACAACAACTAATTGATTTTTTCCAATCAACTGATGACCTCATGCACCCAACTTTTCCATGCGAAGAATACTGCACTGTTACCCCGATAGTTTACGATGATTGTAAATTCATTATTGTTAAGAAGCATGGTGTGGAGTACTATATGGATGAAGAAGAAGTGAAGCAAATTGTTGAACTTAACACTAGTGTGCTATCGCCTCGTATGCAGTTGTTAGAAAATTTGAACTTTTGTGAATATTATTATAATGTTTTAGATTTTTGTAAAAATGCTGCAGATAGTTTAAACCCCTTGCAAATATTGTATGCTTTTTGTTCTATAATGTCAGATGATATGACAAACAATGCTCTTAGGGAGTTCATTTATTTTTATAAAATTAGGGTAATTAATGATTTGAATAAATAAAAAAAATACCAATTTAGAGTTTTTATTTTACCATAATATATATTACACACTATTTTACAATATATATACAAGAAAGAGAGAGATAGCAAGTGGATATTGTTATGCGTTTAGTACAAAAGAGAGATAGTAGCTTATGAACATAATTCGTCTCAAAAATCAATTTTTAAATATTTGCAATTTGTAGTTTTAATTCTCTTAGACAATTTACTTAGGATTGTATTCGCTATTTTTTGTAAATTGGGGGGAATCCATAGGGAGCCCCGCATCTTCGACACCCGCATGACATCACTTTTTCACAGTTCTTCACAATTTGTAGTTTTAATTCTCTTATACAATTTACGTTTAAACTGAATCGTATTTGCTTGGGAATCTTAAAATTCGCGGTACATCCTTGCTTGCTGTACCATCGTTCAATACCAATCACATCTTGAGGGAGAGGATGTTGCTCTCCACTTGGAAGCGTAAATGTCTTTGTATTAGCATCAACTACATCCCAATAAATTTTATTGGCTGCTATTTGTTGCAGATTAGCGGGAGTCCATAGGTCTGGTGTAACACATCTGTGAGACATTTCAACGTTCTTCTGCAATAAAAATCTATTCTAAAATACTGTAATGTCCCAATGGTAGGGTTCTAAAACTATTTGGAATTAAATATCTTTTATCGTCATAAGGACTTAGCGCAATTTTTGTTTGTTCTATACTATAGACGTTATGGCTATATGACCGAATGGAGTGTTGAGTAGCAGTTTGTTCCTTAAAAAAGAATCAATATTACTGCCTACTTCAGACTTCTGGTTCAGAATCATCAAACCTGTTATTTCTAGGCATTTCATGTAATGCATTAACGCAAGACTCGTAATCTTTTAAATCGAATAAAACTTGAGTAAAGCAACTATTGCACCAATAATATGGTTGCTGATATACGCATTCAACGATATCATCAGCATCATAAACTTCGTGAGTATGGTCGTAACGCACCAGTAAAAATTTATTTAAGGTCTCATGAGCATTTTTGAATGCAAAAAAACATGATTTACATACGTTTAGGCGATGCTGCTTAAGATAATATCCATTAGCCCATACACAATAACTGGAGTGTTCATCTTCAAATATACTCCCCCAATCTGACTTTCCTAATACGACATTTCTTAAATGTGACGGTATGTGTTTAGAGCAAGCAATAAATTCTATTCCTTTATATGAAGGAATAGGATCATTTTTAGCACTGCTTATCATCGTTTCCCATTTATATAAAGGAAATTTTTTTAATATTATTTTTGTTAATGTCCACGGCAAGGGGGACTGCTCGATGAAATATGATGCTGATACTGTTGTTTCACAGATTTTTTTGATAGACAGGTCGGTCAATGATGGAACATTCATCTACAAAAAAAAATCTATTCTAAAATACTGTAATGTCCCAATGGTAGGGTTCTAAAACTATTTGGAATTAAATATCTTTTATCGTCATAAGGACTTAGCGCAATTTTTGTTTGTTCTATACTATAGACGTTATGGCTATATGACCGAATGGAGTGTTGAGTAGCAGTTTGTTCCTTAAAATCATTTAAACAGTTTACATAATCATCGAATTTTATAACATTTTTTACTATATTATATTTAGTCCCTTTTGCTTTTTTAGTGATTCGACCAGATTGAACTTTAAAAGTATACATTTTTGATCGTAATCCCACAAATTTTGTCATAATTTCTCCTTTATTTTCATCTTTCATTACTCCTAAAACTTTTTTATTTACGCGAGGAATATTATAGATATTATCTACAGCGTAATCGGATGTATCAAATTTTGATAGATCTTGTTTTATTACTTCCTCATATGCATCATGACAGTACAGTTCATAAATAAAGCTATCGGTATCCATATACATTAAATTACATTTATCTGCGCCCAATTTTGGAAGCATATAGTCGTAATGAAATTGGTACATACATAATTTTGATATATCTAAAACAGTCATGCCAATGTATAAGGGTTTATTAAAAACTAGATCTGATTTAATCAGTTCTATAGCTACTAAATTTTCATTAAATATCTTTCTGCTATGAAACCTGGCACTAGAAATTAAATTTTTAGCACCATATCGCCCATTCCATGATCTGACTAGTTTTACTATTCTATGTTTCCTTATATTCTCCATAGTCTTTCCAAATACACTATTATTGGCCAATTTGTATAAATTTCTTCCAAAATCGTTCGTAGCTGCAGCTCTAAGTCGAGTATTTAATTCTATGTAGGGTCGCAGCCACGCAGACTGCTTAAATTTCAAAATTTTATGAATCTTTTTTAAAACTAACCCATTAGCCAGCATTTGTTTTAAATTTCTATAATGAACGATATATTCTTTTTTATTATAAAGTGTTGTCATTAGTTTAGTATGATTTGAACCCAAAGCTTTGCGGTGTTCGGCAGCGAATGGAAAATCTGAGTGCAGATCATGTAATTGGCGAGGATAGTCCAAGTCAACTTGTAACATGTACCCTACGGGAGAGTCATCAGGTACAGACATAACATCAATGTCTTTGGCATCCATCCATTCGAACCCTCCGTAGGGTAAGGGTTCTCCCATAGCCCACCCATATAAATTATTGACATCAAAATACATTAAGTATTTTGAGGGCTGTGCGGGGTCATAATTAGACATGTACTTATTATTGGCCTCCGACATTCTACCGCTACATACTGAAATTCCTCCACGAATTGCTTTCTCCATAAATAGTATCATGTCAACGTCACGCAATTGTTACAGTCAAAATTACTGATTAACTTTAAATCATCTCAGGTACATGATTAAAGTATTTATAAGCTAGAACATTCGTTGTAATAAAAACAATTTCATCCATTTGATTAGATATAAATAGCGTAAATTCATAAATTTGATTTGTAGGTATTTTTTTGTTTTTTTATATTGTCATTGAAATTGGTCATTTACTCTATAGCTGACGTTTGTTTGATTCTAGTTGAATACATAGCGTTGACAATTCTTCCTTTTCGTATCCAATATGGTACCGCTTCTGGTTATCGTATTTTTGTTCGTGTTTTATGTTTTGACAGACTTTTAAATCTGTCAAGTCAAAGTTCTATTTTTAAAAGAAGAACGTGACGTAGTTGGTCACTTAGCAGCTTGTAAAATCGAAATTGTTGATTTGAACGTCACCGCCGAAATTTTTAAACGTCTGATTTTTTGAAAATAAGAATTTATCTGATCCATCCATTAATTTGGGATCTATAAATCAGACTTTTCCATAAACTAGTAATTATTGGAGTTAGTAAAATTGATTTTAAGGATATATTACTAGTTTAGTCCAATTTTTGGGATAAAATACGGCTGTGGTGTCATTTCTTCGATTTGGTAAGTGATATTTGCATATTGGGTGATCGATTATGTGTGACAACGAGTAAATTGTTCTAGATACGAATGAATGTTTGGTTTGAGGCCAGAAAACGGGTTTCTTTATCGAAGTTGTAATGAAGACACGTGATCCTCTGAACGCTGGAAGACCCCATCGATTTTGGGTAAGTTATGCTATATTACATCTCACCTCGGGGGTTTAAGGGGTACTTGTGAATTTTAATAGTGGGATTAATGCTTGTTTTGTTTTAGGGTTTTTCCACGTGGTTTTTATTTTGGGGTTTGGATCTCAATAACTGGATTTCAGATGAGTTACTTTAATTATTTTGATTTGTAACCATTTAATTTGCTTATCTTCTTTTTTTTTTTAATCTGTAGAATTTGATAATTTAGGTTGCGGTAATTTATTTGTATATTTTATTTGTTGAATTCAGGTATCTTCATTAGGTTGTTTTTTTTTTAATTTATTAGTATTTCCTTTTATAATTTCTTATGTACACGGCTCTTGATCGGATAGTCAATTGTTTATTTTCCGCTACGCGTACTCGACCTTACCATTCGCAGAGCTCTACGATTGCGTCTCGAGATTTATAAATTGCATTTTTTTTTATATACGTTTATATTTTTTTTGTTGCTACCCATATTTAGGTAATTTACCCAGTGATCAGGGGTCGTTGTTTGGTTCAGTTTGGTTAGTTTTAGTAGTTAGTTTAGTGTAATTTAAAAAGTGTTCAATATATTATGTGTTCAATTAAAGTGTCAAAGGTGTAGTATTATTCCGATTCTTTTGGCAAATTCGGGAATTTAGGTACACTGGATTGGTGTTTGGGGCATGAATTTGTCTGGCGCCCTTTTAACAACAAAATAGTAAAATTGGGAATCCACCCCATCTCCACTGTATAAAAGCTAGCCCGCAACACCTGTGCTCTCACCTCCAACGAATTTTGTGTTGCGTTGTGAGGTGGTGGCATTTTTGACGCCCAACGTGGTGGCGATCTTGAAGATCTTCTTCTTCTTTGACACTTGTGGAATATTGGACAATTTTTGAAGACCTGGAAGAATATTCGTTTGGGGATATTTGGTGAAGTGAAGTTTGTGTTATTGTGAAAGTAAAGTGAATGTGAAAGATGCCTCGTAAAATTAACGTGTATCGATTAAGCCAAGATGAACTCACGTATGAGTTGAAGATTAGAGGATGTGCTACTATAACGGTGGAAGAGATGCGCCATGCACTGACTGCGGCACTTAGGTTGGAGAAGAGTGGAGACAGCATTAGCTACCCTCCGTATCCTTTTAATACTGAGGAGGATGTGTCTGCTGTGAACTTAAAACTCAATGAGCTCGATCCGATGATTTCTGCCTTTACTGGCACTACAGCTAGTAATGATTATAACAAGTTCACATATAAATTACATTGTGTGTTGAATAGACTGGAGCATATACCGGAAGGTACCGAAGAGAGACCAGCATTACTGTCAAGAGTATTTGACTTATTGGGTCGTCTGCAGTCAAGAGCCGAAGAATTGGAGAGAACTATGAGTGTACCAGTCCATCTGAGTTTGCTGGCTGACCAAACTGAAAATCTACATATAGAAGGCGTAACAGCACATACATCAAGCCTGATAGCTTCAAGGGTTCCATGTACATCTTCTCAAATTCAGTGCATACCTCCCTCAAAATGGAACTTGAAGTTTTCTGGTGACCGGAATGGCACATCGATAAGCGCGTTTCTCGAAAGAGTAGAAGAACTTAGAATGGCGAGACATGTCACGAAAGAGACTCTTCTGGAATCTGGCATAGATTTGTTTGATGGCAGGGCATATCAATTCTATTTGGCTTATAGAAACCAGATCGCTAATTGGGATGAATTTGTGGAGCTCTTAAAAGAAGAATATTTGTCTCATGATTACAACGAAAAATTGTTTGATGAAATTCGTAGACGCACTCAAGGACCTGATGAATCGATTGGAGTTTATCTAGCAGTGATGGCTGGATATTTTAGGAGATTGACTTGCCCTATTGATGAACCGACCAAATTGAAGATATTAATGAAAAATATTGCACCATATTACCAGACACAGTTGGCGTTATTAGAAGTTGTTTCTATTGCAAAGCTTCGTGAATATGGAAAAAAATTAGAAGCCAGGAAGGAAGCCGTTGAAAGCTATGTTCCACCTAGCAGACGAATTGGCAATGTTTTAGAACCAGATTTGGCTTATGTAGCGGTCGACTCGTCTAGCAGCGTTAGTGTGGATAGTTGTCAGGATCAGTCGACTACATCAAGTGTAGTTCGTGGTGAAGTGAAAAACGCAAGACCTCCGAAAGATATCGTTTGCTACAGATGTAATAAACCAGGACACCGAGCTATTGGTTGCACGGCACCAAGGATCACGCGTTGTTTTAAGTGCAAAAAGGAGGGCTACACCGTTAAGGCATGTCCTGATTGTTCAAAACTACGACCTTCGGGAAACTAGTTCCACTGCCTTTGACTGATCGAGAAAAAAGCAGTGGAAATGATGAAACCTCGATCGACAAAATACAAGTACTATTAGATTTTGTTTTAGAAAATGCTGTTGGTGACGAGAGACCATACCTGACTGTTGATATACTTGGAAAATCTGTTTTAGGATTGCTGGATTCTGGAGCAAGTAGGACGGTGTTGGGGAGTAAAGGATTAACTATGATTAGAGAGTTAGGTCTGCCCATGGATAACAATCGCCTAAATAGCTGCACAGTGGCAAATGGTGTTAGTTGTCGCAGTGTCGGCATGGTGGAATTGCCTGTTAAGTTGAGGGGTAGATTTAGATTGATTGAGGCTATGGTGATTCCAGACTTACCGCACCTGTTAATTTTGGGAGCTGACTTCTGGCGTATTATGGGTATAGTTCCGGACTTGCGTAGGAAGGAGTGGTGTTTTTCTAGTAAACCGGTGTTAGTCAACTCTATCGACCAGATGAGTGGACAGACGCGACTTAGTTCTTTCGAAAAGAGCAGATTACAGTCAGTTATTGATAGGAATATGGTACTTATGGGAAACGAACTTGGTTGTACAAATGTGGCAGAGCATACGATTGTCACGAATAGTCAACCCATTAAACAACGCTATTACAGAGTCAACCCTGTTGTCCAGGAGCAAATTGATAAGGAGCTTAATGAGATGTTGAAGTTAGGGATAGTTGAAGCTTCTAACAGCCCTTGGTCCTCGCCAATACTTTTGGTCAAGAAGAAAGATGGCTCTTATAGGTTTTGTGTTGACTACCGCAAATTAAACTCAGTGACAGTTAGAGACAGTTACCCATTGCCACAAGTTTCTGATACTTTGGATAAGCTTCGAAATGCCAACTATTTGTCAAGTCTTGATGTGAAATCGGCTTACTGGCAGGTGCCAATGGCTGAAACATCCAAGCAATTTACGGCATTTACAGTACCGAACCGTGGGCTTTTTCAGTTCAAAAGGATGCCATTTGGTTTGCATAATGCCCCTGCTACCTGGCAGAGACTTATTGACAATGTGTTGGGTCATGATCTGGAACCACATGTCTTTGTATATCTTGATGATGTGGTTCTAGTAAGTCAAAGTTTCGAACAACATCTGGCCATATTGGAGGAGGTGTTTCGGCGATTAAGGGAAGCTAACATCACGGTCAGCCTTGATAAGTGTCAGTTTTGTAGACCGCAGATGAAATACCTTGGGTACGTTATAGATCGGAATGGGTTACATGTAGATCCAGAAAAGGTCAGGGCAATGTTGGAGATAGCAACCCCAAATAACGCTACCGAAGTGCGTCGTATAGTTGGAACATTTTCGTGGTACCGAAGATTTGTACCAGATTTTTCAACCATTATTGCCCCAATAACAGCGTTGATAAAGAAGAAAGCAAAGTTTCTATGGACCGAAGAGTGTAGCAGATCTTTTAGAAAGATCAAGGAGTGTTTGGTAGCCGCACCAGTTTTAACATGCCCAGATTATACCAAGCCATTTACGGTTCAGACAGATGCGTCAGGTTATGGGATTGGAGCAGTACTAGTGCAACCGCATGAAGATGGTGATAGAGTGGTGTCTTATATTAGCCGTTCCTTAACTCGCCAAGAGCGTAATTACACTACTACAGAGCGTGAATGTCTAGCTGTATTGTGGGCTATTGAAAAATTGCGCCCTTACTTAGAAGGTGTACCGTTCACGGTCATAACCGATCATTATAGTTTGCTTTGGCTGCAAAATTTGAAAGATCTGACTGGACGATTAGCACGATGGGTTGTAAGGCTACAGCAGTACGACTTCAAGGTAATCCATAGGAAGGGCAAAGAAAATATCGTACCAGATATGTTGTCCAGAGCTGTTCCAATCGTCGATTGCATAGAGACCGAAGTAGTTGATGAAACAAATTGTGACAAGTGGTATCAGAAAATGCTGATGAAGGTTCAAGGATGTCATAGTAAGTTTGGCAGTTGGAGAGTCGAAGGAGGTAAGCTGTGGAAACATGTGGCCAATGAGTATCCTGGGTTGTCATCCATTGATGAAAATTGGAGGCTGGTAGTACCCAAGAAAGATCGGCTTAACATAATCTTAGCAGCTCATGAACCTCCTACATCAGGGCATACTGGCGTGTTCAAGACTTATTCTAGAGTGGCTGAAAAGTATTACTGGCCTAAAATGAGGAATGACATAGCCAATGTTGTACGAAGATGTAAAACCTGCGCTGCTTACAAGCCGTCTCAGCAGAAGCCAACTGACAAAATGGTATCTCATCCTAAGGTTAACCGCCCTTGGGAAATGATCTCGATGGACTTGGTAGGTCCACTACCAAGGTCAAAGCAAGGCCATATATATATATTTTAAATGTTACTGATTACTTGAGTAAGTTTACCCTATTGTTTCCCTTGCGGAAAGCTACAGGTGATACGGTGGTGAAAAAGGTGGAAAATGAAGTTTTCTTGATATTTGGAGTGCCTAGGATTGTAATATGTGACAACGGTCCTCAATTTAGATCCACCCAGTTTGGAAAATTAATGCAGACTTATAAGTGTTATGTGAAATACAGTGCTGCTTATCACCCCAGGGCTAACCCAACAGAGAGGGTAAATCGAACATTTAAAACTATGTTGGCTATGTATGTGTCAGATAATCACCGAACTTCGGATGAGAACTTACATAAAATTGCTTGTGCTCTTAGAACATCCACTCATGAGACTACTAAACTAACACCATACTTTGTCAATTTTGGTCGGAATATGAAATTGTCTGGACAAGATTATGCTGCTCTCACTGGGATAAATGACGAAGATGGAACTCAGACCGGGGATCTATCCAGAAATGAGTCATTTAGAAAAATGTTTTTGGATGTTAGGAATCGTCTGGAAGTTGCTGGGAATAAGAGTTGCGATAGATATAACTTGCGTTGTCGTCATGTCGAGTACCTTCCAAACCAACTTGTCTGGAGGAGGAATTATGCCCAGTCTGACGCTGCAAAATATTTTTCGCATAAACTAGCCCCTAAATTTATAGGCCCCTTTTGTGTGAAGAAACGGATATCACCGTGGACTTATGAGTTATGTGACGACAAGGGCAATAGCAAAGGTGTGTGGCATGCGAAAGATCTTAAACCGGGACCGACTGAGGAGTAGTATATTCGCATTCGTTATGTCTTCCATCATCATCCCGTGTAACACACCGGGTGGTGTTATGTTTATTATTTTTTTTGTTATTTTTTTTTCTTTTCCTTTGACGGAAAAGAAGGATGACTGTAATCGAATGAATGGTCAACCTTGAAGTATGTCTGGGTATCGTGGCTGAATGATTGTAGTTGTGATCAGATGTGCACTGTGACGCTGCGCTGATTTGTTTTTTTTTTTCTCTTTTAGAAATTTACTACGTAAATTTCTTGAAGTAGAGGGGGGATTTGTTACAGTCAAAATTACTGATTAACTTTAAATCATCTCAGGTACATGATTAAAGTATTTATAAGCTAGAACATTCGTTGTAATAAAAACAATTTCATCCATTTGATTAGATATAAATAGCGTAAATTCATAAATTTGATTTGTAGGTATTTTTTTGTTTTTTTATATTGTCATTGAAATTGGTCATTTACTCTATAGCTGACGTTTGTTTGATTCTAGTTGAATACATAGCGTTGACAATTCTTCCTTTTCGTATCCAATATGGTACCGCTTCTGGTTATCGTATTTTTGTTCGTGTTTTATGTTTTGACAGACTTTTAAATCTGTCAAGTCAAAGTTCTATTTTTAAAAGAAGAACGTGACGTAGTTGGTCACTTAGCAGCTTGTAAAATCGAAATTGTTGATTTGAACGTCACCGCCGAAATTTTTAAACGTCTGATTTTTTGAAAATAAGAATTTATCTGATCCATCCATTAATTTGGGATCTATAAATCAGACTTTTCCATAAACTAGTAATTATTGGAGTTAGTAAAATTGATTTTAAGGATATATTACTAGTTTAGTCCAATTTTTGGGATAAAATACGGCTGTGGTGTCATTTCTTCGATTTGGTAAGTGATATTTGCATATTGGGTGATCGATTATGTGTGACAACGAGTAAATTGTTCTAGATACGAATGAATGTTTGGTTTGAGGCCAGAAAACGGGTTTCTTTATCGAAGTTGTAATGAAGACACGTGATCCTCTGAACGCTGGAAGACCCCATCGATTTTGGGTAAGTTATGCTATATTACATCTCACCTCGGGGGTTTAAGGGGTACTTGTGAATTTTAATAGTGGGATTAATGCTTGTTTTGTTTTAGGGTTTTTCCACGTGGTTTTTATTTTGGGGTTTGGATCTCAATAACTGGATTTCAGATGAGTTACTTTAATTATTTTGATTTGTAACCATTTAATTTGCTTATCTTCTTTTTTTTTTAATCTGTAGAATTTGATAATTTAGGTTGCGGTAATTTATTTGTATATTTTATTTGTTGAATTCAGGTATCTTCATTAGGTTGTTTTTTTTTTAATTTATTAGTATTTCCTTTTATAATTTCTTATGTACACGGCTCTTGATCGGATAGTCAATTGTTTATTTTCCGCTACGCGTACTCGACCTTACCATTCGCAGAGCTCTACGATTGCGTCTCGAGATTTATAAATTGCATTTTTTTTTATATACGTTTATATTTTTTTTGTTGCTACCCATATTTAGGTAATTTACCCAGTGATCAGGGGTCGTTGTTTGGTTCAGTTTGGTTAGTTTTAGTAGTTAGTTTAGTGTAATTTAAAAAGTGTTCAATATATTATGTGTTCAATTAAAGTGTCAAAGGTGTAGTATTATTCCGATTCTTTTGGCAAATTCGGGAATTTAGGTACACTGGATTGGTGTTTGGGGCATGAATTTGTCTGGCGCCCTTTTAACAACAAAATAGTAAAATTGGGAATCCACCCCATCTCCACTGTATAAAAGCTAGCCCGCAACACCTGTGCTCTCACCTCCAACGAATTTTGTGTTGCGTTGTGAGGTGGTGGCTACACTCGAGGTTACACCCCACGTATTTCAACATACAATCCCAAGAATAACCGGGCATTGTGTAGTACCAGGCTGGATCTAACCCATAAGTTATAAAACATTTTTTGCGGAAAGTTTCAAAAACATCTGCTAAAAGCACAATATCGGTTTTTAAGTACAAATCTGAATATTGACCTAAATTTTCAATGTTAAAGGTATCCCAAACTATTTTAGCATGAGCATACTTCTCATCTGTAAGATTCGTATCGTTTAGCTTATTATAAAATGCCTCTATTGGAGGTAAATCGGTAATGTTTAATTTTTCCCAAGAATCAATAAAATCATAGCAAAATACCCCTTTTTTAGTTATTAATTTAAATTCATCGTCACTTAACCTGCTAAATTCTCGCTTGCAAATTTTAAAGTCATTTTTATTTAATGTTGAGACCAATTCATCTAAAGAGGCTCCTAAAAATCTTAATGAATCAATAAATCGAAATTTTATATTAGTAACAGCATCGTTAAGTGTAAATGAAATGTATTTTTCTTTATTG
The DNA here is from genome assembly GCF_917563875.1 of Diabrotica virgifera virgifera. Taxonomy (NCBI): domain Eukaryota; kingdom Metazoa; phylum Arthropoda; class Insecta; order Coleoptera; family Chrysomelidae; genus Diabrotica; species Diabrotica virgifera. Next base: position 59,212,393 of record NC_065444.1, on the reverse strand, counting down.
ACTGGAAGTAGACTAATATCTCCTTTTTTGCTTAACTCTGAAATTATAAAATGGCTGTCGTAGCCACTCATATTGTGAAAAATAACTGGGACGACAAACAATTTTTTGAAATTTAAATTACAGGCTTGGTGGGCGAAATTTCTGAACTCCCCCGTAAAATGGTCGTGGTCTTTAACAATGATATCTGTAGGAGAAAAACATTTTTCGCATATGTGACACCTTGTGGCTTTACTGGTACTCGGGTTTTCCTGCATTGGTATAATTTTCTTAATTTTCGAATGAATACTTTGAGCTAAATTTGGTAATTCATTAGCAAACCACTCCATGCAGTCAATGCCTCTATAACTCTTAAAAAAAGACAACTTTTCATCATAGCTACATTTTACATAGTATCCAGCACTATACGGAATATGTTTTTGATATTTTTTAGTACAACAGGATGTTTGGAGGTCTGTAACTTTTTCTAACATGCACTCAAAATCTGCATATATGACAAATGGCGTTGTTTGTTTATAAGTATAATTTTTAAAACTAACAGCATCATATTTAGGAAAAGACATTTTACAATTATTCATATCTGCACACATTTTTTCATGTTCCGACAATTTCCCTTCAGTTGAAAAATAATTTAAGCATCTATTGCAAAGAAATAATTTGGCCTTTCTTTTATTTAATTGACCAGCAACTAATTTAGACATATCCGTAATGTGGCAGTAGTGGTACTTAATTTCTGAATTATCATTATCCACTGGAGGTGCTTCATAATCGTTTAATTTAGGAAAATAGTGATTCTGAATTAAAAGAAGATTTACATGTTTGGCAACGACTGTTTTAGTTAATCTAGCTGGATATACTGTGAAAAATGACTTTTCATTATTTTCTATTAATTCTAAAGCAAATACATTGACTGATATATTATTTAATTTTTCAAATTTTGAAATTTGATGTAACGGCATTGGTGCCTCTAGGTCTTCTGTTTTTAGTACTGTACTGTACCATGGGTATGAGGATGGGAGTTCTTTATGTGCTTTAGCTGGATAGAGGGCACTAACTATTGCCCAATAAAAACATGCTTGATCAGAATTTTTTACATTAATACAAGCACGCTTTTTTTGAATACTCTCAGGAAGTTTAATATACGAGGAACCATTTCCAATTTCATATCGATTAATATTTACTTCTAAAGATACAATTCTATTTAATGCAAAACCGGAGTCCCTTTCCTGAAACTCGGATAATTTAAGATTTATTTTATCTTTAACATTCTCAAAAAACCACCGCTCTGTATCGGTAGATACGTCTAGTACAGCATTTTTTGTATTAAAATATTTAAAATTTACAATTTCCTCCTCCCCCGATTTTTTAATAAATTCTCCACAAAAACAAACATTAACTTTAACAACTTTATCTGCTTTTAAAATTTTTCTGATTTTATTTTTAAAAATAATATAACAATCATTTAGGAAATGTGCTAAGTCCTTATGCCATAAATTAACTATAACTCCAGTTTTAATTCGACTTTTAAACGCGGAAACTACATTTTCCCATTTAACTCTATGTTTTAGTTTGTTGTCTAGCCCCATACCGACATGTCTATTGAAAATAATCTGTTTAAAATGTTTAAAATGTCCTACATGCGTTTGCAGTTTTCTAATTGTACCTATAGGCAAAGTGCGTTTTTTTATTACTTTATTACAAGTTTTGATTTGTTTCGTTAAGCGTTTCACCCAAATTTCTTTGTCTTTAGCTGTGAATTTATCAAAAACTATCTTTCTGATTCTTTTGATGAATAACAGTAAATTTTTACATTGTTTAACAATATCCATATTGCTTACCTCTCTTTCTCTCAGTATTTTCGCTTAGATAATTTTAAATGATGTCATGGGCTGGTACTGTTGGCCGCAGTCCACCAGGCGGTGATAAACTATCGAATACTTCCCGCTCGAAAACTCCTCAATGACGGGGCTGTAGGTATCTGTGACTCTAGGCGGTAGAAACACCACCTCTTCCCCCAAATCTAACAGAACAGCTTGCCCAAACTTTGTCTTCACAATTTTGGCTCCCGTAATGGGTACTGGAATGTCGATCGGTAATTCTTTGAGTTTCTTCACGGGTTTCCTCGCTACGACAGATGAGGCATTAATTTTTGATAAATCCATCTGAAATGAAGGAGTGATATAAATAACCAAGCAAAAAACATTGAGTTGTATTCAAAATCAAAACCCGAAAAGATTTAACAAAGAATAATTACGAAGAATGACGAATAATTGACATTCAGCATGCTAACAGTAAGTCTTTTTTGTTTGTAGACAATCAGATGTCGAAATAATAACTCTCATCTGGAATAAAGGGATAAATAGCAGAGTAGAAAACATTAATTAAAAAAATCAAAGAAAAACAGAACAGATTTAACAAAGAATAATTACGAGAAAATAAAAAAGAATAATTGTCATGCTGGCATGAGGTCTTGTAGACAATCAGGTGCTAAAATAATAAATCTCATCTGGAATAAAGGAATTTTATAAATAGCTGACCAAAAAACCGAACAGATTTAACAACGAATAATTACGAGAAAATAAAAAAATAATTGTTATGCTAGCATGTCTTTTTTGTAGACAATCAGGTGCTAAAATAATAAATCTCATCTGAAATGAAGGAATTTTATAAATAGCTGACCAAAAACTTGAAAAAACCGAACAGATTTAACAAATAATAATTACGAGAAAATAAAAAATAATTGTCATGCTGACATGAGGTCTTGTAGACAATCAGGTGCTAAAATAATAAATCTCATCTGGAATGAAGGAATTTTATAAATAGCTAACCAAAAACTTGAAAAACCGAAAAGATTTTAACAACGAATAATTACGAGAAAATAAAAAATAAATGTCATTCAAAATGTCGACAATTAGATAATTATTTAATGTCGAAATAATAAATCTCAGCTGGAATGAAGAGATTTTATAAATAGCAGAGCAGAAAACATTAAGTTTTATTCAAAATCAAACAAGAAAAATAAAAAATATTCAACAAAAAATAATTAAGAGAACACTTACCTTGCAAAACTAGTTGAACCACAACAGTACACTAACAGTAAGGAATAGACTATGGAATAGACCGTCCTGAGGTGGATTTTGAAATTTATACGGTTGCGTGCCCCACCCTATGACGTGTTGTAGAAAGTGTGCGTGTGCAAAATTATATTCAGTTTTATCATTGTCATTGGTTTTAAAAATTCCAACATTTTCTATGCACATGATAAGAAATATAACTCAATAACAAAATGTGGGTATGATAACGAAAATTGCATAGTAATGCGATTAGACCCTCAACCGCTATTTCCTATGCGATATGTAAATTATCTGCTAACATTTATTTTCATTATTTTCAACTAAATATTTTTTAGAGTTATGGGTTTTTTATTTAAACGCCTTATTTATTGATCAAGTCTTATATTACATGATGATTCAAATTTTCTCTTAACAATTTTAAATATAATCTTTATAATTAAAATAAACACTGAAGCTAATATTATACAAGTCATTGCAAAAACATTATCTATTTCACTTTTCATGCTTTCTTTGTTCATCGTTGTTGGCGCCGGCGTCGATAACATCATTAATAGTAATTGGATGAATTCGCCTTGTTGGAGTTTCCCTAAATAAGTAATCCGCAGCACTTGAATATTCTTGTCGCAGCTGCTGGCTAAATTCCTTAGGTGTCCAGTCTATGCTGCTTCCCAGTGTTAGGTTCTCTATTTGTTTTATAACCTTATTTTTATCCTCATAAAATAAAACCTGACTTCTTAACTGTGTCAGTTTTTCTCTAAATTCTGCTAATTTACGTCTATACTCATTCAAAGACATGATGTTACTACCTCACGTCGCGCTGTGACAATAAGTTCTTGCGACTGAGCTCCCCATGACAATAAGGCCTACGCGACATTTCACGAGCCCACGTGACGTTTTGACGTGACGTTTTTACGTGCTTTGACGTGACGTTTTACGTGACGTGCTTTGACGTGACGTTTTACGTGACGTGCTTTGACGTGACGTTTTCACGTGCTTTGACGTGACGTTTTACGTGACGTGCTTTGACGTGACGTTTTCACGTGACATTTCACAAGCCTACGTGACGTTTTGATGTGACGTTTTTACGTGACGCGTTGACGTGCTGTGTTCCTTTTTAGTTCTTTTAATAAAAAATTGCATTATGTTTTTTTATTTTATTTAAATTCCACAATTACCAGCCGCGCGCTTCGTATCTACGAGATCCGCGAAAAACTTAAGGTACCGACCGCGCATCTGCTTCGCGTTCCGCGAAAAATTAAGGTACCGATCGCACATCTGGTATCGCGCACCGCTGCGCCGCTGTGTTCCTTTTAAGTTCTTTTAATAAAAAAATTGCATTATGTTGTTGTTTTATTTAAATTCCAAAATTACCGCGCGCTTCGTATCTACGAGATCCGCGAAAAACTTAAGGTACCGACCGCGCATCTGCTTCGCGTTCCGCGAAAAATTAAGGTACCGATCGCACATCTGGTATCGCGCACCGATCGATCAGCGCTAGAACGCCGTCACATCGGAACGCGCCCCATCGGACGTCGTCACATCGGAAAGCGCCCTTTTGACACTATGCCGCCATGTTTTTTTGTATTCGTTATCTCCCGCCCATTCCAACGAGCCGTCGTACGTTTAAATCGGACCAATAGCAGCAGAGATACCATGTTTCTCTCTCTAACACACATACTTTCCTATATCAGCTGTGACATCACATACCTCTCTCTCTAACACACAGAATTCCCTATATCTGTAGTGACACCCGTTTAGATCATCTACTACGGTGGTCTATTTGAGAGTTCAATTTAGCAGGATTCTCAACTGGAACATTGATATCGAAAACACCTTAAACAAGGTCGGGAAAAGAGCTAGTCTCCTGAGAGCGTTATCTGGAAAGATTGGAGCCACATCAAGCCGGACTCTCTTAAGCGGCCCATAAATTGCGTTCTTGCTCCACAGTTTTTATTATTGCATCATTATTGCAAGCGAGCAAGAACGACAGTTTTCAACCCACTCATTTCGGTTTTGCGTCATTTTTGTTTGAACAAACTTGCTCGTCGAACAAAACTGTCCAACAATAACGCAATTTGTGGGCCGCATGCTGCATTACACACCTACCAAACTTATATAACGCCAATAACACAGGTTTACAAAAAAAATAAATTGTGGACTATTTGACGAATCCATATGACTAAAGGGTTTTTGGGGTCGCTGATCACGAATCCGGGGTCCGTTGATCTCTATCACGTCAGGTAAAGGTCAAAATAAGATAAATCGACAATCGCTCTGAAAAAGTATATTAGGGGGTTTTGGGGTTGCTGATCACGAATCTGGTGTTCGCTGACCTCTCTCACGTCTAGCTCAAGATCATTTCAAGATCAAATCAAGATAAATTGACACAACCGCTCTGAAAAAGTATATCAGGGGGTTTATGGGGTCGCTGATCACGAATCCGGGGTCCGTTGATCTCTATCACGTCAGGTAAAGGTCGTTTCAAGGTCAACTCAAGATAAATCGACAATCACTCTGAAAAAGCATATTAGGGGGTTTATGGGGTCGCTGATCACGAATCTGGAGTCCGCTGACCTCTCTTACGTCTAGCTCAAGGTCAAATCAAGATAAATCGACACAATCGCTCTGAAAATGTATATTAGGGGTTTTTTGGGGTCGCTGATCACAAAACTGATGTGACCTTAAAATAACCTTTACCTTACGTGGTAGAGCTCAACGGTCCCCAGTTTTGTGATCAGCGACCCCAAAAACCCCTTAATATACTTTTTCAGAGCGATTGTGTCGATTTATCTTGATTTGACCTTGAAATGACCTTTACCTGACGTGATAGAGATCAACGGACCCCGGATTCGTGATCAGCGACCCTAAAAACGCCCTAGTCTTATGGTTTCGTGAAATAGTCCAATTTTTTTTTGTAAACCTGTGTAATCGACTACAGAGCATGTCTTTATGCGTCACTTAACACAAAATACAACAACACCATCATTGCCACCGACCGCAGAATCCTCAGAAAGTGCCCAAGAACGGAGATTATCAATGTTCTGGACCAGGGGTTCCCAACCTTCTAGCAACTGCGTACCACCTGAAATATTTTGAAAATTTTACCGTACCACCAAACACCGGGGATGGGAACATGAAGAGAAAGGAAGCCCCATGATCCTATTTTTTTTTCAGAAATATCTACTAAATTATTTTTTTCTAATTCTAATTCTTCTCGTTGTATGACACAATCTGTATTTCGACATTCAGGAGCAATTATCTTTATTGCCCTGTCAATTTACCTGACATATGAGTTCCTCTGTGGTATATGATTCAAGTGGTTTGCAGAACAAAAACTCTTCTATAACTTCTTTATAAAAATCAAATCGTAAAAATACAAGTAGCTGTGGTATGTTTATTATATCGGTGCTTTCGTCTACTTACGGTGCAAAATATGTGCATTCTTGAAATTTTAAACAAAGTTGTTTTTCAATATTTGAAGACATATCAGCATTTCGCCTTTTCACTGTGTTGATTAACAATGGTATTTTTTAAATTTCTTTAACTGCCGTTTCTCCTAACACGGTTTAAGCCATTTCTACAGCGGCCGGTAGTATAAGGGTTTCACCTAGTATGTGGATTTCTATCCTTTGCAATTCTACATCTAACAAAGTAGGATGCCTTTATTAAGTTAGTATCATATTTAGATAGCTGGTCATACATTTATTTTCTTTCTTAAAAAAAGAAGATTCTCTTTTAAAACAATTCAATCAGCTTACCAACCACATCAAAGTGCTTTGTGTGTTGGTGACGTATCAACATAGAAGGCTTTATGCTTTGGTTCGAGAGCGTTTCGAAACAAGCAACGCATTGAGGATTAGGATTGTCACTATTTTCTGTGCCACACTTAACAACTATAAAACCACACTGTAACTAGCTTTCTTGGTATTTCCAATTGAATTCCCAGGGCTCACCAAAAACTGCTTCATAGATTATTATGAAAGCACAACAACTGCACTGGCACTTTCTCAGACAGAGGTCGAGCCCAGCTTAATCGCTTGATTTACACACTTGACGCGTACCACCTGAAATCTTCCCGCGTACCACCAGTGGTACGCGTACCACCGGTTGGGAACCGCTGTTCTAGACATTCTTATACGAGTTTTTTGAGACAAACGTTTGTTAGCTAAATACTTTGATAGACCATGATCACACCTGTTTCCAATGATGATTCGCCTTTTTATTTATTTTTTTATTTTAAACTTCTGACAAAGTTTAATTAGCATACTTATATTTCATATTTCCAGGTCAGAATCATTCAAAGAAGACAAGGAAGTCCTCCTAACACGTCTGCGAATATACAAACCCAGGGAAGACCCTCCCGAGGTTACAAAAGTTCCAGAAGTGGATCGGCTTCCTCGTAGTCGTCGGCGTAGTTCGCGTAGCGAAGACAGTGATACTCAGGAACCAACTACAAAATTAGAAGATACTTCTAAGCAAGATGTAGAAAATATTAAGCCGGTTTTACGGCTAGACGAAACTTCCAAGTTGTCTCTAAGGCTGGAAGAAACTAACAAACAAAAGGAAAATTTAAACGAGTCGGTTACTCCACCTATTGAGAAACCTAAAGCAATAAAAGATAGTTTAAAATCTAGGGCTGCTATTTTCGAACAAAACTCTCAAAAGGCGGTTCCTCCTAGTAGCTTAATTATAAACAAAACTAGACCTTTGAAACAGACTGATTCTTACGCCAAAAATGTACAAGATAGTCGAGAGAAAACTAGTAGTTTAGTGGACAGTCGGGACAAACCGTACAATTCTTTGGAGAATCGTGACAAAACATATGGCAGGATAGATAAGAAGGAGAGCTTGGATGAGGAATTAAAAGATTTAGATTTTATTAGAAATAAGAGACGGGATGTGGATGTTTTAAGAGAGAAGAGACATACTTTTGATAGTAGGGAGCGGGAAACGGAAGCAGACAGGCTTCGAAGGATTAGTTTAGATAGTAGAAGTCCCAGGTAAGCAAATACATTTTTATTTGAAAGACTGATAGATTTTGTACACACTTGAATGAATCAAGGACGTGAAAAAATAGTATGTCAAAGTGTGTATTTATTTTCTTAACTAAGCGCTTTCGACAAAATTGTCATCATCAGAGCTAATGGTCAATAAAAGTTAAAAAATAATCACTCCTTACTGTCATGTGCGTGAGCATCTTAACAATTTCTAGCTGCATTACAATCTAATCTTATAAAATCCTAATGCGACAAGTCACGCTGTGTGTCCGGTACGGTTTCGATATGTAAACATTGAATCACGTTTAATAAATGTCGTTTTATTTTGTTGTATCTTTTTTTATAAAAGCTCCAGAATGTCTGAATCGAATTAGCGTTAATTTTGGATTTTAAAACATTTGTAGAAGTCCAAGGAAGGTTTAAAAGGTGAGAAAATGTGATGAAATTGTAATTAAAATACTAAAAACAACAATGTTATTGTCATACACACAGTTATATTACAATCCTTTAGATTTACGTTACTTAGGCCCGGTTTTTCAGTGAGCGGTTAAAATTTTGGTTAGCTAACCTAGTTTAAATTTTAACCAATATTTTAACCCTTATATCGTTTTTCAGTGCTTTAAACCAAGATGTGCAATTCTATAGATTTTTGACAGAAAAATAAACAAAATAGAATTTCATAACCTATTTTATAAATAACAAATAACATAACATTACAAAAATGATTAATGCATTCAAGTTCCGATTCTTCATCTGATGATGAAGATATAATCAAGAATATGATAATACATAATACAATATTTCCCACGATAACACAAAAGTCATAATTTAACTAACCTCTTCTGTCAGCAAATATAGATAAACGTCTGTCGGAAAATTCGGAGTTAAACCACCTATGATAGCGAGTATCGGTTAAAATCTTGGTCAACTTAAACGGGTTTAAGCGATAACCTAGTATTGAAAAACTGATTAACCATAAAAATTTCGGTGACCGAAAAATCTGGGTTAACCCAGCACTGAAAAACCGGTCCTAAAACTGCGGCTACCTTAGTGTCTATTTACTTTTTTACGTTTCCCGTGAAATCCGTGCTAATGCACAAACTTGAATTTTCAACTTTATCGCAGAGAAAATGTTGAAAAATAGTTTTATTATTGGAAGTAAACAATGTTTTAAAATTATTTTTAATTATAAACCTATTTTCTGTATATTAATTTTCGATATTGTCAAAAATAGAGATATTTTTGAGTAAGGAGCAAAGTTTTTACACACTAATAAAATACAACTAATAAAATGTGATATCTGGTGGGATATTGTAAAGATCTTTTTCCTTAGACTTCTGCAAATATTTCAAAATCAAAAGTAGCTGAATCAATCCAGACCTTCTCGAGTTATAATATAAAAAATATATAAAAAAATAAGACTCAGAAAAAATGGAAAATATCAGATAAAATTGGAGGGTGCCAGAAAAAATTGAAGAAATCAGAAAAAATGTAGGGTGTCAGAAAAAATTGGAAGGAGATGCGATACAACAGGAGGATGTTACAAAAAATTGAGTGCAGTGACTGTAGATGGCAATTGATTGTATTCCCCTCAAAATCAGTAGTATAATAATAATCATGTATGTTTATACACTATTCGCGCCATTCGCGGTGTGCAAGTACTTCGAAGGGATACGTTAAACGATCGTGCGCGAATAGCGGAGAAATGTAACTTTCTTAAATAATTCATGTTGTCAATTGAAATTGTCAAATTGACGTACATTTCATATCTACTGTCATTGAAAAAGAAAATTATATGTTGCTTCACAATATTGATGTGATCTGCAATTATTATATAAAGGTAAATTTAATTAATTGTATTTTGCTTGCAGTACTGCATTTTAGTAACTAATTTTATTTACTACATACAATTGTTTACGTTTTAATAACATAACCTGAATCTTTTTTTCTTCTTATTATTTTTTTGGCTATGGCCTTGACAATTATCCAGTAACCAGGACTAATATAATTGGCCAATATAATTAAAAGTGCGTAAAAAGTTGCAGAGAGTAGAAATAGGTGTCGCTTTGCCGAACTTGCACGGTCCCAATAGTTGTCCTCAACTGTAGCATTAATTTTTTTTTCATGGCGTGGGTGTATCACCCAACCATAATGGCCGAAGAGAAATAGCTGACTTAGCTATATTACACCACGAGAAAGTTTTAATGTGTTTGTGTGGCCGTTTTTTTTTCGGTTTTTTCTGTTTTGGGGGTTGTACGGAGGACAACTATAGTGCATAAGCATACATGATTATATACTCACGGACAAAAATATTGCATGCATGTGGAATAAAATTTTTTGTGCTGCTTTCCTTAGCCCCCTTGTATCTTATGAATAGGATTTCTTTTTCAAATGCGATGTTTTAAAGTATCATATAAATGCTATAATCGGATTTAAATCTGATCTGAGCTATATACTGGCCAGTATAATTTTTAAATTGAATCTCATCAAGGTAAGTACTCACTATGCTAACGGCATGAAGACGTGCATTAGCAGCAATATGTCATATCAAATATGGCTTTCAAATGGCAAAACATGATCTTCTAAAATGTTTTCAAAGCAATATCGCTTTGTAGCACTATGCCGCCACCACCAAAACTAACGCTCTGTATGAGGTTACAACTGACATACTGATCGCCAACTCTTCTGTAGACGAAGTTTTGTAAATCTTGCTTCCATGTGGTGAACGGTATGCCCAATGTAACCTCATACAGAGTGTTAATTTTGGTAATGGCGGCATAGTGCTATGGAGTGGTATTTCTTGAAAAGGAGAGACCGAAATTGTGGAGGTGATTGGGTGAATGACAGCTGATATGTACATTAAAAACATTTTAGAAGATTATGTTTTACCATTTGCCAGCCATATTGGGTAACAAATTCGTGCTATTGCACCATGTCGGTAGAATAGTGAATACTTACCTTGATGAGATTCAATTTAAAAATTATATTGGCCACCATATAGCCTTGCCCATATTAAATTTAAATCCTGTTATACCATTTATATGATACAATAAAACATCGCATTTGGAAAAGAAATTCTATTTATTAAACACTGGGGGCAGCACAAAAAAATTTCAAACGTTAATTTCAAAATATGCAATATTTTTATCCGTGAGTGTATATTGTAATGCAGCTAGACATTGTTAAAATGCTTACGCACGTGACCTTAAATAGTACTTTTTATCTTATATTGTTCGTCCGCTATAACCTTTCCCAGGCGTCACGATTCATTTTCAAACAAATTATGTCAAAACATAAAGTGAAACGTACCCCGCTGTGTGTAGTATATAGTATATACGGTATACAAAACGTATATACATATCGACGTTCGTTTCACTTTATGTTTTGACTTAATTTGTTTGAAAATGAATCGTGACGCATGGGAAAAGTTATAGCGGATGAACTATATTAACCATTAGCTCGAATGATGGCATTTTTTACACACTTTGACATAATATTTTTTCACTTCCTTTAAATACATTTTTTTTAAATTTAATGCATTAACTAACAACTACCATATAATACATTTAAACTCAGGGTTCATAGGACTATTTTTGGGACACATATATACTCTGGAAAACTCTTCTGAATTACTCAGAGCTCCAATAACTCTAAAGACTCCCGGAGCGTGAACAGACGTTTTTATTCGACTCTTTGCAGCTTCTATCCTCTGTTGCCCACACCAAACTTGGGCAAAGTTAAGAAAGAACAATTGTCTACTGGTTAGGTTTAGATTGGCTAAGGTTTCGTCTGCTTCGGGATGCTCTGTTAACCAAGTTTCGTAAGCACGAAAAGCCTGCTTTAGTCCACCGTTGTCTGCGATATTTTCTCCTTGTGTTACGTATCTAAAAATAATCATTTTTATCAAATATACAACAATGAATTTAACCCTACTAGGGCGGTCCGATAAGTACTTAGCCTCCAAAAGAATAACGAAAATTTAGGTAAAGTGGCGATTTATTTTTCAATATCGTTTTCACAACTTCTTTAATCCGTCTGAGAAATACGTTTTCTCGAGATCTGCAAAGTAGGTTTTTATGATGGCGATGAACTCATTTCGACTTAAATTTCTGCCCGACGAGTGATTTTCTCAAATTTGGAAACAACAAAAAGTCGTACAGGGCAAAATCTGGAGAATACGGTGGATAAAACAGTAGTTCGTAGCCGAAGTAGACCAGTTTGGCCATGGCGTCGGCGGAGGTGTGAACCGGCGCATTGTCATGGTAGAGGAGTACTTTTTTCTTCCCCAATTGGGGCTGTTTTTTTGCAAGTCAGCGCCAAATCGGCTCAATAATGCGGCATAGTAATGCCCTGTTACCGATTTGCCCTTGTTCAGGAAGCTGATATAGATCACACTTTGTGAATCCTAGGAAACGGTGACCATCACCTTTCCGGCCCATAGGACAATCTTCGCCTTCTTCGGAGCACGTTCGCGGGTTGACGTCCACCGTATCGACTGTTCCTTGGGTTCCCAGTAAGACCAAATTTATGACAAATTTAGTTCCCAGCAAACACCTAACCATCCAAAATCAAGTGGTAGAATTTACTGAAAGGTACATATATCTCGGTCATAAAATCATAATAAGCAAGGATAATCACACCTGTCTATTTTGCGCCTGGCGCAATATAGTCTCTTTCACTATTTCCTACTAACACGACATCATCAGCATACATTAAGCACCATGGAATGTTACCCTGTAGTTTCGCTGTTATCTGGTCCAAAACTAATGACAATAAATACGGACTAAGCACAGAGCCTTGGTGCAATCCTACTTTCACATGAAATTTATCAGTCTCCCCCACACCTGTCCTAACACTAGTCGTTACTCCCTCATACATATCCCTCACAATCTTTACATATTCACCAGGGACTTCTTTCTTATTTAGTGCCCACCACAGAATCTCTCGAGAAACTCTATCATATGCTTTCTCAAGATCAATGAATACCATATGAGCGTTTGTTTCTTTACTCCTGTATTTTTCCATCAACTGCCTTATAATTAAAATTGCGTCTGTTGTTGATCTGCCCTGCATAAAGCCAAATTGATTCTCGGATATTTCGGTCTCTTCACGTATCCGTCTATCAATTACTCTTTCCCATATTTTCATGGTGTGGCTAAGCAGTTTTATAGCCCTGTAGTTTATACATTGTTGTATATCTCCCTTGTTTTTGTAGACAGGTAGTAGTATACTGCTTCTCCATTTGTCCTACTTCTATAATTCTATTAAATAACTCTGCTAGCCACCTTGTTACTGTCTCTCCCAATGCTCTCCATACTTCCCCAGGAATATCATCTGGTCCTACCGCTTTTCCTTTCTTTATTTTTTGAAGCGCTTGAGCCACTTCCTCGTTTGATATTTTGATTCGTGACCATTGCTGCTACTGTCTCCGTTGACTCCACAGGCTGTCTGTTAAATTCTTTATTTAATAAGCTGTCAAAGTACTTTCTCCATCTCTTTTTGACATCTTTTTCGTGAACTAGTATTTTATTATTTTCATCTCGGTTACATCTAATGTGATTAAAATCTTTTGCTTTCTTTGCTCTCTGTTTGGCTATTTTATATATCTTCGTTTCGCCTTCCCTGGTATCAAGTTGATCATACAGGTTTGAATACGCTTCTGCTTTGGCTTTTGCTACTGCTACTTTCGCTTTCTTTTTCGCGACCATATAGTTTTGAAGATCTGTGTCGGATCTGGTTTCTTGCCAATTTTTATATAATTTTCCCTTCTCTTTTATTTTTTCTTGTACTTCGTTTGACCACCACCAAGTCTCTTTATCCTCATACTTTTTTCCTGACGGTTTCCCAAGTATTTCAATAGCAGCCTCTCTAATACTACTGGCCATCTTTCTCCAAATTGTATTAGTGCTTCCTTTCATATTCCAACATATTTTGTCTACTATTCTTTCCCTGAATAGACCTTCTTTCTCATCTTTTAGCAGCCACCACTTGATTTTTTGTGGTCCTCTCCGATATTTTGGTTTAACTTCACTTTTTACTTCGATGTCCAGAACAAGCAGCTTATGTTGTTGGCTTACTGTCTCTCTAACTATTACCTTGCAGTCCTTGCATTCACGTATGTCTTCTTTCCTTACCATGAAATAGTCTATTTGGGATTGATGTTGTCCACTTTTATACGTAATAAGATGAGTTTCTCTCTTTTTAAAGAATGTGTTAGCAATCGCCATATCTAGTGCTGTTACTAATTCAAGCATATCATCTCCAGCTTCATTTCTAGTTCCAAAGCCTAATCCCCCATGTATTGCTTCGTATCCTGCCTTGGCTTGTCCCACATGTGCATTGAAATCACATCCTATTATAACTTTCTCCTCTGACGGAATATCACTCAGGACGTCTCCTAATTGGTCATAGAGAGCTCTTCTTTCATTCTCACTCAGACCTGTTTGAGGAGCATACACACACACACACACACACACACACACACACACACACACACACACACACACACACACACACACACACACACACACACACACACACACACACACACACACACACACACACACACACACACACACACACACACACACACACACACACACACACACACACACACACACACACACACACACACACACACACACACACACACACACACACACACACACACACACACA